>NC_081288.1:14251042-14574549 GCF_030490865.1 Poecile atricapillus
AAAGTGTTTATATGTATTAATACAGAAGATATACAGTAGATATTAATTTTTGACTATTACAGTTGTCATGATTTTATGTTGCATTTATCACAGATGTAGTGAATCACAAGATTAATCATAAGATAAAGCATGACAATGCGTTTTGTGTAACGCTCATGACCCAAATCTGGTTTATAACATTTCATAATTTGTTTTAAAGTCCTCTTCGTTTAATATGTCATGTTTCAGCACGACATTGTAATATCTTATGCAATTTAGAGGACTTGTATATTTTTGCAATAAACTGCATTTTTTATTAGTTACATGAATTCTGTACATGAGTGAGGACAGCTGACAAATTTACCTTAATGCTTTCAAAGCAAAGGCATGGGTCATTGTCATGTTCTACCTAATCATACATAACCTATATTGTTTTCCTTCTCCCTTGTTTTATATTTATGCATTTTGTCTTCTCTATTTATGCTTGTTCTCTAGTAAATTTTTTTTTTAGATATCACCTTTTTTACTGTTAAATCTGTTTCAAGTGAAATGATCTCTGTATATCTCTCTTCCTGCAGTCTAATCTTAGCTATCAAAGATCAGAGTCAATTACTGAAGTGATTGATATCAAAAGCCATGCTAAACTAAGCTTGTCCTTGAAAATCCTTAACAGGAAGTGCAAAAATATTTTTGATTTGAAAGATCGGTACTTCCAAAGCTTTGCACACATACGTCGTCATTAAAGCTAACATGTCTTGCTTTCAAAAACCCGTAGGTCATCATGAAATAATGTGTTCAGCCATAATAGCATGGGATACCTTCTGAGACTGAGGAGAGAATATCATCTTAATTATGAGCACAGGGCTCATTGCTTACGAGGGTCTGTGACTGGAAATTTCAGGCACAGTCCGATTTCAATCCTGCTTACTGACCTGTCTGTTGATGTTCATGGACAGCCAGTGCGTGTACTGGCGATGGGCAGCTCTGCCAAAATGACACTGCAAGAGGTGTAGGAAGGCTGCTTGTGCCCTGATTCAGACACCTGAATTATAACATCTTTCCTTCTTAGATACTGACTTTTCTAATGCCATATATTTGTGTATGTTGATGTAATCATTATGCTACAGTTAGTGATATGTTCTGACAATTAATATAATCATACCTGTATATGAAATTATGATTATATAATATGATAACAATATATAATTTATATCATATAATATGGTATAAATTATAAATCTAATTCCTAACAAAATACAATCTGAACAAAATTTACAAATTTATTTTTTTTTACCTAGAAACCTGGTATGAATAATTGCACATATGATAACTTGCCTTTGTACTTTTGATTTATGGGAAAAAGAGAAGCCTGTTATACTAGAAGGAAATATCAGGTGACCAAAATCTACACTCTTGTCATTCTGTATGCTTAATCTCTAAAAGCTACCTATATTTTGCACTGGCTTAATGTGATTAAGAAAAATGCTAGAAATTACTTGTATGGCAGTAAACTACAATCAAGGCCATAAATGCCAGTCATAATATTTTCAATATTGTTGGTTATATTTAAAGTTTCCTTACAATAAACAACACTTTTATATATAAAAATCTACATTTATTGATATTGTTGTTGTCTTTTAATTCTATTGCCATAAAGTTACAAGTGACCTATTTATGTTCATTTATTAAAAAAATTCATAATTCTTAACACTTTCATGCTGATTTTCATAAATGGCGTTATGTGGATGCTCTGTCTACTCAGAACAGACAACATGTTGATGCAGTAATTGTCATAATTACTTTATTTGATGATTTGCTTGTAGTTTATAGCTGGGAAAAAGCCGTGGAGTAACAAATTTAGGATAATCAGAGACTGAATTTTCTGAGTCCCAAAATACAGTTTCATGTTGCAGCAGTTTTACTGTGTTGCTGTTGAGCACTGAATGATTTCTGGAATTTTCTTTGTTGATAAATTCAGGGGGGCTGAACTGACAGTAACATGTTATCACTCTTCAAATTTCATCCAAATCATTATATCCTTCCTCTTTTTCCTGGTTCTCTTCATATGTACACTTCAAACATGCTAGGTTTCATGTCATAAATGTGGTGAGTGTTAATCCTAAGAATGAAATCATATCAAGTTACTGATTTTTTTTACAGACCTTTCAATAAAAAGTAGACAATGCTAATAATTTTAAACAAGTGTCAGGTTTACCTTATTAGACTGTGTCCGTTCTTAAGTTACCTGATGCTTTTGTTATTAAAGATTTTTATTGAGTTTTTTAAAAATATGCCCCACTTAGTGAAGAGAGAAAATCCTGAAAGAAATCCTGTATGAGAGGCATTCATGGGTTCGTATGTTTTACTAACCAGAAGAGAATCCACAATGACAGCAAATGTTTTTTATAAATGCCTTAACCATGGGGAAAACAATCTGATTGTAGCCCCGAAGTTGATCATGAGACACAAACCCTGAGGTGAGCAAGATTTCCTTGATTGTACTGCTTTTTAAATGTCAAATGATGCTGTGTTTTATGAATTTAATTTAAATTTGTCTGAAATAAACATTTCTGAAATCATTCCCTTCTGGATTTCCTGTTTAAGGTCCAGAAGTGACCAACTGTGGAAGTCATGAGGCAAACCTCTGAAGAGTATTGTGAAACCATATACAGCTTAAATCGCTATTACTCCATCTTCTTCCCTCATGTTGTCTTTTCTATTCAGTGAAGACTATTCTGCTCCTTGCTGGAATGGTGGGTTTAGTTTGGGGTTTTTTTTTTGTTGTTTTGGTGGTTTTGTTTTGTTTTGCTTGAAATGTTTGTTGCTTTAAGCTTTCTGTAAGGTGACTCTGTGACAGTTGTCATGATTGTGCCATTCTGTAATCCATGGCACACTTGCTATGACAAACATTATTGTTTATTCAATATCAAGAGTTCCCACATGTGCAAAATCAGTATCTTCTGGTTATCCTCCTGACAATTCTTAGCTTCTTTTTTTCAGATGCTTACTGCATCTGATAGTGTCAGCTGAACAAGGTGCTTTGCTGGAAGTCAATTTACCACAACACAGACATTCTTACATGTTCTTGCTAAAGTTTTCATGTTAGTTCAAAGCTCTTTTTGTCTAATCATACATGTGATAATTATAGGTGTGTATTTTTTATTTTTTTTATTTTTTCAGTTTCTAAGATACTTTCCTGTGTCTGTAGTTCTCAGATATTACTCCAGGGAGGAATTGTATGCTGAGTCTGTACAGATATGTGCTGTTGTCTGTCACAAAATTTAGGATCATATTCAAATCGTTCTGCGAGTTGTATTTCCTTTAGATATATACCAAGGCTGTTTCCAAGTTCTTAATCTACTCTTTGGCTCAGAAAGATGCTTATCAGGCTGGACACTCTCACTTCATGATCTGAAAGGAAGCTGAATAATCTTAATAGAGTATGAAAAGCCCAAAGAAAATTAGATTTTAACTTTGTCTCTTCACATCATTTCTCTCCCTCTAAATGATCATTCTCCTGGCATCCAGGTGAAGAGCCAGTGGCAGAAGGGGGATAAAAGGCAAGTGGAGGGACTGGTTGGGTCTGTGCTGGGACACACTGGTCTGGTTGGCTGGGCAGCCACTCTCCTTCCTCATCTCCTTTGTCCCACCCCTGCCCCTTCTCTGATGGCAAATCAAAATGAGCTGGAGTGCAGTTCTGGCATTGCCATGGCTGTGTGAGTACAATGTGTGGAGTTGTGTTTTTTCCAGATAACTGGTAGAGGCATCTGTGTGTATGGCAGAACAGGGGAAAGACAAAGACCAAACTATTACATAAATGAAGCTGTCCAATCAAGACCATATAAAAACTCTGACATTAGGTCATTGGGACACTATCTGCTGACTCAACCTTTTCTTACTGAGGTAAATTAGGATGGCCTAAAAATAGCATAATTCATGATATGAATACTTCGTAATGTCTTCTTTGACGGTATTATTTCAGCTGAGCATCTATGAAGTTTTGGGAGAGGATAATGTTCTGTGCACATCTCTGTGGATGAATAATTTCCTGACATCCAAGTGACCCTTTAGGACCTTCTCCCTCACATGTCTGAAGATGCTGGAAACTCAGTTCTGATAAATGTCTTATCTAGAAAAACCCATCCAACTTACCAAGAAGCTCTATGTTCTTTTTCTCTTTGTTGCTTTGTCCTTGTGGGGTCAGGTGGTGTTCCTATCCTAAGCAACCTTACCCAGACTGTACCACTGGTTTATCTGTATGGCTCTATCTACCATCAGAAATTTTATGTGCCTGAGACTATTTGCTAGTACTGAGGCACTGAATGACCAACATTCATACTGTTTTCCAGTATTTCTCTGAGCTCATTTGTAAGGTGTCTAGGAAGCTTTATTTTTGGCTTTCCATATGGAGTGGCCATATACAGATGGCCAACTGAGAACACTCCTTGGCCTATGGTTGTTCCCAAACTGTATCTGAAAATTATTAGCTATTGGCCTGTGCAAAAACAAGGGCTATTCTAAAATTAATCATACAGTACAGATGATAATATTCCAATGCCCAGAAACACTCACTGGCATTTTGATTTACCAACCAGCATAGAGGAAAACTACAGCTTTTCTGTAATCTCTTCTTGACTTGTTTTTTTGCAAGCTTTGAGCTGGGATGGAGGAGTTTTTAAATTTATCACTCTTATGATTTGTTTTGTGATATGTGAAGCCTTTGTTTTTTTCCTAATACTATTGTAAATTTTAGTCTTGCTCTATCTTTATAGATAAAAAAAGTTTAGCTGAAAATGGAATCTGTGCCATAATGACAGGAAATAAATTTCTCATTGATTTCTGACCTGTCTTGGAAGGGAAAAAGAAATAATCCCTGCCCTGTTATTTATTCTATTTCTCCCCAATTTGAGTCACTGTAAGAGGCAAGTGAAATTTCTCTTCTAGAACTCAAGAGAAAACAACTTTCCTGGGAGCAACAAGTTTTCTTTTCCTTTGCTCTTCATTCCCAAGAGCATCTTCTGTGAGGAGATTGAGGACATGAAGTGGAGGAACAAGGACAGAGCCATCCACCACTGCAGCTAGCCATGAATGGCCTTTGGAAGAGGGAATGAGTACAAACAGCTTTAGGAGATACAAGTCATTGTGTGAGGAGACAACTTGGTTGAGAGGCAGAATGGCTGCAGAACAGAGGCTTCCATGTTGGGTAGGAGTAGAAGCTCTGGTGAGCGGGATTCTTGTGATGTTTTGGGGACTATTTAGTTAATTACTAAAGGTGTATGTCTACATGCTGATGTGGAAGCTCCTGTAGCAGGATTAAAATGCTGTGCTGTATTTCAGAGAGCAGTAACAGCTTTGTTACAAGGATGAGATTGACTTGGGACAGAAGGGATTAAAAGTGGAGATAGGCACAAACCCAATATGTAATATATATTTTACTAATACAACTTTGACTGAAATATTACTAATTTAAAAAATCTGCTTTGTGGCTTCTTAACTTTGTGCCTGGCAATTTTAAGAGGTAAATAGCTAGGATGCAAATTAATCAGTATTTTTTAATTGTAGTCTCTCCTGTTTGTTTTTTTGCTTCTAGGTAGCCACCTGTAATGTGATAATAACTCAAGACTAACACTCCCCAATCCCCCACCTTATTTTCTACCTCTTACAACAGCAGAAGTAACTGAATCAGCAAAGCTACCAAGAGTGCCTCTGTTACACAGTATTGATTCATTCTCTGGGCACCCATTCATTTGGGCATGGAGTAAGGCGAGGTAGGGTGTGTGGAGGGGGAGTAATGATTTTAATTAGAGACCAGGCATTCAGAGCAAGGGGTATAGCATTGACATAATCTTCATCCTGAAATTTAGATGATACATACTTGCCTTGAGCCAATGGGGTTAGCGAGTAAGCTAGTTTGTATGTCTGGCTGTCATCTACTGCACGGACTACCTGTTCCTTTACTTATTTTCCCTTACATCCTCACTGGGTAAATGTTAACTTCCTGTATGCAAAGGAGAGGTAGACTTGAAAATAAGAAAGCTGTTACATGTATCTTTTTAGAATTTCAAAACAGTTCAGACATTAATCTTTACAAGATTTTAATCTCAGACCTAGGTAGGATTCATATTTTTGTGCTTTCTGAGTATGTCATAGATCCCAGTGTGATATTGAGGCTCTTGTTCAGCAATGGTATTTACTTGTCTAGACCTGTGTCTGGAATCTGGGCCAGTGGATCTCAGAGGACTGGGCTTCATGTCTAACACTCATGCATGAAGCTTTTGTAGAGAACTGTGAATCTTCACAGTAAACAGCTACAAAGTTATTTTGTTTTGGGTCCAAAAAGTTCGTAGCAGGGTGGAAATGAGCTCCATAAGAAGATTCATATTCTTTAGGCCAACAGACTTCTTCTGAAGAAAGATGGGATTTGAGACAGGATTTTGTATCTTCTGTAGCTGCTTGATCCGGCCTCTGCCATTTCCATCTTCCACACTGTGGCAGAGGGAACTTTCAGAAGAGCACATTGTGAGTTTACCTTGTAAGTGCTACACCACAGGCATGGAAGGCAGTTTGCAGAGTGGAAATGTCTGCATGCCCAGGTCTTCTGCCCTGCCTCCATCTGGCAGTGCAGGGTCTGTGCTGAAACTCTTCAAAAGCCCAAGAAGCTTAGATGTCTCTCCAAAGAGCCTAAAGGCTGTTTAGATGTGCAAGGGAGATCAAAAGAGAAGGGGAAGAAACACAGCCTTAAAATTAATTTTATTGTGGGCTGGTGTAAAAAAGATGGTTCCTGGTTTACCAGTTTTCTATTTATTAAAAGAATGTATTTTAGAGAGGGGATGCCATGAAAGCTTTCTCATATAAAGCCATATCAGTTATTTAGAAAATGTCTGAATTGTAAATATAGGGAAAATGTGAGCTTGTGGGATGTGGGGTAGACAGCTGATATTATAATAAGGTGTCTAGTCACTTAGTATTTGAATCTCAGTATTACTTTTAAGATTATTTTCCTCAAGGTACTTATTTAAATAATATTTTCAAATTGGGAAAATGATCTGTAAAGGTCATAAAGCACATGTTTGTTTGGTCATTAAGCACAGAATATTTTGAGTTAAATTCCGCAGGATTGGCTTTTCTGTATTTTAGAGCTAAGCTTGCTTACAGAAATAGTTTCCAGTTCACACTGCAGAAGATACTGGGTGTTTTTCAGAGTAACATACTTCTTCAAACAGGGCCAACAGATGGCAATGACTTTACTAACAGGCAAACTATTACTTTGTGGAAAAGGCAAATCTCAAACTGATGTGCCAGTGACATCTGCAGACTTAAGTGTGGTGTGATGCCAAATACAATTATGATATAATTTTCTTTTTGACTTTTTAATTGTGTTACCTTTGTAGGCCTCGTAGGCCTGTGGGAACAACAACCAAGCATTCCCTCTAGTGGCCACTAACCAAACAGGGAACCATTTCTGTTTAACTTGTGTTAACTATTTCCCCCCCCCCCCGCCCCTTATTTTCATGCACAGCTATGTTAGCATTCCTGAAAGGCAGAACTGTTGCAGATACCAAATTACAGCAAAGGTTCTGAGACAGGATTTAAGACCCGTTCTCGTTTCTGGAATGATGTTGACAACAGGATAAGAAAGAAGTATATTTGTTGGAAAAATCTCAACAATTGCAAAATATTGTAACTGTCCATCATTGTCTGTTTCTGAATTGTGCGTGTTCTTGCTTTGGTTCACATCATGCATTGTAATTAATCTATTTTGTGACGAAGATGCAGTCTGCACAGGAATCTTGTCTCTCTGATCTCCCAGTTACAGGGTAAGTGGGAAAATGTCTTAATATTTAACGAAGTCACACTGTTGTTTTGGCAATAAATGTATGGGACTGCCTGGGAAACACTACGGGCCTCATTAACCTGCATGGATTTAATTTATGTTCTCCTCCCCACCCCAACTTGTATTTTGGGCCTAAGCTCCCATCACTGTCTTTTCAATGAAAGAGAGGCGAGTGACGAGGCCGGAGCGGAGGCCGGGCGCAGCTGCTGACTCACTCCCTGACCTTTAGCCAGCTCCTTTGCCCTCCGCGGCGCCGCCGTGACTCGGGCCCAGCGCGGGCCGGTTCCGCAAAGCGCGGCTGGGGCCGGGCCGGGCCGTGCGGGGCGGGGGGCGCGCGGGCAGCCCCGGGTACACGTGTCCCGCGCCGCTTGTTTACTATCGCTCGGCCCGCGCGGGGCATCCTGGGGGCTGTCGTCTTATCGCGGACCCGTGGGCAGGCGCGGGCGGCGGTGGCGACTACAGTTCCCAGAATGCTTCTGCGCTTGCCGGCGGAGGCATCGGCCAATCGGAGCGCCACATGGGGGTGATTGATGTGCGGCGCGGTGCAATCCGCTGTGCAGGAGAGTCAAAACATGCCCGCCCTCCGGGAGGATTCCTGACAGGCAGGCCAGTCAGCCAATAGAAAGCGGCTGCGAATTGAGCAACGTCGCCTCTGGCCACTCAGCGCTCGAGCAGCGCCTGTAGGGGGCGGGACCCGCCGAGAGGACGGGGCTGGGGGGACAGCCCAGGGGAGCTCGGTAATGGCGACGGGTTCGGTAAGTGCTACAAAGTTTCGAGCTGCCGTTTTTAGGGGCTGCGGGGTTCCGACGGGGGACGGGAAGGGTGGGGGAGGTCGGGGAGTAGTGGTAAGGGTTGCAGGCCGAGCCGAGAAAGGCGGTGGGTCCGGTCTTTTGACGGCGAGGGGAACCTCGGACATTGTTTACTGTACGCCTTCCCTGACCGGCCCCGTGAAGCCGCCATCCTCCCGCACCGCTGGGTTGAAACTCACGGGGTGTGCCAGCCCTCTTTAGGCCCCTTCAAACCACGAAAACAAGCGGAATCGGGGGGGTATCCCCCTCCTTGTTTTCCCGGGGAGCGGCTGCCCGTCCCGGTCTGTCAGAGCGAGGGCGCTGTGCCCGCTGCGGGAGCGGTGGCTGTGCGGCACGGGGAGTGTTTGGGGTGTCCGTGGGTGCGGGTGAGCCCCGCGGGGGCAGCGGCGGCCGGGGCGGGGGGGCCCCCCCGGGCCGGTGTTACGCAGTTCGAATGAATGGGGCCGAGCGCGCCTGCGCCGTGCGGCCGCGGGTGTAAACAAGGTCACGTGACGGGCGGGGGATGCCCTGAGGGTGTCGGGGAGGGGGGCCCGGGGGGCTCGGCCCGGGGGTCCCCGAGTTCTGCGGCCCCCGAGCCGCCCTGCGAGCTCCGTGCTCAAGGGGCTGGAGCGGCGGGGGCAGCGCGGCCCGCCCTGCGTCAGAGACCGGGCCGCCAGGGCTTCGAAAACATGGTGAATCACGCTCTGCCTCGGCTGCGCGCTCTGGCACGGCCGGGGATGTGCAGCGAGGATTCCTGATCAAAGCAGCTGCGCCAGGAAAAGTCCCTGGTGTAGATCCAGTCTTGCCAGTGTGTTGTGTTTTGCTTGGAGAAGCTGTTCTCCAAATTAAACTCCGTCCAGCTTATTGCTCAGGCGTAGACCTGGCCTCAAACTTCGTCAGAAGGTTGGGGGAAGAAAGGCAAAGAGCAGAAGGAAAAAAACCACGGGAAGCACTTCCACCCAGGCATTCCTGCGCAGTGCGGTTTGGGTGGATGCTGCCCAGTTCCTGCTGAACCCCTTCTCAGCCAGTCTTTATTTTCTCCCAATTTTATTTTTGTACCTCAGAAATAGACATGGTTGAATTAATAGTCTTTGTTAGTAGTGCCATTTGTTTTAGCATGACAAATTAACTTACTTTAAAGCACATTTTCATTTAGCCTCCAAAGACAGCCGCAGTAATTACGGTCCTTTGAAGCATGGTTCTAGACGACATTTGACACAACAAATTTTCAATGTAAAGTTGAATCTTAAAAAATCTTTACAAGATAATTAATGATTAATCCCCTTAATTTTAAACCATTGAAAGGCTGAGGAGAAGGACGTGATGTCCACAGCAGGCTTTAATCAAACAGAATAAAAAAATTAAAAGTAAAGTTGGGCACTTTGTTTGTTTTTCTCTGTAATTCTCTTTCAGTTTCTTTGTAATTCATTTGTTTGAGGATTTTTTTTTGCTTTTGTACACAGATGGCTTTGGTTTAAAGAAATTCTTATGACTTGGAGGAATAATTCATTTCTCAAACAAGTATTTTTCTTGTCAGACTAGTATTTTCTATCTGTACCTTATCTCTGACCTTCAGAGTGTTGGGATATGAGGACATATACTTTCAAGTCTTGGCACCTGGCAGGAAGGAAAGAGAAGATAACATTCTGGAAATAAGTTTGCTTCCTCATTTTGGCAGGAAAATTGGAAAGGAAGAGAGGAAAAAAACCCAAAAAAAACCAGGGCAGAAGGAGGGAAAGGAAAGATGTAGATAAGCCAGAAAAACAAGGAGTGGCTTTTCAGAGTTGATTAGTTGGAGATAATCTTCAAGGTCCTGACCTGTACTACTGAGGTCTGTTTTTTCTGTTCAGAAATAACTGAGCTATCTGCTCTTGTCTGTAATTTTGCTGTCCCTCATGGGTGACAGGGGTATAAATTGTGTTAAAGGTGTCTTTTGGAGGTGAAAGTAATGTCACTGATAGTTTGAGCTGTATATTCTCATTTCTGTGACCTTTCTTCTGCTTAAAATCAGAATAAACTGATGTAGCTTTGTAGTAGAGCCATTTGAGTAGAATCAAACATCTTTTTATGTTTAGCATGCAACTTTATATAAGTTTTGCATATATTTGAAAGTTTAGGAGATCAGAAGGGTAGAAATTATCCAGTCAAAACCCTCCTGGACATGATCCTGTGCAACCTGCTGTAGGTAAGCCTACTTTAGCAGTGGAGGGGGCTGGACTAGATGACTTCCAGAGGTCCCTTCCAACCCAGTCATTCTATGATATTAAAATATTACACTTTTTCAGCAATTGTTGGTATTTCTCTAATGTAGCTTACTTAGTGGACATGCATATGGCAGACTTTTCAGGTTTTCTTTCATACTAAACTGTGTTTCCTGCTCTTTCGTGAGAGACTCATGATTATTTCTTCAGGGACACTTCATTGAAGTACATGGTAATCATGTTATGGTATCTTTAATTCATCCTCATCTGAAGAAAAAAAGTAGATAGTCAAATTACTAAAGATTGGATAACACTGTTTACCGGCTTTTAGAGGCAGTGGCTGTGTAGAATAAGCACTCAGTTCTCTGCTGTAGATGATTTAAAATAATGAGTTTGGTATAAATGTTACATTGCTAGGATTGGGGAAATGAAACAGAAGTGAAATCTTCCAGTAGGGGTTTCATCTTTCCATTTGCAACACAGGGAAGGCTGTTAGGAGTCCTGCATGTTTGAGACTCTTCCTGGAGGCCAGAGATGGGAAGGGTGGTGGAAAAGGTTCTGCAGAGACACCAGTGCTGAAAGGGTAACTGGGGAAAAGGTGGGCCTGATGCTAAATGACAGAGGAGACCTGATCTCACAAGGTTAAGGACAGCATTTTTGCTTTGAATTTCATTTTCCAGGCCTGTTCCCAGGTTCCTCAAGTCCCTGGGTGTAGCAACTTGTCTCTGAGAGAGCAAGACACTTCTTTGTCTGTGGTAGAAGCGGAGCAGGTGAGGGGCATGCTGGTTCTGTGAGGCATCCATGCATGAAGCAGTGGGACCAGATGGGATCCCTCCAGGCCAGTCGTGGGTCACAGAATGTTTTGGGTTTGAAGGGACCTTAAAGTTCATCTGGTTCCAAGCCCCCTGCTGTAGCTGGTGAAATATTATGAGGATGGTCTCCAAAAAGCAGTGGATGTGGTGGCAGGATGGCTCCCAATAACTGAAAGAATGAAAATGTCAGGCTTCAAGGAGGAGGACGTGGGGAAGCTACAGGCTGGTCAGCCTTACCTTCATGTATTTTATGGGGCAAAATTCTCCTGACAGCTATGTCTACCCTTTTTGTAAGGCTAGAAGTTGTCTGGGAATAGCCGGGACAGATTAGCCAAAATCAAATCTTGTCTGACCCATCTGATTGCCTTTTTGTGATGGGCTTAGTGGCTTAGGATACCAAGTGAATGTTGTTTATCTTTGCTTGAGTAGTGGTTGAGGAGGTAGCTCCAGACTTGAAGGCAGTGGGCACAGGCTGTGGGAAGTTCAAACCTGCATAAGGAACAGCTTTACAGGAAGAGTGGTTACTGGAACAGGGGAAATGCCAGGGAGTCTCCATCCTTCAAGATACTAGAAACTCAAGTGGCCAGGGCCCCAGGCAGCCTCTTGATTTCAGAGTTAGCTCTGTTTTCTGTAAGGATTGTACAAGATTATGTCTAGACACCCCTAAAATATGCTGTGATACTCAACTGACTAATGAGGATTTAGAGCCCTGGTAATGAAGTAGTATATCAGATGCAACTTAAACCAGTTCACATATTTCTAACCTCTGTCTTTCTAAAGCCAGATACTTTGGAGCATCCTAACATGGTGTGGGAAGTGAAGACAAATCAAATGCCTAATGCAGTTCAGAAACTCCTTCTGGTAGTGGACAAGAGAACTTCAGGGATGAATGAGTCATTGGAGTTGCTGAAGTGTAATGAAAACCTGCCCTCTTCTCCTGGATATGCATCCTGTGATGAGCACATGGAACTTGGTAAATAACATGATTTTTTTCAGAGGAAACTGAATTCTGAAGTTTGTTTTAGATTTCCTATACTGAAATTATTGGAAGCTGACTGAATGAAATTGCTGATTTTTAACTTGAGTAGGTCAGGGAATTGTGACTTCTGAAGGTCTTACTTTGCAGTCACTTTTCCCTTTAACCCATTTCTAGTTCTGACACATTCGCCTGTTGACTCAAATGTGTTCTTGAACTCACAGCCACAAATTTCTGCTTCTAATCCCCAGAGGAGCAGGGTTTTTTTGGCACAGGAAAAACAAACAGAAAGCTCAAGAGCTCCTCCTAAAGGGAAATCATGTTGCTTTAGATCTGCTGCAAATAAAGATTACAAGATAGAGGAACATTACTTCAGTTCTTAACATACTGGAGAAAAACAGCATGTGCTTAAGAAAGTAGCATTATAATCAGTGAAATATTAACATATTTATTTGCAGTTTTGGAGTGATTAAGACTAATGATACTTAGTTACATGACAGCACATAGCACAGACTTCTCTTAACAAGCTGGGGTCTTTTCTGTTACTCTGTATGGGATAGGAAAGGTTTATATTATTGATAGGAATTCACCCTACCAGGCTGTACACCCAGCTTTCATGATTTATTTAATTTATTTAACTGGTTCCATGGCAGAAACCTTTTACCTTGAGCATGGTCTGATGTTGAATTTTTTTAGTGTTGAACCTTCAAGGACAGATTAACTGTCTTTTGTGGAATGTTTTAGTATTTAGTATTTTAGCGAAGTATGTTGTTTTTGAATAACAGTGCTGTATAGTCCTGTGTAAACTGGTCAATCTAGTAAAAACTTTAAAATCAGAACCAAATCTAGTTACCTTATTTTTACTTAAATTTCTTCTGTGAATATATAATTGACTAGTGATGTTACTATTTCTGTGGCCATTTTTATGAATAGGGTTTGTGAAATGTTGGTAGTTGTGATATGAGAAAATAAAATTACTTTATTGTGCTTCCTTTTTCTTCACCAAATTTGCAAGGTTTGGTGTCAAATTACGTAGACAACTTGAATATAATTATGGTAATTTGTGCCTTTGTTTGTAGATGATCTTCCTGAATTACAGGCTGTGCAGACAGATTCTACCCCACCTGCACTTTTTCAGCTTGGTGCTGATGTTTCACATCAGGAATGTTCAAGGCCTTCATGGAGCCAACATACCTCAAACAGCAATGCAGAAAATGCTTATTCTGAGAATGGGGTGAACTGGTTGACAGAATTAGCAAATATAGCCACAAGTCCTCAGAGTCCGTTGATGCAGTGCGCTTTTTATAACAGGTACTGACACGCATTTCAGTTTTGAAGTGTACAGATTTATAATCCTGTCTCCAAAATATTTTCTTCACTCTTTACACACTCTGACTTTGAACTAGAGCCCTGTTTTTTGGTCTTTTTATTTGTTCTGTCAAAGTAAGCACAGAACTCATCTCAGAGCCTGTTGCAAAAGCTGCTTAGTTTCCAGCTGTGAATGGCATAGGATGATATAAAGACATTGCCTGTCCACAGCAGGCTCAGAACTTATGGACATTTACCTCCTGTGAGGCAACAAATAAAAACTAAGAGGAATTTCTTACATTAAATTACTAAAGCTTTCTAGTGCACAGACTTCAGATTTTTATTTTTTTTAAACAGCTAACTGGAAATTAATGCAATGTGTATTTTAGTGATAACTGTCTCAAGTTTGTGATATTCTGTAAGGTTGTGAGCAGCAAGTGTGGTATCTTGGAAATTTCTGGGCCTCACTTTTTACTGTACAGCTTTTCTTAGGTTTATAATCAGAAAACTCAATGCAATACTGTTAATAGTATTAATATGCAGCTGAGATTTAATCATTTGGACAGAGCAGTTGTCTTTATATTCTCTGAAGAGCAGACTATTTGCTTCAAGATATTTATAAAAACTTCAGCACTGTGCTAAGGAGATGACACTATGTCATTTGGGTGCTATTGAGAACCTATGCAGGAGTTATACTAAATGTTCTCTTTGCCTGAGTTTGCGCCCTTTAATCATCCCGTTGGAATACTGGTGTGTGGGAAGTTTGTTTGGTGTTCAAGCTCTTGCAAATGGAAATATTTGCAATAAAAGCATTTTAGAGTAATGGCAGCAAAGTCTCATGTTCTCTTAATGGGAGATATTTTAAAATACATGTTTCTGTTGTAGATCATCTCCTGTTCGCATAATAGCAACAAGCAAAAGTTTACATTCCTATGCACGTCCTCCACCAGGATCTTCAAACAATGATCCTAACTTCTCCAAGAACGATGGGGATGAAACACCAGTCAGACATGAAAGGGTGAGTTGTTCTGAAACATTTTAAAATAAGCATGTATGAGAAATGGATTAAGTTTTTTGACAAGGGAAACTAGTTTAAAAAAAAAATCTGTTTAGTATTAATACTATTACCATTTAAGCTAGATTTTCTGTAACTTTTGTTTTTACCACACTGGGTAGGCTTGTGGCACTACTTCATATTTTTTGTGATGAAATAACTAAGAAAGCTCTTCTTCTATTGTGACTCCTTCTATTGCAAGCTTTATAAAACTGTTATCTTGTTTGAAGCCTCAAAAAGAAATATAAATCCCTCTCCTTTGAAATGCACAAAACCTGTCCATCCTGTGTCTCCTTTTCCCATATATTAATTTGTATCTGAAATTTGTCTGTTAACAACAGTGAATTTTCTCCAGTGGTTTTTATCTACAACTGCCTTGAGCCTACAGCTTCCCAGTAACTGGACCATAGAGTAATGTGCTTTAAATGATTCTGTAGATGACCAAGGAATGATGAGGTGTAAAATGCCTACACATGAGCATAAGATAATCCATAGGAATGAAATGAATCTCAGAGAATGAAACTCAGAAATGGCAGGATGCATCTCAGAAAAGGAGATCCATTCATATTTACTGCATTGCTTTAATCTTTGTCTTCATGTTACATTCCTATTAGTATTTAAGGTAAATGATGCCACAAGTGCAAGTTAGAGACTTTCTTAAGACATAAGACCAGCCCTAAAATACTCTGCAGTAAAATACCAACACCATTTTGCTTTTTTTTAATAGGTGAATAGCGAATCAGAATCTGGCATTTTCTGCATGTCATCACTTTCAGATGATGATGATTTAGGATGGTGCCATTCCTGGCCCTCAACTGTTTGGCATTGTTTTCTAAAAGGTAATCATGTATCATCAAATAAGTATTTGTTTTATCTTGTTTTGGTTTTTTTCCTTGTAACACAGACTTTTTCAGCTAACAGTAATGTTCTTTTTTTCCTTGAAAAAATCTGTTAGGCTCTCGTTTGTGCTTTCATAAAGGACGCAATAAAGAATGGCAGGATGTTGAAGAGTTTGCAAGATCTGAAAGCTGTGGAAAAGAGGAAAATCTCTCAGTCAGTCCTTACAAGGTAGCTGTTAGCTCTAATAAATTCAGTGCAATACCTGTAGCCAAGACTTAGTTTCTTACCTTACCCCTGTGCTTTTAATTGCTGTCTCAGGAAAACAGGATGACATTAATGTTGTTTAGAGCTGATCACTGTGCTGTTTGTGTATCTCACAGAAAACCACTTGAACTGAATTAATTTATGCATGTTTTGAATGTTCTGTCATCTTTATTAAATTCTAGCAACATGGAAATGCAAATTAGAATATTGTTATTTTTTAATACAATGTATGATAATGAGTATACACCTTGACTATATGCAGGTATATGCTTTTCTTGGGGGAAGTGTTTTGAATTATATGTGTGTTAACAGGACTATGGTTCCAATGGTTTGAAGTTGATTTCTCATGAAGAAAGTATTTCCTGTGGTGAGTCAGTGCTGAAGCTGACTTTTGATCCTGGCACAGTGGAGGATGGCTTGCTTACCGTAGAATGCAGACTCGATCATCCATTTTATGTTAAAAATAAAGGTATGAAATACCTCAAGTACACTTGGTTGTATATTAAAATATTCTCAGAAAGTGATTGCAGATTTTGTTGGCATCCCATACTGTTCAATAAAATGATAAAAGTTGTGATGTAGAAACAATTTACTTTCTTTGTAAAGAAATCCGGATTATGAACAAACAAAAAAACGTGTAAAGCCATAAAGCTCCGGGAAGACTACCTATCTCTTAAGGAAAGATTTAATTTGGTATATCAATGGAGCTCAGAAAAGCAGAAAAAACAGGGTGGGGGGAGACAGGAAAACTGCAAGTAAGGGAGGCTTTTTACACTTGCTAAAAATGGAACTTCTGATGTTAAAAGTCTCCAGGTTTTGATTCTTTTTTGCTAGAATGAGATTTTATTTGAGATAAAAATAAACTGTTTGCAGTAAGAATTCTCTAAGTAAGAGTTTCTGATATTTCTTTTGGGTGAAAGAAATTACATCAGAACATTTTTATAAAATTATGTAATTTCAAGATATAGGATTGCTCCAATGAAGAACCGGAGAGATTGTCTGGCCGTTTGTCTAATTTAACTCTTTACCACTTCAGGTTGGTCATCTTTTTATCCAAGCTTGACTGTGGTACAGCATGGCATTCCATGCTGTGAAATGCATCTTGGAGATCTGTGTCTACCTCCTGGACACCCTGATGCCATTAACTTTGATGATTCAGGTGTTTTTGATACATTTAAAAGGTAATTTTTGGATAAAGTGGCCTCAGTGGTTCTTGTATTTAATGAGTAGGCACCTTAAATCTGGGAGAATTTGAAGCATTACATAGAGGAAAGAGAGAATAGTTTTGGTAATATGAGATAAATGATAGGGAAAAATGAATACTCAGTACTAGGAAAACTGTGTAATTATGTGCTCTGCTAAACTGCAAAGTAGTGCCTTGGAGTGAAATAACTTTTTAGCCTCTTTTTCTGATAGTTTAAGGCAGATTAGATAAAGTAGTAAATATATATCTTGTCTTTATAAATTCTCCATGTCAAGTGGGTTATGTTTGAAAAATCTAGTACAATTTTCTGACAATAGTCAGGAAACAGTCTGCCAGCTGTTATCTCATGCTTCATATGCAACAATATGTCTGAATTATCTAGTAGTTTCTTAGTGGTAAATGCATGTGCAATGGCTTTAGAATACAGTATGTTCATAATTAGTTCTTACTATTTTTGTGTATTCTGTTTTTTGCCATTCTTTTATACCTGACTTCAGAGTTTGGTTCACTTTGGGGTTTCCCTGAGCTAGAACGTCAACCAGATAACCTTCAGAGATCCTGTTCAACATAAATTACTCTAAGAGTCTAAGGAAATAGTAAAGATTTTTTTCATACTATTTTAGGTTTAGTAAAATCTATCTTTTCCTATGATGTTAGTGCCTTTTTAGCATCTGTTTTTAATCCAGTTGCACTTTGTTTCTTTACAACAGAAGAAAAGGAATTATAGACTTTTAGCAGTTCAAGCCCTGGGAGCTCTTGTATGATTTCAGTCTGGCATAGAGCAAGTTCAGATTGCTTGGTTTCACTCATTTGCTGTCTGGGCATTTTTCTTAACACCTGTTGTGAACAGCGTATTTAGAGAGCTGTTAGAATCATAGTAGCTACATGTCATTGAAAAATCTGGATTTGTGGCTCCTTACTAATTTGCAGCCCAGCTGAATACTGCCTTGTACTTCAAATTCCTTGTCTTTCTGGGCAGAAGGGAGTGACTGAGAGAGGGGCATGCAGCAGCTGCAGCTGTGATAACAGGACAGAAGAATTAAAAACAAAATTCTGTTTCTGTGTTATGGGAAGGAGATTATGAATAGGAAGGGTGCTGGCCTGTTGTAGAACAGATAGGTACTTTTTCCTTATCTCATGACAGCCTGCAAGACAGTCAACATTTTCACTTCTTTGCTGCTTTGTACTTTCCTGAGGGATGGTGGAAGCCACTTGTCAGGCTCCTCTTCTGTGTGGTTCTGTCCCACAAGAGGAGCTGCCTTTGCAGATGGGGGCTGGACTGTCACATACAGCGTTTCCTTGCAAGTAGATAGTTCTACTTGGTGGTCACAAAAAAGCTCTTCAAAACCCTTATTTTGGCCATAAATCATCCAACTACAGCCACATTGAGCAGTAGGTAAGAGGAGCCTTAGCATGTATATGTTCTATGTGTATCACTTTGTGGTGATAATTTAGTGGTTTGGATTTATGATTGATTAGCCCCGTTCCAAGAGTGTTTTTCCCACCTGGAGATGGTAACAGAGAGTATGTGGAGTTAAACTACTTCTTTGGTGAATAGAGGTTAATTGTAGTTGTTGGTCAGCTAAAAATTGCAAGAGTTTGTCGTATTTGGAGGTCTGAATTTTATGGAAACAAGTCGTCTAAGCTGTTCCAATACCTTGAGGAGGAATGTCGCAATTTTGTCACTAGAGGGCAGGCGTTTGTCAGCACAGCATCAAATAGTGCGACGTCACGGGGCTCTGAGCGGGGTTTTGACCTCACTGGAAGGTTTGTGTGTAAAATACTATGTATTCAGCTGTCTAGAGAAGTTATTTGTACAGTAGTGGATATAATATAATTTATTTTAATATAGTGGTTTCATATTTGCCATTAGTATATATTTGCAAGTGAACTCATTGCATTTCTTCCCATTCTGTACTTGTCGTTCACTGATCAATTTGATTTATGGTAAGGACAGAAGCAGAAATAAAACGTGTGTTTAAAAAGAGGATGAAGTTTGAAGACATTGTGTAGTTGACTGATACATACCTGAGGAAACCGATACACAGCAGAACATGTAAAGTTGCAGTCTTCATCACATTGAAAAAAAAACTAAAATACTAACTTATCTGCCAAAGTCTTGTAGTTTTTTTGTTTTTCATACTGACGTCCACATAAAGCACAAATCATTATGTCACACAAAAGAGGGCAAAATACTAGAAATATAGTAAAATTGAAGAGTGAACAGATATTTAGGGATTTTACATGAAAATGACTCGGTGGCTTTATGATCTGTCTTTTCCCTGTAGTTACGATTTTACCCCGATGGACTCCTCTGCAGTGTATGTGCTCAGCAGCATGGCTCGCCAGCGTCGCGCTTCGCTGTCCTGTGGGGGATCAAACAATCAAGATGCTGAGAGATCAGAATGCAGTAGTAAAAACTGTGCCTCTGCTGCATCGTCACATCTTTCCTCCAATCCTTTGTACAGCAAAGCTGGCAAAAGCCACAGCTCAGGGACTGCAAGTACTGTGAGTGCCACTTCTCCAAACAAGTGCAAAAGACCAATGAATGCCTTCATGCTTTTTGCCAAAAAATACAGAGTTGAATACACTCAGATGTATCCAGGGAAAGACAACAGGTAATGATACAAACTGTAGTTTTGCTACTACTGGTGAGTTAGAAAAATATCTGCGTCCTGCTTTTAGATTTAAATAACCTAAATTTTGCATTTGAAATAAAATGTGTGTATTGTTTTAAGAATAAGTTTTGAAATATATTAATGTATAGGGTGGTTTATGGGTGGACTGTGAATATTTACAGTACTCGGTGAACTTTGACACATTTCTGGCAAACTTACCTTTTGAGAAAACATTGGGGTAAAGCAACTGATACATGTATATGTGTGCACTGGCAGAGGAACAAATACAGAACCGTCATTGTTTACAATGATGAGGTGCTCTGTTCATGTGCTGTAATGGAAAAAAGGGGGTTTCTGGTTCTTCTAATTAAGTCTTGACATATTATTGCAAATTGGTCATGAAGTTACCAGCATTGATTTTCAGTCTGTATATCCTGTTGAAGAGTAGAGTAATGATAAATTGGGATATCTCAAAGATCATAATCCAGACAGCACATTGCCAAATTTTGCTTGTCCTAAAGGCATTCAACAATCTGTCAAAACTTGCAGGAAGAGTTATATGACTGTGTTTGGGGGACAGGTCCTTATTTGTTTGTTCTTTTGTTCTTAATCTCTAGCACATTTGCTTCCAAACATTTTTTTATTAAGGTTTCCATTACATATGTTTTAAGTAATATTTGGTGCTAACTGTGCATATGTAAATAGAAATCAAAACACACAAACATGGACTGATCTTACAATCATATTTTTTACTGTACATAATTTTACAAAAACTGTTATTGTAAAAACTGCATTGTGACATAATTCTAGAACTAAATCTGGTAAAAATTAAAATTAGCAGGGTTTTGAAAGGGGTTTTACTGTTTTATAACGTTCTAATAAGGAGGCTGTAACTGGTGCTGAAATAAAAAATCCTGCCAGACAAATCCCAGCCAATCTTGTATGTCCTGACAATGATGCTGTGTAATGTTTATAGTAAATGAAGTGAAACAGATCTGCTGCTTTCACACACATTGCAACTATCAATGAGAAATGGAACAGAATGTCATCCAGGAAAGTTTATGATGGTTATATATTTAGTTGAAAATGCTGATTTCAAATGGATGTAGTGAACTGGAGCTGTGGCTGCATGGATGTGAAAATGAATTGAGTATTTCAGTGAGCAAGCAGGACAGTGAGCAGGTTTACCTTGAAGGAAAGAGATGGCAAAGTTACAAGTACAGTTCAAAATGCACTGCTCACTGTCCTGCTTGGAGGTCAGTGCATTTGGGTGCAGTTCCATGGTATCCATAAAACACAGGATGGCAGAAATAGCAGTGATAATTGATACAGGCATTCAGCTACTGTCACTCCAGTGTTGCTGAGGTGATGCCTCATTCATTAATTTAGCTGCTGGGAGGCAACTCTCATGTTTTTTAAATATAAGTTTGTGTAATTTTCAGATTACTGTGTACATCTTACAAATAGTAGCCACTTCTGTACAGTGGAGTTCTTATGTTTGCTGCTGTTATTTCCTTACCAGAGTTGGAAAGTACAGAATTTGAAGTATTCTGAGTTAAATGGTCTGTTCTGAGACAAAGCAGCTCAAGGCATGTCAGCAAGACAATGAGCTTGTAAATATTCAAAGCACAACTCAACAGTCACGCAATACTTAAATGGACTGCAAAACCATGTTTGAAAACCTGGTGTTAGGGCTGCATTTGTTTATTTTCTAGATACTCTTCAATGTAACACTGTAACTGCAGTTGAACTTGGTTGTGTGTTCAGAAATTCTTTGAGTAGTGGTTCTTCTAGATATGAGGGAAATCATATTTTTGTTTAAAAGACTTCATGGTACATTTTTATTTGGGAAGGCATGGCTTTTACAGCAGACCTGCTCTCTCTGGGTCACCATGTTCTTTCCTGAGGGTGTGAGTGATCCAGTACAAGCTGGTGACCCAGAGCAGACAGGTTTCTGGTGATATGCCTCTGGATACTATCAAAAGATGAAAAACCTGCTAATTAAACTGGTTATGTTTGCTTCTGATGACAGACCAAAGTTACTAGTTCTCAGTTTGGATAGAAAAACAGAAATTCTGTTGCCAAAGAGACAGCCTGTGCAAATGGGTTTGATGGCAATGGGACCTGGTGTCCCCTGCAGGAGTTTGCTCTAAGGAGTCACCAGAGCAGGTGGCAGTGCAGGCTCAGGGGCTGTCTGGGCACTGTGGGAGGTGGTCGGTCCCTGTGTGCTCTGCAGCTCACAGAAACTTGAATGGCACCACACGGCCTTGCAGGAGTCAAATCCATTTTTTTGCTGTTGTGCAGAATTGCTCTGTGTGCCATGTTATGGAAATACTTGATGACATTCTAATTGTCTTGATGCAGTTTGAATATCTTTGCTGCCAGCATGGAACTCTATTAATAGGAGAAAGAAAAGTACTTAGTTGTGTTCACCTTTTTCTTAGAACCTGTCACAGAACTCTCATTGCTGTAATCCAAAGCCAAAGTGTACAGACCACTTAGTAGCTTTAACAGTCATTGATAAAAGAGGTGTTGTTTAGAGATTTTCATTCAGCTAAAAGATGGAGTTAAAGATTTAATGGGATATTGATCCAACATTTGGGAGTGCAGTTAAGCAATATGGCAGGATAGTACAGGGAAATGTTGTCAAAAGACCTAGAGTTTATAAGGAAAGGAATTAGTTCAGCCTCTGGAAATGGTGATAGATGTGTTAGAACAAATGGTTCCATTTGCACAGGAATGGGAACTTACCAGTATGTTCCACCCAGGATTGATTAAAGGTGGAGGAAGCTACAGGTATTGATTAAATAGACATGGGGACTTGCAGTTAATCAAATATTTGGCTGAGGTCATATTCAGTTCATTGCTCTAATTATTAGAGAACATATTTTCAGCAAATCTGTCATATGATCTTCTAGTATGAAAGTAGAGCAAAACAAATGTGATTACCATTTGGTGGTGGTTTTTGTAACATCTCTGTTTTGCTGCTTTATGCCAGTTGCTGCATGTACACACTTTGAAATGTTAAAATGTGCATTGACCCATGCTCAGCTAACACACAAGTCTCAGCTGTTTAACTGTTAAAAGAACTGTGAGAAGATAATCGCAAATATGATTATTAAAAATTTTGATACAGCTGATTTCTTCCTTGTGTGTTAATTCCAAATTTAACTCACATATTTTTTAAAGTGCTTAGAAAAAAAAAATTAAAAAATAAAAAAAATCTTGGTATTTCTTAGCACTGTCCTAACTGTACTGTAAACATTTATCTTGCAGAGCCATAAGTGTGATACTTGGCGACAGGTGGAAGAAAATGAAAAATGAGGAAAGAAGGATGTACACACTAGAAGCCAAGGCCTTGGCAGAGGAGCAGAAGCGTTTAAATCCTGACTGTTGGAAAAGAAAACGAACAAATTCTGTATGTTTGTGAAGCAGTCTTTTTCATTATGCCATTACATGTGTTCAGATGGGTGACTACAGTGTGTTTTGTTCAGAATAAGCTGCTTTCTTAGTAGCCAAAACTCTCATTTACTCCCCTGTGTTGTGTAACCTGCTTTTGGCAGTTTGGCAGAGACAGATCAGGAGAGGGTCTGTCTGAATATTTTATGAGAGTTCTCTGGATTCTGTTGTACTGAAAGTTAGTGTGCTTGTGAAATGCAAAGGAAGGGCACGTGGTCTTTCACTTTGAAGTGAGTTCATAAGGTTGCACCTAAACTTTTTTATCTTCTGTAGAAGCTTTTTCTTTACCTTTTTCTAGTTTTCTTCCTGATAATTTATATCAGCATATACGATGATACTGAAGGAGCAAAATACTTTTTCCCCGTGAATCCCCTTCATTTATTACTCTGTTCAGTTGTAAAATAAATACAGTAGATAATACTACTTCTGTTGCAAAAGAAATTGTTTTCCATTTTGTAGAAAGCCATCAATCCAAGAGTCTGCAGCAATATATTAGTAGGTGGTGGATGTATTTAAAAAAGAGAAGGGCTTTAAAGCTGAAACATCATGTAAAGCAAACATCAAAAAAGGAGATTCTGCTTGTCCAACAAGAAAAGTAGATTGGAAAGAAAGATGCACGGAGTGCTTGCCAAGTTCTTCCATTTTATGTCTGGGGAGGAGCTTGAAGGGTGGTGTGAACTTCATCTACATGGTTGGTGAAACCATCCATCCATGTGGTTTCAGATTTCATCCTCGAGTTACCCCCTTTTCTTTGATGTGTAAATGAGGCTTCTTTCTCAAGAGCATATACAAGTGTTGCCTTAAGACTGAATAAGAAATGCTCCAACACTGAGTTGTTTCTTTCTGCTGCACTTACTTTGTGCAGTTTCCAGTCCCTTGTTGCAGAAGGTTCCACCAAACCCCAGCTGCTAGGAACAAGCTGTTTATCTGTTCACTGCATTATTTTAATCAACAGTGACAGCTTCTGTTACATTTCCTTGTGGGTTTAGTTAAAATAGTATTATTTACTGATTCTGCTCTTACACTACTGCAGTTTTGAGCTTTGGATGGTGAGATCACAGGCTCACCTGTGAGCCTAAAGCAGTGCAGAGGCATCTTTGTGTGGATAGCTGAGTAGTGATGGGTTTGCCCTGCCTTGTAGTAGGAGTTTCCTTGTCCCTACAGTCTTCAGGCCAAGAGAACAGGATCTGTAGAACCTGTTTCCTCAGTGCTACAGCAGGAAATACCTTTCATAATTGCTGTAGTTCAGTGAACTGAGCTGTTAGGAGTCTGGTAACCTTACTCAGTAATGACAGTGGGCTCTAGGCTGTGACAGAGACGTTGTGATGGTCTTTTGGTGATCAAGGAATAAAACTGTCTGGTTTGACCCTTTTGTTTTCTTCTTAATAACTGACAAATGATTTGTGAATTTGTGGCTTTGAAAACAAGTGTTGTGCTCTTTGCTTGACCTGGTTTTCTCTTCTCTTTTCTCAGGGCTCACAACAGCATTAAGCCAGAATTTTCCTGTAAACTCTGTATTTACAAAATGGCTGTTGCTCGATGGCGGGAAGATGCAAGATCAAGGTCTTACTATTTGTTGTGACTATGTGTGACCATAAAATACTGGCACCATCATCGAAATGATCTGAGTGCAGATTTGCTTTTTACAATAGAACATTAAGTAAGCTAAAAACTATCAGCATTTTAAACCAAATTGCCTTATTTTTCTTCCAAACTTCATTATGTATCAGGTAATATAGGCTTGAAAATGGATATCCTGTGGTGCTAAAGTACTTTAGAAAGAGGCGAAGGAGATATGTATAAATGTTTATTTTTAAAAGAAAATGTACAAAAAGGGGAATTTTAAAATATGTAACAGCTGTTTATATACATTGATTCTTATTGCTGATTAATATGTATTGCACAACTGTATTATTAATTGCGATTATGAGGCCTGGGATTTTCTGAAATGGCAAAGTGTATTATCAGCTTCCAGCTTCCCAGCCTGCCCTGCTGCCAGCAAGTCACCAGAACATGTGGGAATGGAGGGTGTGGTGTGATGGCAAGGGAGCTGCTGCTTGGGACTTCACTTAGAAAACTTGTATCCACAAGGGAGATATTTTTGCATCAGCTGGCACTAGTGAGAGCTGTCATTTTGTGGTGGAATCAATGGCCCGGGACAGGATGAAATGAATAAATAGCGTTATCTCAAGAAAAGTGGTGCTGTTGATATCATCACCATCATAGTTATTACTCTGTGTTTTGTCTTTGCCACATATTCTACAATATTTTATTTTGCCATAAGACATCTTTATGGTGGGGGCAAACTTTGCACTTAACTATATGTGCAACACTTGCACTTTACTTTTTTTTCTCCTCCAGCTGTCTAAAATTAGAGCAGGTGTGTTAGGATTACAATTGCTTCTGCTGTGAACATTTACAATCATGGCTTTTCCTGTACTAAACAGCTGTGCGTTGTTTTTTTTTTTTTTTAAGAATCACAACTGTAAATTTCAGTTTATGACACGTCTACATGATGTTGCCCCTAAGATTTTTGCACACTATATTCTTGTATATTATTTCAAATAAATTCATTAAAATTTGGTGTTGTGTATTTTATAAAATGAAGACTAATCACGAAGTCAGCCCTGCAGCAATAAGCACATTCTCCATGGAAGTCTTTATACGAACCCATCCAAAGTATATTTTAATGCTTTGCCATTAGGAAGCTAGTGAAGAATTTCAAATACTATTTTCAAGATTGGATAGTTAATGTTCTTTATTACAGTTTAAGCAAAAAGAGTTGAAATTAATATAAATTATTTCTAAGCAAGTAGCAGTGCAATAGAGAAGCATTTAGGTTAGTTATAAATATTTTTCCTTGTGTTAAAATTAGTGATTTTTAGATGGAAACTGATGATTCAAATGTTTCAAAAGTACAATTTTCTGAATACGGCTAAAATGTATTCAACTGCTTAAAACTACTTGTAGGGAAAGAGCTGCTTCCTTATTTGAGATATTCAGCAATTACACTGTAATATATGAGTTCTAATTTTAAACTTTTCTAAATTCAAAAGGAATGCTTAAGAATGTTTCAATTAGATGTAGACTTACAGCACATAAAAGTTGTACCACTTCCTTACAATATTTCTGTATAAGTAAGTTCCTGTAATGTGAACATAAAGCAAGAAGACAGAAGTTTCAGATATGAAGGAGGTAAATGTTTCATTGTAAAGCTGATGTACTTGGGGATAATTTACATGAACAGTGAAGATGTATGTGGCACCAAAGCCCCCAGCTGTGTTAACGTCCATTCCCTGGTGTGAGAGCATTGTCCAGCTGTGTTCACTGAAGAGCTGACATGGCTTTCTGCAGCAGCTGAACCATTATGGGATAGACTGGCGCAAACTCCTTTCCCTCTCTTGTTCTCACTGACTGAACATAAGCTTCCAGTGCACCGCTGAAAAAAAAAAAAAAAGTAAAGCAGCTAAAGCAATTAAATACTGTAAATTCAGGATCTGCAACAGAAATTAATTGCCTTCTTCCCTCCTGCAGAATTTTCCTCAGATGCTCCTACTTGTCTGTGGAAGGAAGTGAGCAAGGAAGGCCTTGCAAAGCTTTGTATAATTGTTCTATGATCTTTAGCTCCTTTCTTGCACGTTTGAAGAGCAAACAAGTTAACATTTAAATAAGCAGCAGCATGTTGCAGATGGCTTGAAATGACAGCTCTGACGCACAGACTCGGGCTCAGTGCTGCACTGGTAACCTTTAGAAAGGGAGAGAATAATCTCCAGCTGCTGCAGACGCTGAGAGTGCAACTTCCAGCATGAAAAGTGGGGCACTGGTGAACACCCGCCATGCCCTGAGGTGATTCCTGGCACAGCTTTTTGAACTCCCACCGTCCATCCTCAGAAACACCGTCCTAAACCCAGGCAGGGCTTGGGCAAGGCACGGCCTGGCTCTCATTCATTGTCACAGGATATCACACGGAAGAGTCATCATGTGTGAACTGCACAAATAAAACACTGCACAGCTAGAAGGGGCAACTGTGGTAATGCTTTACAACACAGGATCACCTTTCAGCTAGCATTCTAGTACACAGTATTGTTGAGTGACAGTATTTGTAAAACAAACACTCTAAGTGTTCATCTGTTGAGATTCCAACTTACTAATTCATTAAGTAGGCCAAGCTAGTGTTGCCACACTTAAATATAGCTTTGAATTTAATTTTCTTCTCCTTTTCTGCTTCTATTTCTTCATGTAACTGATACAATCATCTTGGAGTTTCCTTCTAAAATTTGCTTATATTTGTGCTATTTACAGCAAAGCTGACATTAAGAAAATCCACGAACAACAGGCCCCATTTCAAGTGGAGACTAATACAGCTCCTGGTATGTGGCTGTTCCTTTTCTAATACAGAATGTCACCACAGCCCTTCCAGTGCCGCACTAACACCAGTGGGGTCCTGCCGCGAATGCGGTCACTGAGCAGGGAGTGGTTCTGGATTTTGTCTCATGCATTTCTTTCCGGGAGTGCAGGATGCACCAGCACAGCTGCTCTGCCAGTGAGGGAGCCCGCTGGCTTTTAGTAACTTGGCAGGAACATTCCCAGTCCCACTGGGAGAAGGCAGATGGTGGTTGTGCACATCTGGTGAAGGGGTGGGGGGCACCAGGGTCAAGGGAGTTGGTAACACAGAGCAACCACAAAGCTGTGCCTATAAATACACACCCACTGCTGTAGGATGGTGGGCTCTGGAGGCAGAGCTGTATTTATGTTTGCTGCTACTTCCAAGAAACAAGCCTTTGGAGGAACCCTGCGTTCCTGCACGAAGAGTTCACAGATTTGAAGGCAACGCTGCTCCCTGGTAGGTGCCTGCTGGCAGCTGGCAGCAGTAGGCAGTGAATCAGGCAAGGCTTAAGGAAAGCGAAAGTACTGAAGAGTGATATTCAGCCCATGTTTCACACACACAGGCTTCTCCTGGCATAAGATGGTAAGAGAGGAGCAGCCAAGATCCCTGTGTGATGCTGCAGCTCTGACAAGCCTCAGATGAGCCCATCAAACCTGACAAACCAGAGGAGATGGTAGGAACATCAACAGGGTCACAATACACTTGGGGCCTGTGAGTAAAGCTGCTGCCACATCAGCAAAGGCTTGGCCCCTCCTCAGTGACTCAAGCCCATCTGTGTCAAGAGCATCGCTGAGAATTTCCAGCAAAGTTCATTTATCAGCAAGTGGAAGAAGCTCCTGAGGCCTGTGCTCAGTTCACTGGAGAGACGAGTCTGAGCTTTGGGTTCCGAGAAGCCAATGACAGCTATGGCAGCCCAGCCCCACGAGCTGGTCCTGGGGCTGCTCCTGCCAGCACTTCCCATCCCCAGAAATGCCAGCGCTGATCCGCCAGCCTCACTGCCAGAGCACCAGGAGGAGCTGGCTGTCCCCACATACAGTCCCTGTTAATGGAGTTTGACAGGAGACTGAAGCGTGCAACTGTGCAACCAAAGAACCTGAGGCAGCTTCACTTCTGAGCTCAGGATGGGAATGAAATGGCACAGCACGAGGTAATTCCCACCACAGCTCCTGATGTCCCTATGCAGCATCCAGACCTCACAGTCCCTCTTTGCTGAAGCCCAGGACATATTGTCTAGGGGGACACAAAAGAAGGATGGAGTGGATTACTGAACAGCTGAGATGCTTCAGAAAAATAAAATTATCAAGCACAGAAACAGTTCCTCATGTTGGCCTTGGTGCACTTGAGAGCTCTTCCATTTTGATAACAACTTACTCGTGAGCTACTGCTGAGGGGTCCACACCAGGTACAAATGCACTGTAAGGAATCTGAATTTTTGCACAGATCACAGCAGAGAAGAAATCCCTTGTTTTTTGGAAAGAATATTTATCTTATCTAGCTAAAGTAAACCTGACTTTTTTGCACCTGGTCAGCTCCCTGAAAACGTTCAGCCTGCTCCTTCCCAATGGTCCCTGGGGAGCAGCTCACTTCCTTCCCAGCAAAAGACGTCAGCATAATGAACTGCAGAGAGATTAGGCACATCCACAGGCTTATTTTAAATCCCATGATTGAGAGAGAAAAAGTGACACTGGGGGAATGGGACAGCAGGAAATTGTGCTTTTTAGATAAAAAAAAAAAAGTCTCTTGTAGCAATGAGAAGCCAGCATATGATGAGCAGACTGAGCAGCAAGCGAGAGATGCAGGCAGGGAAGGCTCAAGGATGACATCAAGGATGCCATCCTGATGAGTGGAGGTGCTTCAGAAGAGTCAGAAATGTCTCACATTTCCACTCAGGTGAGCACTCAAGTGCTCTGGTCAGCAGTAATTGTTAGACATGTTACATGTTTGTTACCTGCTACAAAGAATTGTCTCTTGTATTAAAAAGACAGCTGAGAAACTCCTGTGAGTTTTCTTACTGTAGCTGTCATTCATCATTTTAAATCTCCCCCCTTGAACTCAGCAGTATCCCTATCTTTTCCTTTCTATACATTCCTCAAAGTTTGTTGGGCTCAAATAGTTTTTTGAAGTCATCAAAAGCTGAAAATAGAAAAAAAAACATATTGACCTGCTTAACTTAGAAAGCTCTAACACCTCTTGGTGAAGTTGTGGGTTGGCAGCATTATCCAGATGGTAACACTGCTATCCCTTAAGTGACTTATCTCCTTGCTTTGAAAAAGCCCTTGGAAAAGATTACAGAGATAACCAGATAGATGAAAGGGAGAAGCTTTACCATAAGAGTAGCACCCAAAAACTCAATGTGAGCCCTTGATAATCCTTTGCCAGACTGTTACTGCCATCAGATCAAACAAGATGGAATGAGATTTCTAGGCTATGCCAAGTGCCATACAGCAACATTACAGTCCTACTGTCACACCTTCTAGGAGCTTGTATCTTTTTGCCTTCTCTCCTGCCCCAAAAGAATCTGATTTAACTTGCAAAACCAACTCCATCAGAAGCAACTAAAAGGAGTTTTGCAGGTCCCTTCTCCTGCACTTGCTCTTTTACTGTAGCTTTGCTTGCATTCTTTCAAAGAGATAAGAGTCAAACTTCACAAATATGACCAACCTGAGAGCATCACAACTCTTAGCCACTCCAAATGCAGCCAGTAATATCAATACTGTAAGTTGAATGCTCAGGCATTTTTCTAAAAGAGACCTTGTACAGCTTTACACTAAACAATGAAAATATAAGCTTTCTGAATACTCCAACAGCATTCACTATTTTCCTGTGTCCCACACTTGCATCTCCAGTACAAGTATTTAAGCACTCTGAAGTGGAATGTTTTAATAATATCATAATCTGTATCATAATATACACTATACTATACTATAATATAAATAAAATAATCAGTAGCTTTACCTGAAACACTTTCTGGTAAAGCAAACTGGCCTGGAGAACTCCCTGCTCCCTGTGCCCACCCAGGGAAGGCCAGGGGCCTGCTCCCACACAGGCAGGTGTAGGAAAGCAGTCGAGGGGAGGATGAAAAGCTTCTGCAGCTGCTGGAGACTGGTAGGAAAGAGGCAGCCACCGTCACCTGGAGCTCCACACACTACCAGGGAATTGTGGTCAAGCTCAGGATACTCCTTTGCATTGCTGCCTGTGGGAATGACACCAGGAAGTCTGTCCATTCCTGGTAAGGAAAGGTCCAGGTAGTAAAATGGTACAAATCATGAATGCAGAGAGAAAGGCTGTTTGGAGTCCAGAGAATAAAGGTGAGGTTGCTCCAGAGTGAGAGGGAGGAATGGGCTGGAAGAGGTAACTGAAAGCACCAATGGTTATAGAGTAGACATTTTTCCAGATGTTCATTTGGGATGGGAATTTTGTTTTGCTGAAGACAGTCAACAAATCTTCAGGGTGGGATTTTGGAACTGCAGCATACAGGAGTATGGACAGTGCAGGATGTTGCTTGTGGCAAAACAAGATGATTGCTGCTGCATGCAGCCAGACTTCAGTGCAGGCTGCCTGAGTCAGGCAACTTGGAACATCACAGGAGCTGCTGGGAAGCCTACCTGACTAATTTGGGGTGATAAATGAATTCAGGGGCTTTGTTAACACTTGAAATGCAGAATTTTCCATGACATTTTGGTAAGCTTTAGCACTCCTAGCTCAAATGAGCTTTTGTAAACTATGCTGGCAGTATAGGACTCGATTCAGATGCACCAGTCTACCATTAAAATTTTGTGTTTAAAAAGGCAGGCTTCACTCCTATTGAAGACACTGTAAAAACACCAGTGCTAAAGCAGTTGTGGAAAAATAAACAGCACTATGGGTGAAAGCAGTATCATCAAGTCTCCAGCACAGAGGAGATCACAGCTGTTGTCATATAAAAAGATGTAATATGTAGTTATATTATTGTTGTTTAAGATGCAAGAAGCCCTGTTTATGTAATATACAAAACATACTCTTGAAGGGATTAGACTAAATAATGTCCTAAATTCAGCATCTTCTAGTCTAATAAAGGACATAAAACCTGTTCAGCAATCTGTTTCTATTTTAAAAGACAAGCTATGGTATACATTACAAATATTGTTTGTAAAAGAGAGCTATGGAAGGAGGGTTGGTGGGATGTTCTGCATATATTAATGCTTCATTAAAAATGCCATAAGAAGTAAAGAAAAAAAAAACCCTAAGTTTAAGATGCCCTCCCACATAAGGAAAAGGATTTTAAAGCACTTATTAAATTACTTCACTTGCATGAGCAAAACCATGAGCTTTCTTGGAAATCAGGACAAGCTGATTATATAAGACCCTGATAGTTCTTCTTTAAAATGTTATTTCAACCCATGAAGATTTATACCTAGAGTTAAAAGGAAAAAAAAAGAAAAGTGTGATTTGGGTTGTGATCCCTTTCTTAAGGGATCTTAATGTGTATCACTTACAAATACTCTAATTAATTAATTTTATACGGAATTGCAAATCCTAGCACTACCCTCCTGGGCTCTGCCTTTGGTCAAATGGAGTCAGATTTACATCGTAAGCTTCAGGAGAGGCAGGGATCATCTTTCTGCTCAGTAGGGGGCTGCACCCTGTGCACTCCTGTCCCCATCAATCAGCAGGGCAGCTGCAGGACCCTGGGGCCAGACTTTTCTTTAGTATTTCGGTAAAAGTCTGTTTGCTGTGCAAACTTCAGGGCAAAGCAGAAAACAGAAAATCTGCTGTGTAAAAGCAGATCTGTGTGACACCGGGCCTATTTAATCCAGGGCTATGAAGATTACTGTAAAACCGAACAGTAAAACCTTCAACAGCATCACCTGTAGGACAAGAGAGGAGCAGGAGACAGCTGTGGTTATTCCAGCCTGCACAATGGAGAGCTCAGAGGTGTGCTGGCAGAGACACCTGGGTGCCAGCCAGGGTTGATGGATGCTGGAGTGCTGCAGCCTCCCCTCCCGGCCGCGCTCTTTCCCTGCGGCAGAGGCAGTGCTGACCCAGCCACACCGAGCCCAGCGCACAGATGGGGCTTTCACAGCGCTCCCCAAAATGCCATTTGTCCCTGCCCCGGGCAGGTGAGTGGTCAGAACAACTCCCCAGCTCAAAACTGCAGCTCGTTATGGAAATAAACCCTTCACTGGGCCTGGCTTTCAACTCTGCTTCAGCAAGGGTGAGCTTGAATAAGGGGAGTTAACACACACTCTAATGGCAAAGGTAAGAATGTAACTGTCCTTCAGACTAGCTCAAATCCTGTCATGTCTAATAGGGTTTCTTTTATGGAAGAAAAGTTGAGGTTTCAAGCTTAATTTAAAAAAAAAAATTGCCCATGACACTTAAAGAAGTGTTCCTTTCAACCCAATCCCTGCTCAGGGAGGACACCAGCAGCAGGGTCATCTCACCCAGCTTTAAATGTCTGCAGGGCAGCTGGCTGCCTGAGAGAGCTCCTGCGTCCCAGCCCACACTGCATTCACTGAACAGAGAAAATGGCAGCTTTCAGGACACAGTGCAACTGACCTATTTTAGGTACCTGCTTCAGCATGAGATGAATCAGCCCCAGCAGCACCTGTTTCTCTCTGTTGACTATAAAGGGAGTCCGGAAAATATACCTCTGGCCAGGTAAATACCACCCCTCGTGCTAAATAGAAGCAGAAGGAAATGCACAAAAATGCTCAGAATGGGACTAATTCATACCATTCACACCACATTGCAAGCGAAGCATTTAAGACCTACAGAGCGGAAGAAGCACTCCAATTAGCTTTAATAAGAAGCTAGAAGGATCCTGGTAACACGAGGAAATTAATATCTAGGTAGCAGGCCCCTAGAGTAATTGCACAGTTGTTACAACGGGAAGTTGCAGAAAATTACCATTTGCAAGGTTGCAGCAAACAAAAAGATAATATCTTGATATAGGACAATGCAGGGATCTGAAGGCTCCAAACATCCAAAGTTCAACTCACACAGCTGAAATGAGTACGGGTGGAAAAACCCTGAAGAGGGTGACTGATAGAAGAGCAAGATGCCTGCAGTTCAGCTAAGGTTCATATGAGACACAAAAGGAGCAGGCTCAGAAATCTTCCAATAGAGTATTAAAGAAAATATGAGTGATTCATGGTCATACTAGTGACTGATGTCTGCTTGCCTGCCTTACATATGGAAAACCAGCCATGCAAAATGAAAAAAGGATTCAATTAAAGGATTGAAAGGAAAACTTAAGTATTCCAGCTTCACTACTTGGTCTAATGGATGATGCTGTCTCAGTCTAAAAGCCTCATCCCAAGATTTGTTCCTTAATACCTCCATGGTTAGAACAATTTATCAGTGTCTGAACATGACCACCAGCAAGCCCATTAACTCAATCAGTCTGAATGAAATTTAATTGCAGACAAAGACAAAAATGTGTTTAAGGAAGGCATTTTCAAACTTGGGAAAATGAATAGAAGAGAACAAAATCCCACCAGTTCTCAAATGGTTTGCATTCTTGGCTTTCCCTACTATAACTGAGATTCAACACTGCCAGTGTTGCTAGTACTATCAAGACAGAAATTACAATCAAAATAATCATAACTGATAACATATACTGCTCTCCTGTATATATCACCTATGCCCCTGTATTTCAGTGTCATGGCTTGAGATTCAAGAAAAGCTAGTTTTGTAGATAAACTAATCACAAGTATGATTTTCAAAAAATACACATATGAAGTGACACAGTTTGTATTTTAATATTTCAGAAATAAATCCTAGTAACATCTACTGGTGATCAGCTAGTATCTCCTTAACTGGCCCATTCACTACATGGGACTCTGGTGCTATCAGCTTCAGGAAGTGTAAATATTTATAGCAGACTCCTCTTGGCTGCTTTAGAAGTGTGGACAGAAAACAGTTGACTTTCTGAGACACAATCACTGTTGGCTGGAATGTAAAAGTCAGCTTTTATCACTCCAGCAAAAGCTGGCAACATCCAGGCATGGCAGTTCAAGGACAGAGCTGGTTCCCAGGCCATGGAGCCTGGTGCAGCTCCATGTGACAGCCTTTCCCAGGTCACTGGTGTGGGGGGCACAGACAAAAGCTGGAAAATTTAGGGCCTTAGGAGCCAAATGATCATCTGAATCCTGAGGATCCCCAGGTTGGTTTTGTCATGTTCATACAAATGTGCTTTCTCTAACATACTTCAAAACTTTGCTTGATTTGAGAAACAAGACTGTTAATTTTTCCTAACATCTCAAGATGCAAAATAACATTTAGCTATGAAGTCAAGATTTCAAAAATCTGATGTAATTATTGCTTTCTAAAGATCATGGGCTGATTTCCTGAAGAATAACATTCCAGGTGTGTAACAAGGGTCTTCCATCTTTAGATTTCTACCTGCATTTATATTGGTTTGGCTTTCAGAGCTTCTCTTTCCTGATATGGATGACAGGACAGCTGCAGCCTTGACTTTCCAGCAGTTAAGAGAGAGGCAGTTTTGCAAAAACTCATTACTAATTTAAACCATCATTGTGCATGGTTTACTTCCTTTACAAGAGGATTATGTACTCCTTCTAAAGGCACTGCAGAGTTTGAGTACAGGGAGGTGGAGGGGAGAGTTCAGTTTATATTTCTGACACTTTGCAACTCATCCCATGAGTGGAGAGAAGGTAATGGTGTTTGGTTACATCTCCTGAGGCACTTTTTTTTTTTTTCTTCACCTTTCAAGAGTCCTAGTGTGCAGATAAGTTAGTGCTCCGTTACCATAAATGCAGAAAAGAAAGAAGCACGATTTTACCGTATGAGAGCAAGCCTGTCTTTTTCAGATGGATGATCATCGAGCCACTGGGAGTAGCGGGCAATGGACCACTCAGCCCTCTGGTACAGAGAAACACAAACACCAATTACACAAAATGCAAAAAAAGAAACAGACACACCAATTTCAGAATCAAAGAGGACATAAATGAAAGCCACATGAGGCTCTCAATACAGCAGTGATGCAGAATGAGTTAAGAAATCAAAGACAATTAACAGGGTAGGCCAGTATGTTATTTGGGAGCTCAGAGGTCATCTCCTACATCAGCTGTTGGCCCATTTCTGACAGGGTTTTAATCTAGGTTTCCTGCATCTTACAAGAGAAGGATCTAGACAATCTGCAGACTGGGGAAAGATCTGCAATTTCTACTATGAGCTGATAGAACAGTAAAGAATTCAGAGTCTATTTAATATCAGGTTATCATATCCCTACTATTAATCAATCAATCAATCAATCAATCATTTAATTTAATAAACCAATTAGCATAATACCTTTGCCACAATAAAAACAAAACCAAAAAAATTATATAAAATACACACTTGAATAATTTTCAACTAAAAGAGCTAAAGCAAACGACAATGCTCATTTCACCTTAGGACATCTGAAAACAAAAGATGTTGATCTTATTACCTGGAAGGGTGATTTTAGCTCTGGTGGTGCTCTTGTAAATAAGAACTGAAGAATAATGCTGAATGGAATAACCTCTCCCAGAGCTGGGCTACTGGCGATATGCTCACTGGTCTGGAACAGCAGTGGTCTGGAAAAATGTAACAATATACTCATGAAATGAAGAAAAAGCTTATCTTATGCATTAGAAAAGTGCCTCTCTGTGGTGGCAATATTGCGTTAGAAGAGGATCATTGAGTTTTTTGCCACTACTCTGCACCTTGGGTTCCAACACAGGTCCAGTTTGCAAAAATTTACAGCAGTTGTCTATTGTAATTAAACAACACGGGACTGTAAATTTTGTATTTCAGTAAAAACATTTAAGGTAACTATAGAACTCGCTGTCATACAGAAGATGTACTGAAAGGAAGACAAAAAAGTACAATTTGGCCAACATTTGCATGACAAAGATTGTTAAATCATAGTTATACTCTGCATAAAATTTAAAAGAACTTTAATCTATTTCTAATTTGCAGGTGGGTGTTGCCAAAAAAGCTCTCATTTCAATCAGAACTAACACGAGATAATAAATCAGTTTTGAAATACAGTTTAGTCATACTGCGACTGCAACTCACCTGAATGACCTCAGCTGTCTGTAAGATTTTCCTAAGTCAGAGACTCGTCGACACAGCGGTGCTACTGCTAACTCCATCTGCAAAAGCGAACACTTCAGTTTGAATTAGATTCTCCCAAAACATAACACCTGGTATTGAAGTAGCCTGCTTTTAAGCAATAATCCAGACTTGCAGACTAAGTCAGTGACTTCTCTCTGGTGGCTGAATTAAGACAAGAAGCTGTCTTTTCCTTTCATACTATGTTGCCCAAGCCAAGACTTCTGCCTTATTCTTGGCAATACAATAAGCATTCTGTGACAAATGATAGAGATAGTCTGTGCATAACAACAGAAGGGGCCTCATAAGCTTTCTGAAACTGAAGCTTTGTTTCTTGCAGCAGATTTATTTTGTTGGTGATGAGTTTCCTAATGAAGCACTTATGTCAATACCCCAAAAATCTGACTGCAGCCTGGGAAGAAAGCAAATATAGGCAGTTCTCCACTGCTAAAGCAGTAAAACTGCGGACACATTTCAGCTGGGCACCCTTTCCTTTGGTGAAGGACAAGGTCAAATTTATTCTTTCCTGAACAGTGAGCCCCAAATTTTGGGGCACAAAACCTATACAGATTAGATATAAGGCAGCTGTGATCTGTTGCCAAAGGGTCATATGGAGTCATGGTCAAAAGAGTAAGAGCATTATTTTCATACTTATTTTCACACTGTTTGGTTTCTGAGTTAGAGCAACCATCTTTAAAAACAAACAAGTTTAAAACATTTTCTGTTGTTGAAGCATAGTTCTGCTTTTTTGAAGAAGAGCTGCGCTCCACTTGGGCTTTTACATTTAAATTGCATCACAGGCTCTTCATTGACATTGAGGACACAGAAGTGAGAAAGAACAATTTCCCTTCTAGATCCCAGACTGAACATGAACGTTACACAGCAAAATTTCAGTTAATGTGCACACCAATACAAACACTACCACTTAAAACACCCCGCAGGTAATTTTACTCAGACATGAGTAAAAGTCTTTATTTTTTGCATTCCTGAAGTGTCAGTCAAATGAGGGATCAAGCTTTATTCTCTGTTTTTTAAAATCCCCAACTTGAAAGACTATTCAGACTTTGATTTACACATAATGCACAATTAAATTAAGTTTCAAAGGATGACAGCTAAAATAAGTAACAAGATCAAAACCACCATACAATGAGTTTCCCTTGTAAGTAATATTGCTGAACGAGTTTCAAAGTGTTTGTGATATGACACTATTTACAGTGAAGTCTTTAATACGATTATATTTTTCTTTCCAGCTGTGGCATTTCCCCAGACAGAGAAGGCTGGGCCATCAGTTTCACCAAGACCACATGGGATTCCAGCATAAACAAGAAACAAGGTGCAGTGAACTATGATGCCATTGTTCAACTAAACCCAGAAAAACTTAAATTAGCGAATAATGCGAATCAAGGCCATATACTTCAGGCATCCCTCTTTAAAAGCAGGTGGCAGTGGAGGAGTCATCTCACCTGCTTCTCAACATATACAGGTTCTCGTCAAAGGCAGTGGAGAGAAGCAGCCACTCTTGGGGGGGCAATGCACCTTTCCCCAGGTGGACACCTAGAACAGGTCAGGTGGATCATGTCTGTAGGAGTAACCCCCTACGTGACACTCAGGCAAAGCTGGGAAAGCCACAGGGCCTAGCCCAAGCACTTTGGCTTCCCCTGCAGACAGGAGCGCTGGGTAGCTCTGGAAAGCAATGGGGAGTGCCCCACAGAGCTTTCCTATGGGCAGTGCAAAGCCACTGCCTGAGCCCAGGGACCTCAGAGTACATGCCCACATCAGGCACTTCCAGGCCACTTGAAATCTGCATTTTACCAGATTTCATTCACAGAAGAAAGTGAATAAAAATCCAGGATGTGGAACAAGGAAATAAGGCTCCAGACCTGAGTAACAGTCTGGCTTCCTCTTGCTTGCTGCTCTTTTTGGTCCCCAAGTCTTTAGGCTATGAAATGGCCCCTCTCTACACACTGAGGATGAGGTCACCTCTCCTGCACGCAGGTGGGAGGTCAATGTCCCTGTGGCTCAAGAGCCACCAGCTGCTGTGCTGTGCTGAATCTGCTGGCACCAGGGAGTGAGGGCATGCTCCCAGGAAGGGCAGGCTCTGCAGGGAACTGCTGCAGGGACATGCTCCAACTCCAAGCTGCACTGAAGCTTACAGCAAGTTCAGCATGTTGTTCCCCCAGGAGCACCAGGTGGAAGCCAAGAGGCTGCTCTGCCCCACAGGATCAGGAGCAGACAGCCAAAAAGAGGAGGTAACTAAGTATGCTTTGCTGCATCATGATACAGGAATCCTACAGATGCTGAAAAACGAACGGGAGCAAGACTCTGATTTCTCCAGAGCTTTGTTTCAGGCGTCAGTATTGGCTGGGGGCAGCTGGAAGCAACTGATATCCTGCAGGAGCTGGTGTCCCAGCTCTGGTGGGAGCTTTGGGCTTGTAACTGTGAGGGACCAGGGAGAAGATAATTCCTTTAGGTTCTTCAGAGACTTTGATAACAGGCAACAAACTGCCAGTCTGACTTGTGGAAGCAGAGATGTGTGGATCAAACGGTACTCATGAGGGGGAAGAAATAACAGCATAGCAAAATATAATTTTGCTTAATAAGTTTTAAAAGACTGTTTCGCTCCTGGAACAGAATATGAAGTAATGAGACGTTAAGTGAAACTTTCTACAGCTTAACCAATCCCTTATTAAAACAAATTTAAATGAATTCTCTTGAATATACTTTGTAGTTTCTGTAAATTAAAACTTTTAGTCTTAAGCACTAAAGAAGAAAAATTACTTTGGAAAATTCTATTACTTCATCTTCAACCTTTATTCACTGTAGGAAATTATTAGTATTGCTAGAACTAGATAGATTTAATGGCAGCAGATGGTGGATTCGTGAAGTAATAGCTGCCAAAGAAAAATATTGTTTTTAAGCTTTGCAGCATACTATACTATCTCACATTGACTCATGAAGAGTGGGAATGAGTGAAAACTAATGTGGTAAAAAAGTACATAAACCACAGAAACTCTTTTTTTTAAATTTACAATACCAGTCTTTGTGTTATAACCCAATCTCTCTCCAAGAAAAAGTATAATTCACATAATAACTAAGACTGTTTTCTTTGCTTGAATTTTAGGTGTTTATCTCAGCCCAGTGACACAGTGGGATGCTACGGCATCCTTCTGCTGTCACAATCATTTCTGAGGCCACTGAGAGGGGTTTAGTGACTCTGCTGAGCATTGTGCCAGCCCAGGAGGAACTGCTGGGGAGGAACCATTCAGCTGCACCAGCTGCTGTTTTTAAGGTGCTGGAATTGGGCAGGGAATTGAGCGTGCATCACTTCTTGGTTGTGTTACCTGTCATCACCTGAAACGGCATCAACTATTGATTCACACAGCGAGTTTATACTGTAGCAGCCTTTGCTGTGATACACAGCTATCATTTCAAAGCCTGTCAGTGAGCTCTTACATCAGGGGATGTTGTTGGCTGTTGGCAGCCAGTATTTGTATTGTGCGTGCAAGACCTTTCACTCAGCCACGTCCTGTGAACTTTACCTATAAAAGAGTAAGCAGTATTTTCTGTTTCCTTTCCAAATTTCCCTTACAAACTGCAAATTTGAAAATTCAAACATACAGGTTAAATTCAGTGATAAAACAGGCATTCAAGTAATAATCTGTAAACAAAGAGGCTTGATGTGATATAAGCATTAACATACAGTCCAAGGGGAGCACTAGGAGATGAATGTGCTTGCCAAAAAGCAAGCAGCAGATAGAACAGAAGAAGGCCTAATGACTTGTTTCTTCTAGCTTTGTTCAAAACCCATCGCTTTTCCATGATTAATACATGCTAGTTCACTATGCTTCGCAGGACACAACCCAACATATGCTTCCTCTCAATGGTTCATGCTCTCTAAGCCCAAAAAGGCAATATTATCTTTTCTTCTCATATGACTCTGCCATAGCCCATGGCTAGGTGGTCAATTATCTGTTGAACTATTCACTGGCTGGCCATATTGAAAAAATTGCATCACATGCCTGGCTTCTCTAATTGGATTATGTTCAGCAACCCAAGGGTAAAGTTAATATGTAGTCTAGATACAGATAATGCATATATATTGAAGAGTGCTTTAAAAAAAAAATATAGTGAAGTCATTGTTTAATGCCTATTGTGGTATTTTCAAGATCTCTCATTACTTAAACAGCTGCTTTTTCAGCTGGAAAATCTTAACATTAAATTTTTAGCAATTACATTTCCTCCTGGCCAAGATGAATTCCAGGTTTTTAAATGTTACCTCAAAATGCTTTTTTCTAGCCATTCACCAGGACAGAATGCTTTAACAAGCAAGGGAGCAGAAGGGCTGAACTGTTATATGAAAGAAGCTGGCCTTGAAGGGATGTGCAATTTGATTTCTCCCCAGTGCAGAAATTCCAAAGCAGTTGATGTTTAAGTAAATCCTTCAGCTGTAACACCTCTAAAATAACACATATCAGCAAATAATTCCCTCTTTCCAGGAAGATAATTAGCACAAAACATTAAATGTATTTTAGCTTTAGTAATTTCTGTCTTTATGACTACAACTGTGATTACAGCATCCTGCTGCTCTCATTTCTCCGTAAGAAACTAGAAAGGAATTTTTTAAGGAAAAATTATAAAAAGCACTTTTACACCTCTATCATTGTGTTTGATCAAATGAGCAAATCTTCTACATTTTAAAAAATCCAAACACCTAATATTCTTGCTTTTTTTTAATGCCACATACTGAATCAGGAAACCAGATTCTGACCACAAACTAGCCAGCAGATAGGAACAGCTCTTCTACATTAGAATTTAGCATTGTAAACTTCTACCATAAAAATATTTTTCTAGGAAAATTCATTGAAACCAGAATATTCTGCAGTATTTTTTTGAGAAAGACTTGAATAATTGGTGGCAGCATTAACTGTACCCTATCAAAACTCTCTGAACAATGCCAAAAATCCCAACCATAAATCATGCCTAGATAAGAAATACAGGAAAGCATGTAGAGAATAGTATCAATTCAAACAGGACCAATAAAAACAGTTCATTCTTTGCTGCTCTGTCCAGCACTTCCATTGGGTTTTAGGAAGGCCTGAACTACAAGGCACAATCCCAAAGCATGCTTAAGTGCTTTAACAACTCTGAATACCAAGCAAGCTGAGAGGTCCTCTGGAGAAGAACTTTCACTCCCCAGAAACAGAAGTGTTGAAAACCATCAGGGCTTGCTTGCCTCCAGGAAAACATTTTTCTTTCAATCTGACAAGTACTGAATTAAAAGTGAAATTTGGTTTTAAATATGTGAATATTGAATTATGGGCACCTTGAAAATACAAAACCAAATAAAAGAAGCTGATTTGGGAGTATACAGGAGTGAGCTGAAAAGTAATCTTGTGCAATTGCCTGCATAAAAACTGAGAGCATGAAAGATGCCGCACTCAGCCTGTAGACTGGAAATGTTTCAAATGAGACTCCCAAGGAGCTGTGGCACTGCACTCAATAACAACCTTGCAGTGCTGTGCACATTTCCTAGGGCTTGCAATGTTCCCGTGTTCCTGTAAGCACTGATTTACATGAAATTACATTAATGATATTCAGGAATATTTCAAGCCTATCATATCTCTGTTTACAGGTGCCACAGTAGCACACACCTATTCTCACTGCTGAGAAATCCGTAACACACAGGACAGCCAAATGCGATACTGACACTGCAAACAGGGTAAGACAGAGAATTCAATGGAGCTACAGCAGTAATTCCTAATGTATGAGTACCTGAGCCTCACTCCAGAAAATTGGCTGTTATGCACCTCACCTCAGCGAACCTAGTTCTGAATGAAGAGAACTTGAAATTCGTTTCCTCCCTTCTGTGTGGACACCTGTTGTTTTGAGGCAACTTATCAGTAAAACACGTTTTCAGTGCAAAATTTTCAAATCAGACTCTCAGCCAAAGCTATTCTTGCTGAGTATAAGGCAGCTGAAACTCTGTGAGTGCCCTGAAAGAATGTGAAGAAGCATGAGATACCCAAAATCTGATGCAATCCAAGGTTATTTGATCCATTGCATATGTGTTTATAATAAGAACTCAAATTAATCAAAGCTTCTAGACAGATTTCTGCTCAGGTGTTTTGCTTGCAAGCAATCCCAAAATACCAGAAGGGATTTTAGATTTCAAAAGTCAGTTTTGAGCAGGAACATGTAACCCTTTTTTGCATGGAGAAAATTAAAAATTACAAGACAGAACACAAGTAAAAACAGTTTATAAACAAACCTACTCCTACACACAGTATCTTTCTAGGCCGGTTGTTTCCCTTGGGTTTGGCTTTAGTCCAACAATGCAGTGCCTTTCTGGGACTGAAAAAAACCCCCTGCACACAGCATTTAATGGTCATTTGAAAAAACTTATCCTTTTCATCAAGCCAGCAGCCCAGCTAAATACCTGCTCCCTGCCCTACTCAGACAAAAGCAGCAGCAACCTCTCTTAGTCCTCATTAGGATTAAAGCTGCATTTATACCAGGACTCCTGGCTGGATCAGAGCAACCACCTTCCTGCCAGGCTCCCAGGAGCTGGCATCATGGGCATGTGCACAAAATCCACCAGGTTTTGGAAGGAGCACACACATGGAGAACATGGATATAAGGCAGATTTAAACTAACAAAATGTTTTAATCCTTTTTCTTCTATCCCGAGCAAGAAGATACAGTGTCCAGGCCATTCTGGACACTACAGCCCCTGTGTGGACACCCAGAGGAGCTCTGTGCAGAAATGCTCAAAGGCACAGAGTGAGCGCTGAGTTGGCTCCATGCAGCTGATTTCTTGTCTCAAGCCCATTTTTAAACAAGCCAAGAATACGGTGTAATGTGAAGAAAAGAAAAACACAAGCCCCCAGATGTAGCAACAGTTGAAGGCAGAAGACAGGAATGAATTCAAACCCTTTTTTTTTGATTCTGTGGTACAAAAGAAATCAGAATATTTATCTCTACACAGTTGTCCATTCAGGAGTTAACACAGTGGGGAAGACCATGCAAATTCTCCTACACTCTACAGAAACATACCTTCATTTTTCACTTAAAAGGCAGCCCATGTCAGAATGGGAAAAATCAGTGTTTAAAAAATTATAAACAACTTATATTTTTAGATTGTAACAGGTGCTTAGATCAGATGCTTTTACTGTACAATCAGGTGAAAATATTTTCCAAATTTATATGACTTACTTTAGTTAAAATTAGCATAAATTACAAAAATTATCTCTATTCCTTCCACAGGAAGAGCCAAGTGTCCTTTTTTTGCTTCCAATTTTATGCCATTGTCTTCAAAATATAGAAGGGAATGGAACCTCCTTGCTGAGAGCAATTGAAAACTTCCCCTTCAATTCTGCGGTTAAGGGTTGATTTTCTGTTTTTGAGTAATGAATAAAAAAATTTTACTCAGGAGTATGTAACTCACAGGCAAATGATACAAAGCAGCCACAAGAAGGAGTGGAGGTGGCAGCAATTCCTCCCTCCCTGCCTTCCTCTCCTACCTCAGTTACCTACCAGCCAAAAGCAGCACTCAGTATGCAGACAGCTGGTGCTAATTCCCTTTTCCACTCAGATAATAGCAAAGGGCAGCCTAAGATTGAACCATGGATGCCTGATTCTTTGGCATGTTAACCATACAGTGGTACTGCTGACAAATTAAATTTTAATATAGTAGATAACACAGACAGGGAGTGGATATGAATCTGGCAACTTCTTTTGTGGTTTAGTCCTGCATAGGAATTAGGTAAAGCTGAGAGGCAGGTCAGTCAATTGAGTCATGAAGAGAATCCCACAAGACAACTGCCCTTCTGTTTCAAACAGGGCAGCACTTCCCCAGGTTACTTGATATTTCTTTATCTTGTCTCCTTCACTGCAAAGGAGCTGAGTTAACTGTTAACCATGGTGGGCACCGTGATATATAGAGTGATTAAGGAAGTGACACACCATATTCCATTAGAAGAGGGAGCAAGGATGAAGTGGATGAATGGTGGCAAATGATGGACGTGCTGAGGAGGGCAGCCAAGTGGGACAACGTGCCAAGATGCAGCTGAATTTAAATGCAACAGTCACTTGCACAGGAAGCTGCCAGACCTCCCTGAATGTGCCTTACAGTGATGAGGGATCTGCAGCTACCTAGTGAATGCATTTCTCAGGATCCAGTATCTTATCAGAGAGGATGTTTAGACCTGGAATGCAACAATCTCTACAACTGCCTGTTTACACTTCAACGGGGACAAAAGCATTGATACTTTTCAGTGCAATTGGTGAAATGACACTAAAAAGCAGAAATCAGCACTGAGGGTACCTGTGCAAAATCCGCTGCCAGGCGCATTTTCCCACCTTCACCGAGAGGCCTTATTAGACTGGCATTGCGAATGAAAAGTTCAATTGCTCTTTGAGCCATGGCTTCAGTGTTATCAAAGACGAAGTCAAAACACTCAAAATGTCTGAAGTAGTCGCTCATGACTCTTGCTATAAAACCCTGAAGCTCTTTCATGTAGAGGGAACAAGGGACATCTGGTTTTCCTGAGCTGGATAATGATCTGAAAAAAAGAAAAGAAAAAAAAAAAAAAAAGAAGAAAAAAAAATAGGGGCAGCTAAATTCATCTTTAAAACACAACCAAAACCTATTGGATTATTTTAAATTTTTTTCCTACCCCACCAAGTCATGGCATGAATTGTAGAGTCTCATTTCTACTCAGAATACGGAGAATGTAGCTCCCCTGAAACTATAGTCAAAAAGTACGTCTTTATCAACCATGCCCATGAATAATTAAAAGATGAAACAAGAAACAATGAGATAAAGGAAAACATCCCTCTCCTACCCAACTTTCAGAGCCTCCTTCAATTTGGAGTCTACACCTGAAATCCAGATCCTAAATTTGAATGTCCCAGTTATTGATTTGAAACTCTAATAGTGGACCATAAAATATAAACACGTCACAGGGTTACTAATTTAGCCTGTCAATCCCAAACCTGTTCTCTGTATAGAATCAGTCTCCTAGATTCCTCCAAACCCAGAATTACAGTGACAATTATCACAGAAGCAGCACAGAAGCCCCTGGACACAAAACAATCCTGTTTCCCTTTCTTTGACTGACAGTCAGGTAAAAGAGCTCTTCCAAACTTAGAAGAACACACAGGCTATCTAACAAAACTTAGCCTTTGGCTGGTAACTATTTACCCACCTAGAGAGGTACTGTGCTACTGATGCCAAAAAAGGGTAAGGGTAAAATATTGTTTAAAAAAAAAAGTCAAAAGGAAAATTCAAAACATCTCTGAAAATATACTACTTCCAGTGAATTTTCAAGATCAGAAACAAAGATTGAAAACAGGACAACTGATGATGACACAAGCAATGTCAGAACAGACATGACAACTAAAATAAAATTTAGGAAATAAGTCTCAATTAAACATCAGATTAAAGATCCAGGCACGTAAAGAATCCTGGAAATTTTAATGAAAATGCTATGGAAAACCAGCATAACATACTGAACATGAGATTAAAAAAAAAAAGTTAAAATTAACTATTACATCAGAGGCTATACGCTTTGAGAAACAGGAATGCTGACAGTTCTGAAGACTGTCCAAAAAAACCACATTTTGAAAGCAAAAGGGTTTTTTAAGCACAAAAATGGCCTCTTGTCAGCTTTCTTTTTCTATTTGAAATGAATTTTACTCAACCAGTATGAATAAAAAAAGGGGAAGGAAAGAAGATGGATGCTACCTGATTAATTTGTTTCAACAGATAGGTGTAATTCTGCTTCCTGTGTTCATTAGCCATAAAGCATCGCCTTCCCCTCAACAAACAAGCACTCTTTCTTCAAGGACATTGTGGCAATAACAATCTATTACACACATGCAGGACATCTTATGAGAGCAATGGTAAATATGAAAGATATTTCTAGTTACCCAGAAAAATCTTCCTGGTGCATAGTGATGATAATAGCTTCCACTGAATCTCCTACAGAGTTCAGTAGCGGCTGAACAGCACTACCCATTAGATCATGGACTGCCTAAAATAGAATAAGAAAAAGGCAGAAGTAAGGAAACAAAAACTAGAAGCATTTGCATTTTGACACCTCAGAAATACCTTAGGAAACAGTTCATTTTATCAGTGATTTTAATTATTCTGCATTAGAAAATGCTAAATAGGAGAACCAAACCTAAAGATAACATTTCTCTTTAACTGATTTTACCAGTAAAGTACAGAAATAAAGCTGCTTGCTGCTTCTGTGTAAAGCCTTCTTTCAAAAAGGTGCACAGCAATTTGGCATTCCGGGCTTGTACATGTACATGTTTTGGTGCACACTTGGCTCAGTTGTTCATTCCCCAGACACAAGCTGCCCTTCATTCCCCTGCACACAACCCCTCCCAGGTCAGTGCCCAGCAGGATGGACTTGGAGAGCTGTCATCCACAGAGGCTGCACAGCCATCCACATCCCCCTCCAGGAAAGTACCAGGTCGCATAAAAATTGTAATTTGATGTATCTGTCGGGGGAGAAAGGGGGTGATGAAGGATCCAGCTATTGCTGTGTGAATGCTGCAGAGAAAGACATTTATTTTCACAGTCAGATGACATCTATGTTCTGACCGTTATGAGAATATTCTGAATACAAGCCCGACTCAAGCAGTGATTTGGCACAGGTAACACATATGGAATTGCAGATACAATAAATTAGAAAAGTCAGAATATTTGTATACCTGTTACTAAATATACTGATGTAAAATACTATGTGGTAAATAAGTGCCCATTTTAAGTGTAACAAAGAAAGCCAAGCTCATCCCTATCCCTGAAGCATATGGACATTCAATTACCTTTAAGGCAGTTGTGACCGTTTGCTCAGCAGCTGCTGGAAATGAGCTCTGACTGGTAATAACCTAAAAATTGTAAAGTAACTGTTAATAGTCAGCATTCAGCAAATTATTAGAATACATAATATTCAGCTTCATTTAAAAACATACTGAGTTATCCTTAGTAATGAGTGTTTACATAGCTACAGATAACTATCAAGTGTGCTTTATACAGACAGAATTTTCAATGCATCAGTATCAGTCCTTTGCTCTCAGATTTCCTATGGACTGATTCTGCCTTGGCGAAGAAATGACTCAATGGAGTTAAGCTGAAATTTAGCTGAAGGGCTAACAGAATCAGAATAAAAATAACTGGTGTATTCTCCCACTGCTAAGTATAGAATTTGTGGAGAGCTACACAAGCAGTTCTGTGGCAAATATTTGAAGGAATAGTTGTTCTTTCTCAGTATTATGACTATTACGCACAACATGTTAAATAGTTGCTTATGTACAGCTATAACAATATTAAAATTGAGAGTCAAGGAATGATCCGAAGGACTATTCTACCAATTTCCTTACAGTCTTGAACCTGCTACACAGTAGTATTTTTAAGCCAGATAAGTACTGAACTCAAATACTGAATCATATCAGATCTCACTCCAACACTAAGACACATGAGGTTCATTACTAAGTACATCAGAGAAAGCAGACTTAAAAGTTATCTACCATCTGTTTGCAAAATCCAAGGAAATTTTATAGGCTTTTTAGCATTTTTTAAAATTCTTTGAACATATCCAGAGTCAGGAGTACTCATGATCTTTTTTCTGATCAGGCTAGGATTGAAATACGATTAACTGCAACTACCAATATACCTATTTGGTTTAGTTTACAAAGACTGTGTAACAACTGGCATCACTAAAACAGTAAATTGGAATTATTCATAACTCTGCTTGGTCCTGAAAAATTTCCAGGCCATATTTTAGTCACAGTAATAATGTATGGAGATATTTGTGAGGTATTGCTTTTCTTGATTTCCCTCTTTCCTTCCCCTTTTCCATTTAGCCACAATTGTGGGAAAGCATTGAAGATCTTCTGAAAAAAATAAGCTTGGGTTGAAGCAGATGCAGCAAGGGGGCTATCAGGCTGATTAGTACAAAGACAGATAAGAAACAACGAAGAGTTCAATTGTTTGTGCTCACAAAGTAATGGCTGTCAGATGTGATTATTCTCTATAAACATATCTTTATTCTTCTAATATTGACAATTTGTCATATAGTGGTGCTTACAAGGGCCAGCCCAGCCTCAAAGAGATGTACAAATGCACGGCAAGGTGCAGCTCTTAACACTCTTAACACAAAATTGGGCTGTAATTGTCAAGGGCTCTCATCTGCTAAACGGAGCATATGCACAGGATAGTGCAAGGTAACACTGTGGCAAGAAGAGAAATGCCAAAAGAAGCCTACCTTCAGAACTGCCTGGTGCAGTTTGTACAGAGAATTAACCACAGCCACGTTCCTCCTCTGGCCCTCCGTCAGTGGCCCAATCACCTGGCTGGCGTCTCCTTGAGTAGACAGCTGCAGTGATCACAGAAATTGTTGGTAGCAACTTTTTCAATGGTGCATCTCCCCAAACTAAACTTCAACCACAGCAGAAAGCCACAGGCCCTCACTACCCAATGTTCTTCCATTTAACTCTTGATTCATAGAATTTCCATCTTCAGATTAAAAAGACTGAACAACAGTGACAGGAACCTTGTCTCAGCTCCCAAGCCACAGCACTGAGACCCAGATCTCCTGGAGATACCCAGTACCAACAAATTTTGAATTTTGTAATCTAAGAATCAGGTGAAATCACCTACTTGAGGAAGCCAAATAAACTGCCATCAGCTTTTATTTATGAGCGGTGTGTATTTTTCTGTATGCCCTCAATCTGTCCTTCTGACAACCATTCAAGCCTCTCCTTAAAAGATCTGGTTTTTCAAATAGATGGCTTAGAGCTTTGTAGATATTAGAGGCTTATAAGCCAATAGAAAAACAGAACTACAATGACCAAAACTGCTAGACCTGTTATTAAAGTTTTATCTATGAATTTTTCAGCAAAAATCAAAGAAATATTTCTTCATAGTTAAACTGCACAAAGCATGCATTTTTTATTATTACAGCAGAAATCAAAGTTCCAGGATGATACATAAATAGCCACTAACTATGGAACAGTCTTGTAAAGATACCACAGCATATATTTGCAATTTAAAATATAATAAATTGCAACTGGTAAACAAACAAGAACTTTCTTGTGTACTCAAAGCTGCAGAAATACAAAGAATTGACAAATGGCGATGCGAATTCTAGAAGAATTCTAAACATTAAAGCAAGAATACCTATTAATAGAAGGCTTTACTGAGATATAATTACCCAACTAGTTATCTATGTTTCAGGATACAGAATTATCTTCCAGGAAATCCCTGAAGATGCCTAGCTCCAAAAGTCTCTCAGTAAAAATATATTCAACTCACTAAGCACATGGTAAAGAGGTTTTCATGGAGTGTGTCTGAATGCAGTTGTAGGTGCTACAGAAAGGTCCTAAAAACTAAAACTGAGCATACGGTAATAATTAAAAGCAAAAGAAACAAACATAATATAAAAAAATTTAACTTATGAGAAACAGTGAATCTTTACTACTGAAAGACTATTCCCATACTTCCTATAGCTTCCACACAGCATAAACACAGACAGCACACAAGCACAGTTATCTAGCTTTTCCATCATCGCTAATGAAGTTTTAGACAGGTTTTTGCAAGCACCCAGGAGCTCTGATTTATTCACAGCACTATGGTGACAATATCAGTTCATTTCTCTTTCTTCAAATCTAGGGATTATTTCAGGATAAATAGGTTTCTGAGGCCCTTGTAGTTTCCAAAGTACCTTCAATTATTTGATATCAGAATGTATCTTTAAACTGGTTGACAAATATATTCTTGTGTCAGCATTTTCCTCCCTCCCTGATGAGAACAGTCATGTGAGCCACAACATCGCTGTTTCCTTCTAGATACTTCTATTTGACAGACCTGACTGGTTTTCAGAATTCTGTTTCTCACATTTACAGCTTCAGAGATTAATAACAAAACAGCTGTGCAAAGACAGACTCTGTCCACCTTGTTGACCACCCTCCCAGACACAAATAACCTTCTTCTCCATGCTTTTTAAAGTACTGTACAGACTAATTTATCTTTTTGCACATTTACAACTATTAAACATAAAATATATTATTAAACCAGTACAGTGTTTCATCCCAGTTACTTAAATTTCAACTCCTCACAGTTGTAAAGGTCTCACAATTTCTTAGACATTGGACTCTATCTCTCCTGCTGATGAAAAAGCTTAACTGGTAAGTAAAACCATTAATGAGTACAAACAGCCCTTCTGCAATAACAAGAAATTCTTGCAGTCAGAAACAGTGCACAACAGCTTCACAGGCAAAATTTGAAAATACCTTAAAAACAACTAGACTTTGTAAAATTGTTTACCATATTAAATTTTTGTGAGGTGCTCCCCGCCCAGGGAGGCAAAGATTTATTTCAGATAAGCATTGTTAAAGAGAGAGGTGTGTCTGTAAAGCTCAGCTAGTGTGAATTCTAAAACCTCTGCCTCAGGAGATGTGCCCTGTGAGCCCTGGAAGAGTTGCCCCATCCCAGACCCTCATGGGGTGGCAGCCCAGGGACTTTGATTGGGTTTGAGCTCCTGGGATTTCTCCCTTGCTGTGTTCCTAGTGGTCCCTGACCTTGAACTCCACCCTGGTCCTGTCCCTCAAAACCCACCACCCTGCCTCTGTTCAGGGCTCTCTGACTCTGGATCTGAGTTTGTTCCTATGCTGAATAAATGGTTTCTTGAGCAGAAGCCCATCTCATTGGTGTCCCATGATGGTTCTTGGTAACTGTAGCTTCTCGGGACATGATCCTGCAGCTGCTGAATGCAACAAATTTCCTTTAACAAATCCACAGTTAGATGTGCTGATCCCTTCTACATCCTAAAACCACTGGTCTAAAGCAAAGAGGCCTGAAAAACTTGACTCTTGTAACTAGCAGTTGAAACAGGGCAGCCCAGGTCTCTCTAGGACCATTTCTCCTGAAGGTATGCCATGGGAACACCTGGCACCTATATGGGCAGGTGTGTCCTACCATTTCCAGAAATCTCCCTTGCTGTCACCACAATGATATTTCTGACTTTGCCTCAAGACAAGAAAGTTCTGCACTCTGTCCAGTTTGGTTCATGTACATCCACTGTGTCACTGGCAAGAGTCTCGATTTCAGACAGTTTATAATTATTCCAGTATTCTAATGCCTCAGACTACATTCTTGACACCCCTTATATCCATTATGCAATCATGCATCCAGTTAGGAGACATGTGATTATTGTGTCTCCCTGGTTCCAGAAACCAGGCTTATGATCCTTTTGCTATAGACATAAACCACTCCTCGATTTCTTTTCCAGCATACTGGCTTTTATCAACGATTCACATTTATCACTCTCTTTTACACAGAAAGTACTTTTAAAGTTCTGTGCTAGACACAAGTTATGCATTTAAACCCAGAGGTAATGTTACTCTTCCTCTGTTATCTGGCCACTGGGGATTGCATTGTGTAAATAGGTTAAGTCAAGTAAGTGTGAAGCCCGTGCACGTCTGCTCAAGCTGTCTGAAAGACACAGTCCACAGGCCTTCTTTTTCATGAGGGCACTGGAGAAAAAATCAGATGCTTTTTTAATCAGTCAGATAGATCCTGAAATGCAGAAGACCAGGAAGGGTAAATTACACAAGGGGGACAGAAGGGGTGACTTCATCCCAAATCAGAATCTATTCTGGGAAACAAGCAGAAGACCAAGTGCAGCTGAAGGCCAGATCCCATCTCCAGGGAGCTGTCAGTCACCCTGGGAGTTAGTCTGGTTTAAGCCTGCTAGCTGAAAACAGAAGAAACTATGTTGAAGCCAGACCTGAATGAGCAGCAACAAGGACTGTAATTGTTCCACATTTCTGTATCTGCTTTAAGTATAGCAATCGATATCTTTCTGTCTTCATTTCAGTTGGTTAAATTGTTTCTGCTTGTTCCTCAAGCCTGTCTACTATTCACAGTAATTCCATGGGCAGTAGCACAGGCACCCATTCCCCAACAATCATCGATTCTGTAAGGGGTGACTCGTCAGTGTGAGCTGCCTTTGCCAACAGGGGCCATGAGCACACTGCTCCTGAGGAAGAGTCAGGAAGAGAGGTATCCTACCAGGAAATATTAGCCAGGACTGTTGTATCATGTATCCAGGCACTGGGACAAAGGCTGTGTCTCGTGGTGCCCTAAATATGTGAATGTGAGCTTCTGTCCCACGCAGCATTTAAAAACAGAAAGGGCAGCTGTTAAACTGAAATGAGAAAGAAACACAGGGAGATAGTGCCTTTCTGACATACATATGAGTGTTTTCTCTGAAGTAGGAGGCTGAAATATGCAGGTTCAATCCAGCAGCTGACTAGCTGGAGGAAGCTGCATAGAAGAATTTTGCGTGTTTTTACATCTAATTCAACTGAATCTGAGACCTATGCAGTAGATTGATATCAGGTAGCCTACTGAACCAAAAAGGACACTTGTAGACGCCGATGCACAAAAAACGTATCACAAAGAGGAACAAGCTGACTTATGGCCACCTGACTTACTTCAGCCTGATATGGTCAAGAAACTGTAAGCCATGACTGGCACTGTGCTCTCACTGAATTCAGAAGTTCTCCTGAAAAAGAGTTTATTTTAGTTTGTATCCCTCAGTACACTTACAGGGTTACACTGCTTCACCTCCAGAGAGTGCAGATGCTTCACCTTGGGTCAGTAAGCTGCCCAGTGCAGAAAATTTCAGGAATGATTCACCTGACCACATGCAAGAAACCACAATGCAGAGAAATAAGAACTTCCACTGAGTAATTCACCTAGGTTATTTTAAAACCCCCACTTTGGGAAGAGAGTACATGCACCTTGTATGCACCTATTTCCCTTCACTAGCTATAAAAGGAATTTAAAGCAGTAGCACAGATCCCTAGTAGTCATGTCAGATGCATTCTCATCCTATAAATGTATTTGCACCCCTTTGCACAGACCTACTTTGGAAACATGTCTTGAAATAATGAGATTAAGTGTTCTGGATTTGACATTTTTCTGTGTTTGATGCCTAAGAACAGACATGAAATTTGACAGCATGGATTTGATCTCACATGTTGAGACATGTGCAATAATAAAATTGCTTTGGGATTAAATTTTTGTTTTCACCAAGAAGCAATGAAAGTAGAATTTAGATTAGTCCAGGAACCAAATCATCAGTTCTCCCATGGGTTATAAATAAAATGCTAACTGAGTGTCTTTTTTCTTGTAGGAAAGCTCAGACTATTGATACATCTTTTCCTGTAATTTTTTTAGTGCTTCAAAGTGACTAACACTCCCCTCTTTCAACAGGTGGCAGCTCAGAAGAGACACTGATTTGTGAGCTGATTTGTTACTATTCCCTTCATAGACTATATATCTTGTAAAAAACTTCAGTTTCATACTTAGCAACTACGATCTCCTGTGCATCCTTATTGACAGTTTTGGAAAGCTCCATTTATTTGATTTTTCTGAAACAGCCTCAGCAAACCCATTTTCTTTAGAGCAGGAAACATCATCATAATATAGGAGTATGGAGAAGATCCTAAAATAAGACTAAAGTAGGGCTTCTCAACAAATCATTCAATCTAACTCCAGGATCACAAGACTAAAGAGTATTTTGATAGCACAAACTGAACTCCAGTTGTCAAGCTGACATTTTCAGCAACAAATGCATTCCTAATAGATGCAGCTGATGTTGCCATACCTCTGGCAGAAGGCAATCAATCCATCTGGTACTTGGCCTCCTGCCTGATCATAACAACTTATTATAAAGCACAGAATCCATTTAGAGAGTTTCTGAGTCGATAGGGCTTGGCCCTGAGATTTCTCCCATAAACTACAAATAATTGGCATGATTTACTATTAGGTTCAACGTTTTCCATACTGCACAAGGAACCTTTTACGATCTCTTTTTCCCTAAAAACCATAAAGGTTTAGTAGAATAAGTTTGCTACTTTTTTAAAGGAAGCACCATTTAGCAGAAAAATACAGAAGAATTGGAACTCAGTTAGTCCACTTAATGGATTAGCTACTTACAGGATAACTTGCAAAAAGAACAGACGTCATTTAGAGGTTCCAAGTGTAGGATTTGAATGAATGTGTCAGTGGAAATAAGGTCCTTGACTGATGAGGGTAAATTACTATGAATGTTCTGCTTTAAATTGAAAAAAAACCCCAAAAAAACTAAAATTCAAGAATAAATCATAAGTAAGAATTTATGTTCTTGGAGCAGCTTCTAATTTTGCAAAGAAGAAGTATTTCAAAACATGAGGAAAGGAATAAGCTGTGAGTTCAGGCAATAATTTAAAATGTACATAATAACATGCATATTGTACCTTCAGGATATTCTTGTAGCTTCCAGAATATATTTTTTTAGCTTCCTCAAAAAAATGAAAATATAATATTCTAGAAATATAGAAAAGGAGGTCTATGGTGAAGTAATTAAAAATCTTATAGAAAACATAATCATTATTTTGGAAAGAAAAATTTGAAGGGACTGTTACATCCTTGACCAGGAAAAAAGACCTAACATCATGCTCATACTATTCATGTTAGAAGAAGCAGCAATCATTGAACCATTTCCTCAGGGGTATTTTTGCTTTGTTTTGGTTTTTCTTCCTTAATATTTTCAAAAGCCAAAGAAATGGAAGAAAAACAGCAAATGGTCTTTCTGTAACTGAAAAGACAGGATTTATCTCCAAGTCTTTGAATCATCTGAGAAGAAAAGCACTGTACAAGTAATCAAAAGTGAGTAATAATTCATGGTGCTTAAATAATGAGCTGCTTTAAAACAACTGTGATAGCAGAAAGCACTTAGAAAACCAGTTCCTTTAAGGAATCTCAGAGAATCCTAAACCTGAAACACTTGGAATAATTTCTCAACTACAGAAAATTATGCCTCTTCTATTATCCAGTCAGCCCAAGTCTGAGGAGGATTTCAAGGACAATGTGTGTTGATCCTGATAGCTCTGACTGTAACGGTTTATTGCATTTTTCATGCTTGCCAAATTAATGACTGAATGATTAATCATATCTTATATGTAATCCCATTAGCTCCTGGTTTCAACCAGCTACTTAGAATGCCCCTCCAGAAGTGAAGAACAGACACATCCATCCCCAAGGCACTAGAGGTTCAACATGACAGGGTGATATTCACCTATACATAAAAAATATAATCAACTTATTTAATTGCCATGTGCCTTTTGTAGTATCAAGTCCAGCATTAACTGAGATTAGAATATTACCACCCCACACAAGTTTATAATAGAACTTTATGCGGTCCAACTCTCATTACAGCTGTTCCAAAATTGAAAAATTCCAAATCCTTTAACATATATCTATCAACATTTAACCAAGTCCTTTTCTGAATTACAGAATTTAATTTGCTAAGAAATGACTTAGAACTTGCTATAACAAAATACTGTAAGGATTGTGCAATCACATTCTTTTTCTCTATGCTAGCAAAATAACATACCAGACCTAAAGAAGTCTTTTAACCAATTTCCTAGCAAGATAAAATGAAGTACACAGTACTCTCAAAATCAGACTTTTATGTTTGGATGATTTTTTTCTGGAGTTTAGCCAGTCTATCTTAAAAAAAATAAATTAAAAATCACACATTTGTTATGTGAGTCACGATCTAACCAGCAAAAGACAACATGAGAAAAAAGAAAATCCTTCATGAAGTTATTTAATGTAACTCTCTCCTCCAGATTTTTAATTCCCGTTTTAAAAGTTTAAATGCTTTTAAAAGTGATTTATCAGATAGGTATTTCCAAGTATTCTCTGACCAATATAAGTACTTCCTAATGAGTGTTTTAACAAAGCTCTTCTCATCTTTCCATCAAAAAAATATATTACAAAACCTTACCTGACTTTTGATTATTTTTAAATTAGACCTACTGCCATCTTTAGCTTTTATTACTGTACAGTGAAATAGCAATTATTCTGAAATTATTTTATTATATAATAGCCTCCCACATATTCTATTTAAATACCTATTAATGAATTCTTTTAATGTGCCAAACACTGAATTTATATTTTTGGGTTTTCTCATTTAAATAGCATGGATACAAGTTTTTCATTGACAGTAATACCATGTCTTCAAGGTACTCGAATAATACAATTAATTCATGTATCTCAAAAAAGAAGTGGGGAAAACATAATCTTTCACATTACTTACACCATTGTTACTGACCCGTTATTTACATAAACCTTTCCTGAGGTGTCATTTCACTACTGTTCCTGACAATTTGTGAGCTTATTAGATTTCATACTTCCCTCCGAAGTTCACAATATTCGACATTTAGACAGGAGGACAAGATACATTTCCCTGGAACTGTCAGACAAATCTCACTGTTGGAATATGTCCTGAATAGTGATTCACCAGCAAATGAAAGCTTACAATTCAATGTAACACCATCTAATAAGAGACATGGATTAATTCTTATAAAGATCACATAATAAAAAAGGCAATCAGAAATTCACTTTATGTCATTACAATAAGGATTCATCATGCTTTTCAATTCAAAACCATCACAGGCCTCATAAATTTGCTGGGGTTTAAATCTGATGCCAGAATTCCAGTGCATTTTTATCCCTTCACTGGAAGAATATGGTTCCAGGAAGTCTTTTCCCTCTCCACCCTGCTCTCCCCTACTTGATTGAATTATTCAGCTAGATGAATTTGACTATGTCACATAAGAGGATGGGTGGGGAAAAAATCAACACAGCTACCCCAAACCACATAGTTCTGTCAATAAACATCAGTAAACATCCTAACAGAGATGCAGCTCACATCCATTTTCTTGCTACTCCAGCAATATTTCATTTGAGGAATTTGTATAAATTAACAGGGCCAAAAAATTTTTTTGGGTAGTGCAAGGTACATTTCCCCTTGAAATATATATGACTAATGCTAACTCAGTGAAGGCTTTCCTCCATAAATGGGATATTTATTTTCTTAATTTCCCTAAAAGAAACCAGAATTACAGCCATCTTGTATCAACATTTTCTTTATTGCAACATGTTATGGATATTTGTCTTGCCACTAGACAGACGGGGTCAAAATCAATGGGGAACTTGTTTAGTTCAGCCCCTCTCTGTCTTTTCCTAGTCAACAACAAAGGATAGACTGAAAAGTTCAGAAAAAAATAATCCTGTCTCCATGATTACTCAGAGAAAACTAAGAATCAATCCTTCTCATCCAAGTGTTTTCTCATTGCAATATTTTAACTTTTAAATCCCATCCTCCTGTGCACTTCTACTTTTCATAATTTCACTGATTAAGCCAAGATGTTCCAATATAGTCCCTAGATCAGTTATAATACACTTAGCCTTTTAGATTCTGGACAAAAATATGCCATTCATATTGCTTATCATCTAAATAATCCCCTGAAAACAGCTTAGTTAAATCTTCATCGCCCTGATCAAGCATGACAGACACTTTCTCTTCCACAAATGACATTACAAAAATTCTTTGTAAAGACTGTCTCTTTCTCAGCTCTCTGTTTTAAGCTGAATTAATTGTTGGGTTTTTATTCCACATGGCATTCTAGCCTTTTCTTTCCTCATTCTCTTTATTGCAACAATGTTTACAAGCCACCAAGGACAAGCATTAATAAAGTAGAGATTGTTTTTAACAGTAGTAATATAAACCAAGATCAGAGCACATTTAATTGCATTCTCAGGAAGAGAGATCCTGGAAGATCTGTAAAGCCATGGCATGACAGCATTACATGTTCAAAACTACATCACCAAAAACAAACAGCAAACTTTTTTCTACTGACTATAATATATCAGATGCACCATAAACCCACTAAGAAAGAAATTATGAGAAAAAAAATATCAAGATTCATCTGCTACAAGTAGTTATGATGATGAGATGGATATGCAGAAAGTTGCAATCTATTTTAAACCTCAGTAATTACAAACTAGTTTTTAAAAATACTCAAAGGAAAGGATCAGCTTTTTTCAGAAAACTTGAAACACAAAAATACTTTTTCTAGAGTGGTGTGAAAAGAATATGGTCTGTTGTCTTACTGTCTGCCTATAAACTCGAAAACTCTCACAAGTAATCTACTCCAATCCATTCTAAATGGTTAGCTAGTGAACCAGGTATCTTTAATGAGAGGATATTAGTTCCAAGTATCCACTAAAACTTGAAAATTGAAAATATCATTATGGGTACCTGGAAAAGACATAGCCACCCAATCACTAATAAAGAACACAACATTAGCTAGGAATGTAAGTAAAACAGGATTTGGAATCTTGCATCTGCTAATCACAAGTTCAAATATAAATTGGATTGAAGGACAAGGAGAGACAATATGTCTCAGTTTCAGACCTAGTGGAAAGTGAGTATTTATTAAAATCTTCATAATGTGCATCACTGACTATCTTACTTGAAGTCTCAGGAAGGAGACCTGAGACTGAAAAGTCTGAGAAAAGATAAATCTTTAAAAATGTTTCCTATAGAGACTGAGCACAATGGCAGGGCAATGCACTGAGCTATACAAGTTTTGTGGGCAATACTAAAAATAATTTAAGAACAACTGCAGCAGAGCTGACTTTCCATTGTATATATTTTGATGCTAATCTTATGTAATACATTTGGTGCTGATCAGCATTACAAAGATCAGTGCTCTAAAAATATCTGAACATGACAGATAGATAGATAGTCTTCAGCCTGTATCTCCATCCATTACATTCACTAAAAATAGAATATTAAATTATAGAAGGGCTTGGTTGCACTGGCATGCAAAAAGGTGTCATCTGAGTTGGCTCAAAGAAATGCTTGGCTACTTGAAGAAACGGATGAACACTGAAGAGTTAATAACCAAGAGTTTTCTTGCACCCATCCAGCAGTATTTTAAGTTGCCAATTAGCCACAATGCCACAGACAACTGTACTCTTTTCAAGGTCTAAAACTCTGCTAGAAACACCAAATGCTATATGAAAATAAGTCAAGTACAGCTGACAAGCACTGCAGATAGAAAAACATGTTTTGGAAATCATATATTTTGTAGTTCTGGCAATCTAAGAAAATTTTAAGACCAAAAGCAATATTACTACAGAAGAAATCACATCTAACTTTTGCCTTAGAGATTTATTTACAGCAGAAGAAGTATGAATTCCAGATGCAAGAAAAAAATTACTCCAATCTGTCAGCATTTTAAGCTTCCTCTTGAACAGATTTTGCATCTCATTCTTGTTCAGTCTCAGTCACATATTGGCTACACCCATAGCTGTAAATTAAAGGGCACCAGGAAAGATCCCTGAATCTGGCACGTGATTGTCTGCACTGCTAAGCTGGTAGGGCACTCATTAGCAAGTTCTTGGCCTGGGCTAACAGGCACCTTCCCCAGGCTCCAGCTGTAGCTCAGGAGAGGCAGTCCTGCACACACCATTGCCAGGAGGGCTCCAGCAGCCCGGCACTGCTTTGGGGAAGGAGACCCCAACCCAGCCAGGAGGCACTGCCTGGCCCCACTGGCCACAGTGCCCAGGGGTGCTTCCAGGAACCTTCTGCTCCCTAGTACAGACATCTCTGCTACCCTTCCCTCTCGGAGAGATGTTCACAGCTGGGATGGCAGATTAAGTCCTGAGTGTCAGTCACAAGCCCTTACTGACCTCGTGCTCTGAAGCGAGAGGCAGACATTGACACGAACACCAGGGTGACAGTGTGGAGCAATTCAATACGCAGCCCTTCTGCAGCAAAAACAAATGCCTCTTGCTGATCCTTGAAGTGAGGCCAACGCTAATCAGAACAAGCCTCGATGATACAAATTTGCTGTTACACAGATGAGACCAAGCTAATTTACTTGCTTTTACTGTTCTGAGGACAGTTACTTGTTTTCAACACCCATATTCTCTTTGAAAAGCAAACACAGACCATCTGGGGACAAGCAGTCAGTGATTGGGATATGCATGTATCTAGTGTTTGCCTCTGCAGAGGGGGCTGACACAACAGTGAATTGTTACACTTTTCTACTTCTGCTTTTTTTTTGGTATTTATTTTCTTAAATTATAATGCACTAAAAAAGTCTGTCATCAAGCACATGCTTCTCATCATTATGGCACATAATAATACTTTACAATAACATTGTCTTAGTTACACTATCTAGTACCAGTTAATTGAAAAGCAATCTCAGTAAACTCTCAGAAATTTAGAAATAATGTATATTAATTTTAATCACAGAATTTTCATGTTAGAGTCACTTTACATTTAACCATTAAGCCAGTTAAATATTCAGAATTGTTTCACAACATCTGAAATCCAGTTTCACCATTGTGTTCAACACCAAGATCAGGCCAAATCAAAGCTTCCTAGTTACTTCCCAAGAAATCTTCTGTGCCAACATATTACTGCTCATATTGCTCCAGTGCTCTGCAACTGATGCACATTTTAGAACCATGCATAACATTACATAACTCAAATATTTACTTAAGTAAATATAAATAAATCTCAATATACTACTGAGATCCAGGACAGTGAGAAAGAGGCTGCCTACTCTATATCACAGATATCATCAGCTGATGCTGACTTTTCCCTCAAAACAATCCAGAATCTTCAAACGTCATTCACTCAGAAAAATCCACACGAATGTTCTTATGTCTGAAGTGTACAGTCATCCATTTTGAGATTAGAATAACAAATTCTCTCTCATTTTGTCTCATGGCATGTCCAGCAGTGGAGGTCACCAATAGGTGATTCAATGTCCTGCCCTTTGAGGATATGTGACAACTCCTTGAACCTTGGTGCACTGACTCTAATTTTTGACACTTACGTATTCTCTTTAATCTCAAAATTTGCTTCTATTACTGGGATTTTAGCACTTTAACTTTAAAATACATAAAATACACCATGCATTGTGTCTTATGTTTTCTAAGAAGATCAGGGAAGAATTCTTCAGAATGCCAGGAAGGACTGTGCTCTCTGCACAGTGCTTAAAAATTTCCAAGTGGCAAACATGGTATCACAAACACCACAACCACTGCCCAGGCTAAAATCCTGATGAGAAGCCAAGCCTCTACCATGAGCTATAAAGGACAATTTAGTAGCTGAGGGTAAAGGTTAGTAGCTCTCCCTGAGCACTGCCCTCAGCCTGTATTTTGGACTGCTGCCTCATTCATCAGCTTTTGTGAGAAATATGGCATCAGTTCAACCACACTGAGTTAAGAGAATAAAAAAATTATTCAAATTCTCTACTTCCTTCCTCCCTCATTACACCCACTCTCCATCTCCACCTTTTGAGGGCTTCCTCTCCATTACTGCTTACAAGTCTGACAGTGGGAAAGATCTCCATTATATCATCTGCCTGCAGCCTCTTGTCTGCTGGAAAGATCCCTTTTTTACATAAACTTATTACTCCATAAAATACAATATTCCATATTTAGGAAACACTCCAATTATAGGCGATCACAGCTCCCACTGATTTTAGCCTTTTCTACCCTAACATTATAAAAAAAAAAATGCCTAGTTTAGCATGGCCATGCAGGTTTTTGCTTTGTTTGTACTTCAAGCAGACATGAACTTTCTCTGCTTGTGCTCCAGGCTGAGTGAGTGTTATGTTCAGCAAGGTGCCACAGCTGAACTGGTCAGCATGTATTGGAGTGGAGCTAAAATGTGCTCTGCCATCTGGCAGCACAGTAGAGTGAGTTTGTGTCTGACTAAATCATGTAAGCACACCATATCCTCATAGAGAAATGTTTTTAAGACAGTTTAATCCACCAGAATTTGCCAGCATAATCACCCCCATCTGCTTTGAAAAGCAAGTGGGCAACCTCATTTTTACAACCCTGCCTCTGCAAATGACTCTTTGCTTGTTTATTGGCCAAAGGATAACACTGTCTCTGATGATGTCTCTAGTGATGCCCTATGCTGGGAGGAGTCAGCAAGACACAGCCTCCATCAGACAAGGCAGGAAGGATTGCTCTGGGACTCAGATCAAAACTAATAAAGATAGTCTGACAGGATGACTGTAACTCTAGGGAGGAAACTGGTAGAGGTCTCCAGGTTCACAAAGTAGGAGAATCACACTTTCTCTAAACAACTGCATTTTCATGTTCACAGCACAACACATTTCATCTATGTGCACTTGGTGGGTGTGTTAGTGTATTTCAATCCACCCACATGACAAGCTGAATAGAAACAGCACAAAAGTAAGAGAACATGCAGTACTTATATTCAGGTAACTGAAATCATCACTTTAAAACCAGAGAGAATGCAACAAAACCCCCAACAACAAATATTGTTTCAAACAGTCTTGTGCTGGGAAGGGAATAGACTAGAGGACCAAAGAGTGCTCTTCCATCTTCAGTCTATATGGACAATGGATCTTGCAACTTATTTTTCTGCTTGTCGGCAAAACTACATAGCTTGTAAACTTCCTAACCCTCAATGTTTCATGACTTCTCTATCAACAGCAAACAAAAATATAGTGATTGCAAAGTTGCAACAAAGACACTTTTAATTTAAAGAGAAACCATAGCATTTCAAGTACATTCAAAATTCAGCTCAGTAAATGACAAAATTACAGGTAATCAACTGGGGAAACAGAGTTTTGTTTCACTTTCAATCACTGGACTCTCATATTTTTAATTTTTCTATAAATAAATTAAAAATCTGATATAAATCAGCATACTAACAAAATCAAATATGAATTCAAAAGACTGCAATCAATGAGGCATTTTTTTAAAAAATTAACAGACCAAGTCTGTTCCCTTATTATGGAAGATTACTGCAGAGTATTACTTTGGAGCAGTGGTCTTTGAAGTGGGGTACATGCACCACAGGGATTAGGCAGGACAAAATAGGGTGCATGACAAAAATATCAGAACTTCAGTAGTGCCTGTATAAAAGTTATAAATAAACAAGTATACATATAATGATGGTGCATGCTCAAAAAGTTTATACTGATAGGAATGCATAACCAAAAATCTTAAGACCACTGCACTAGAGGATCCTGCCACACAACTACTGCTGCCATGTCAAATAAAGATGTTGGTGAGTTTTAAGTTCTCTTTTACACTACTCAACTATCAGTTAAACAAATGGGTAAAAATACCTCTAGGAAGCAGATTTATGAGTACCTATCTTTTGTTAAGGAGCATGGATTCTCATAAACACCCCAAATTCCTCAACTTTTTTTTTGTTTTCAGGAAATACAACTTACTGCCTTCTCACAAAAAAGGAGAATAATTCTGAACGCTGCATGGCATACACCAGCCACATCAAGCATCAGCAAGGGATTGACTAAAGATTCATCCAACAGCAGAATGTATCTACATACTGCTGCTTCCAGAGGTTATTATTGTCTCTGAACCAGTTAATAAAAGAACAGGTCTCAGGTGCAGCAAGTTTTTGATGTGGGGAAAGCTGAAAGGGGTACAAACCACAAGTAACACAAACATTTTTGATTTATAGGAAGAGGCTATTTTTTCTTAGTAGTTTTTGCTTTAGGAGTGTATGTACAGATTGACAGATGCTGCTTTTCCTCAAAGGTAAAACCTTTGAATCTTGAGTAACATTTTTCTTGTTATTTGTCTATTTAAGAATACCTGGAGAAACAGTGATGAAATCTCAGTGAATTCCTTGTTTTGTGAAACTGAGTAAATAAAAACCCTGACATTGACATCAGAATGTCTCAAGCTTTTTAGAACTGCACATTTCAGTTCATCACCTTTCAAATCTACCTGCAATATTACAACATTAAAAAAAAATTAATTACTTTTTAAAGTCTCCTGCCCCCACTTTCCTTCACTGAGAATTCTGAGATGGTTTTGTTTACTTTTAATTTGGAAGAGAACTCAATTTCAAATTCCTCCAGGAAATTAAATTTCCATCTCTAGCACTGCTCTACTATAGCTATCAAACATGAAGCATCTGAGCGGATATGTTCCATGGTCCCCTTCTCAGCTTTAGAGAGGAGAACTATTGTTGACTCCAAGCTATTGTTGGAGGTTGGATTGCAAGATTGAATTAAGATTGCATTCTTGGCTAAACCACTAAAACATAATGAAACAGTGCTGTCTGACATAGTTCCTATTCTACACGTGGTGCACATTTCAGGCTCAGTCTGTCTGCCCAAAAATAGGCACCAAAAAAGGCTAAATTGTTCCAGATTATATCCAGAGGGCTGGCAAGCATGACACAGGACAAGTGGGAGAGCCATGCCCTGCTGGAGAGGCAGCTGGAGGCTAGGAATGATATTTCAGCACTTCAAAGATGACTCTGACACTTTTATCTTGGCAACTGTGTTGAGCACTTCTGGTTTTTAAATTTGTAACATGTATCAGCAAGGAAAGAAAGTTTAAAAAATGTGTAGCCGTGCAATACTCTTAATATTATTTTCCAATTTGTAGGTATGTGCTTCAAGGACATTGATGTTCATCCTGCCAGCTTGGCTAATCCCATCACTTAACTTTTTAGTGCTTCAAGTTTGCATTTTCAGTTGTCAAATTCAAGAAGTTCAAGGGCTCACACTCCCTCTTTCCTCCTACATTTTTTTACTTTAAGGTTAGCTAACACAAAGCCACAAATCATATACTTATCAGCTTATTTCTAAGTATCTTGTTTTTTTCAGAGTTTCTTGAGAACTTCCCAGCTGTCTGATCATAAAATGATGTTCACTTCCAAAGAATCCACTGGCCAGACTCTAACAGAGACAATGAGCACAACCCTGATACTTTCACAGTTACAGCTGAAAGGTCCTTTTTCTTCCCAGTTAAATGCCACTATTTGACACTACAGTCCATGACATATAGACAACAATGTATTTTTTTACCTATGATTACTCTCACAACCTACTAAAAATCCTCATTTCTGTCATAAGCAAATTTTATTCTGAAAATACAAAGTCATGATTTGGTATCTTTAAAAGCAGACACAAGCACTATGCTTTAAATAGCTAACAAAATAATGTTAACATTTGTTTTTATTTTAAAATTTAAAGTATTCTTTATGGTCTTCATGATTACTTCACCTACATTCCTTTTCCATACACCAAGTCTGCAAACTTCCAAGACAATTCTTCCAATAGAAAAGGCAAACTTAGTATGCATTACGAAATTTCAATTTTTTTAAAAGCTATTCTGAGACAGCAGAAATGTAAAAGGTAAACAGAAACCATACTAACTAAATTGCTGCAGTGTTTTGTAGCCAATTGGTACACAAAAATACTAGCAAGCATCTTTCTTTAAATAAAACTTATAGTGAATTTGAGCAACAGTTCTTAAGAGAAAACAGTTCATCTGAATGATTTTTTTGGTACGATGACATCATTCACTGTACTATCCACAGGCTTTTTGGAGGCTCTTGCCGAAAGGATAAGGCTTTGGGAATCCTTCTTCTATTCAGGTTAACACCAGATACCACTGCATGGTATGATTGGAAATATATGACAAACGCAAACAAATCAAGGGTCAGTTAAATATGTATGAAATAATAAATATATGGAAAAAAATACCCAAAATTTCTTGCAAGTAGTAAAAAGTAGTAGTTGAATAGTCTAGATTTTAATACCCTAAAGATGCTGTATCATGTAACTGATGTAGTATCAAATATTGGTTAATAAAGAACTGCATTTAACAGTCTTTATTTTGTTTAATGACATCTACAATTTTGAGTTTTTTAAAATTAATGTGGCAAATTCAATTTGGAGTTGTTATACAGATAAATTTTACTGCTACCAATAGACTGAGTTTGTCTGAAGGCAGAATTTTACTGATAATGTTTATAAATACAATGGAAAGCTAATTGGAAGGTTCTGTCTATCTAGATTGCTTAACTGTTATGTTCTAAATCTACAAAAGCCAGAACACGGTACATGAAAAAAAACCCATTCATTTTTAGAAATTAAAAATTACTTACAAGCTGTTCTGACTTTACACCATAAAGCTGAATGGTCTTCGCCACATTTTTGGCCACAGCTAAACTCAGGTCTGGATCAACAGCAGCCACATTTAGCTCACTGGAAGCAAAGATTACAAATCTTAATTAACAGCTAAACAGTGCTGTATTGAATCGATAAAGAATTAACTACGAATCCACAGTTACGTGGCATGTCAATTTAGAGAGAGTAACACATACAACCAAGTCTTTCCACGCACCGTAATTCAGTTTACAATTTAACAAGTCATTTGGGAATTTTATGTGCAGTGTTCCTATTCTAGTAAAAATGAGCAAAGTTTAGGAATGACACTTCAGTATGAAATCACTATTAGTAAGCCATTCAAAAATATTGACAGCAATTAACTACATTCAAGCTTTGGCAGCAGCCTTCAAACATTACAGGTGAATACACAGTCATTCAACTCTGGAATTACATGAGCTGTGCAGAAATACCCAGGGGATGCCTTAGCTTGACACAACTAATAAGCTGTGTTTTAGGCAATCCTTTATAGTAAAAGAGGCCCCCAAGGAATGACAGGGAACAAACGAAGAAGGAAAAGACTTCTAAATCACTTCCAGTTTTTTTTTGTTCATGAACATCCCCAGATCTCCATCAGCTGGGGCTGCATTCAAAACTGCTCTGCTGAAGACAGGCAAGCACAAGAACCATCATGTTGCTACTGGTGAGTTTAACCTCTCTCAAGAGCTGGAGAATCATTAGGCACCCAACTTAGAATAATCTTATCTGAGAACTCTCTAGGGCTCCAAACATCATTAGCTAAATATCACTCTGGAAAACTCAGCTGAAATTTCATAATTTTCACATTGTTTTCCTTTCTCTTTTGCAAGAAGGAAAATAGTATCAGTCACCACACCAACAGACATGTTCTGAGCATCTGTAACTCCCAGTCACAAGTGCTGTGTCAATATTTAGCATTTTATATACACACATACATACTGTGAATACTGCCTATCTTTTTTCAGACTCTGTTAAACAGAGCAGTCAATACCAAAAGCTTATGAGGGAAAATACACCACTGGTAATTCAGGTATCTCATTCTACAAATTCTACCAGGAATAGTCATCCTTACCTATTATCTTGTTGTTTCACTCTAACAAAGTATTTATACCAGGTATTATCACTTCCAGCCAAGCAACTACCACTGCCCTTTGACACAGTCAGGATAATTAAGATACCAGATATCTACAGTATGTGTAAAATTTCTCTTCCTGATCTTTTATAAGCTTGAACATTAAAACTTATATTAACATTATTATTATACTATCATGTTAATATTATTAACATTATAACTTGTATTAAAATTTATTTCAGGAAAAAGTACAGAAAATAAATAATAAAATATATTAGTTATTATAAATAATAATAAAGATGTGCCTATCTTGCTGTATTCAGCATTGGTGCAGCCTCACCTTGAACACCATATCTAGTTCACGGCTCCAGAATTTAGGAAGAATGTGGTGTTATCTGAATGTGTCCAGAGGAGGGCAACAGATCTGCTGGAAGGACTGGAAGGAATGTCCTATGAGGGACAGCAAAGGGTTTGGGCTTGTCTAGTTTGGAGAAAAGGAAGGGCAGACTCATTGCCCTTTACAGCTTCCTAAGCAGGGGAAGTGGAGAGGGAGGTGCTGAGCATTCCTCCCCAGGATCCACTGAGAGGAGGTGTGGGAATGGTTCAAAGCTGCATAGTGAAGTTCCAACTCATCATTAAGGAATCATTTCCTTAACAAGAGGGTGTCAAACCCTGGAATAGCTCCTTAGAGAGCTGGTCAATGCCCCAAGCCTGTCAGTATTTAAGAGGCATTTGGACCATGCCCTTAACATGTTTTAGCTTTTGGCCAGCTCTGAAGTGTTCATTCAATTGGACTGGATTTATCTTTGTAGGTCCCTTCCAACTGAAATATTCTATTCTGTATTACTCTATTTTATCCTATCCTATCCCACCCCACCCCATCCCATCCCCTCCCGTCCCACCCCAAATACTGACTTGATTTTTGCACTAATCTACTTTCTAATTGAAGAGTAATCAACCTTTTACCACAAAGGAAGTCTCCTTTCTAAAACTGTAACTTATGAAAAAATGCATGCTGAGTGTTACATTTACAATGCCTTATATGTGCATACCTGGCTATAGTTTTAATGATGCTGTCAAGCTCATCAGAAGAGGGAGGATTCCGACCTCCAGGAGGAAAGACAAGATTGATGGGGTCAAACAGTCGAGACAAGGATTTTGACAGATAGGCAGCTTCATACTGTTGCAGTGAATCTTTCAAGGCCTTTTCTGGACTTTGCACATAAGAAAAAGTTACTACATTTTAAATTACAATACGCAATAGCATTAAATCTTTCCAGACCTACAAACTTTGCAATACTGAACCTGTTTTTCCTTTTCTGCTTTTAAAACATATGCATATGAAAAACAGTCTTCTGGTAAGTCTCCCACTGACTGCTCAAGAACATATTTAAGTCAATACAATTCTCATATAAAATATTCATTTTATCTTACATAAGTCTAGAAGTCCTAATAGGCTTGATAAGCCTGTTTCAGTTTGATCTTTCTGATATCACTTAGATCATGTTTATTCTATGATGTATAAACCAAAAACTGTGAATCATAACAACTGAGCATTTGTCACACTCAAATGATTGCAGTATCATTAGGAGAAAGGTACTGCTGTAATCACGATGCATACAAAACTCAATTTTTACCATTTTCCTATTTATTTACCTGAAGAGACAAAAAGATAGAACTTGTTCAAAAGTCAGAGACTTTGTGAAAGACTACACAACCCAACACTGTTAGATATATAAGCTAATGAAAAGCCTACAGCTCTAAAATAGTATTAGAGCAGTAACTGCAAGAGGGGAAAAAAGCCTTTGAAGTTATCCTGCAGTGACTATTTGAATAACAGAAAGTTTAAAAAAATATTCTATTTTCTTACAGGTTGCAAAGATTTATATTTTATAGTCTTACAGTTCATAATACATACTCGTAATCTTCATTTTTTTGCATGAATATATCCTGTGCATCTTCTTCCATTTGTTGTAGTTCAGCAAAAAGATCAGTAGTTCCACTTGTGTTAAAATTCCTCTGAATATTTTGACTATATTGTTGGAGGCGCTTCCACAAGTCATTATAAAGCCTCAGTAATTTAGGATATTCTCCTTCAAATGCTTGTTTCAAAAACATAGAGGCTGCAAAATAAAGCAGTAAGCAACACACAATGCTATGTTCAAACTATTTTCTTATTCCTATAAACAACCTCTATCCTTACATTTGTATCAATGATACACAATGTTATCCTAAATTCAATATTAGTAGTGTAATATTTGTAAATAATTTCAAAGTGACATAATATAATATTAAATGCACTTGACAAAGGATATAAAGCACCAGTATAAAACCCACAATTGGAAGACTGGATATGAAACACTTACTTTATTTTGTACAATAAATGTTTGGTATCAAACTTAATTATTATCATTATCATTCGTTTGAGGCCAAAGCGTAATTGAACTCTCTAAATCTAGAGATTTGCTAACAATATCTTGATAGAGGATAAGTGTGGGGCTGTTTGAAGATAACAATTTAAAACAAACAAAGGTAACTCCTATGAACCAAAGTCTTCAGAAATGTGATGAGGGAAGCACATGCTTTTATGCACACTTCTTAAAACAAGATACTTAATATGCTATTCCTAAACTTGTCAAAGAATGACAAAGCCAGCAGAAAAAGCTGCATTATTTTCAGCCTTGAAAGGCTTGCCATAAGTAACAGGAAATGAAACAAATGTACAACTGCTTTAGCAACTGTTAATCTTGATCTAACATCACTCATACTCTGTAGATTTCCCATTACATTAGGAGATTAACACTGTTCCATTCATTGGTAGGTTTGTCAGGTTCCAGACATCTGCCCCATTTCACCCAGCCTGTGCTTTCAGTTCAAATACATAATTTTGAGTACTGGAGGATTCGCATTTATTATCAAACACAGAGCTATTTTAGGTCATGAAGCTATGTTTACAAAGACTGTCCCAACTTCAAAAAAGCAGATAATGATCTAATAGCAAACCTTTTAAACTGACATAAATTCCTATTTTTACACTATTTTTCTGGTATCTTGTCTTCCTCTGATCCATATGATCCAGAACCTGACTGATGTCAGTGGATTCGGACACCAGAAATTTGTTAAAAATGAACATTTTCATGTAGATGCCTCATTTAAATTAAAAAATCTGTCTCCCCAAAGCTCAGCTGTAGCAAAATAAAAACATCATTTGCACTGAAACCTCCCTATAAATGTTTATATAAAACTTATTATTAAAAACCATAAGCAATAAAATAGTTTTGAATAGCTGTTAGGAAAAGTACAGCTGACAACATGTAAGAGTTCCCTCAGTTCTGTAGTGTTGGTTGGTCCCATTAACTGATGTCATAATTTTACAATCTTAAACCCAAGTGCTGAGAACAGGTAGCAGTTCAGTGTGAACACAGGAGGCTCGGGGTATGTACATACTGCTCTTAAAGCAATGCAGAAGGCAAACAGTAAAATTAATATGTTTTAACACAAGATGCATACATTTTCTTTTGGGATCATCTAGTTACTTAGCAACCACTGAATATGAATCCACCAGCTAGTTCCTCAAAATTATACTGCTGCTATAAAGCCTGGAAGGACCAAATTTTGAGGGGCCAGTGCAATAGCTGAGATCACAAAGATAAATGCACATCTTATGCACTTCACCTCTATGTGCAAATTATTAACTTTAACACTCTATGCAAACGTGAAAGATATATTAGTGAAAGTACCAAATTCACCTATGATCCAACCACATGCTGCATTAGCATGTTCTAGTAATAGTACTGTCTTATGTTAACACATGATTTATATTTAATATTCCTTGATTGTATCAGCTATTTACATGTAGAGAAAATTGTGTATAGTCAGAACATGAGCTCTTTACCTGCATTTATATAAGACAATTTGAATGAACTAAAATCCTGTTTATAATGGTATCCAAAAAATGGCTGAAATCTGATTTTTACAACCAATCAGTGTTTAACAAGAAAAGACTACGAATTTATCTTTATAATCAAATTACTAATTTTGAATTTGGCAAACCCACTTGCTTTAGGAAGTATGATATACCATTCCAAACATTTTTACCTCCACTCACAGTTAGATAACAACTATTTAATAAAACAGAAAATAATTCTTTCTGAAAATTCAACCATAGTTTAGGAGGATCCTAAACTGCCTGCTAACAAACCCAGAAGTTTTAAACACAGAGACCTTGTGCTGAGCGAACCATTGCTATAGTTCTGGTAGAGGAAATACCGATCAAAGGGCTTACTGAAAAGCGAGATTCAAAATAATTACAGAACACATTACAAATAATTTCTACTGAATACTTACAGTCTGTTGCTGACTGAAACTGAGAGGAAAGTGTCTGGGTTACTGCAGTCCAAAACTTGTACAAAATATCAGACTGGCCATCCTGAGAGCAAGGGACAAAAGAAATACAAGTTTCAAAACAAACTCTTTTCAAAGAATCTCAAGCAATGCAAATGCTTCCAGTCATTTCATTGTCATCACTGAGAATAAAAACAAAGTAAGTGAAATCTGAGGAGTTTCCCTCAGGTTTAGAGCTAGAAACAGTATTGGAGAAAACAAAGGCTTCAGTCTTGTATTGAATTAAATATTTTCCTCCAAGTCAGAGAGAAATTATCCCAGATCTCTAGGGTGTGAGTGCAGCCTGAAGTAGCACACCTCAGGAGACGCGTTAGAAACCCTCTTTGCACTGCAGTAACCTTCCCATTCCATGGGAGTTCTCGTGCTGGCTACGCCACAGCAATTATTTACTGCCATCACCATGTGTTGCCAAACTCCAACCAGGGACCAAACCCACTGCATGCTGCACACTGAGCAGCTCTGCTTCTCAAAAACATTAAACGCACAAAAATACAGTGAGCCTCACAGCTGACTCTTCGCTGCCTGGTGCCAACAAGGCTTGCAGTCAGAAGTGGAAACAAGGGAGCACACCAAAGGGAATCTGCAGGGGCAGGCTGCGTCCCTACTGCCCCCAACATCTGGCATGTAGGGTCTAGCATTAAAGTGTGATTTTTGATCCCTGTCTGAGGTAGAAAAACAATTCCATGAGATGAGGATGGGTATCCTGTCCTGACTGCTTGTTAAGATACATGAAAAACTGTTCAGTATTGTCATGGGAAGAGAAAACCTGTTCTGAACAGAACAGTCTTCTTCAGTGCATGGTGTACATGTCATCTCTTGACCCTACTGCTGCATTAACTAGTTTGACCAAATCACTATAGGAATGATAATCAGAAATGAAAAAACATGTCAGCTTAACTTCTGCACTGCCCAGCAGCATCATAAAAAGGTGGAGATAATCTATTATATTTAAAGGTCTCACTACTCCAAAATTAATTACTATTACTTAAGATGATAAAGGAAAAAAAATTATCTTTCCACTACCAGTGGCAATAATGGGCAAAGCAACGAATGTCTTTACAATGTCAGTCATTAACAGGAACCACTGCATCCCTCTTGAAGATCTGTTCATTGCAAGACAGCAAGTTCAAGCTCAAGTTTCAGTTAAAAAAAATCTTAAGGAATTAATATAAAACCTGAAAATTGGTCAAAGATACAGTGATACATCTAAAAGTAATGATAAAAATAGGATTATCATCACAAACTCTGCAACTAGATGAGAAATTCATTCAACTCTACTCCTTATCTCTAAAGATAAAGAAGGATAAATTTTATGGGTCATGTGTTAAGAATTGAGAGAGAACATCTTTTATGCTGCTGGACTCATAAAATGCATGATAATTAACACTGAATGCTAAAATAAACTGGGATTACAGAACTTCATTTTTGACTGCTTGAGGACAATGATGGATTTAGAAACTGAAGTAATTTATTTTATAGCTATGTTTGTATTTTCTGTAAAATTGTACTTGACTTTCATAAATGGGCAAAGTAAAATTAGAATATCAGAAAATTATTCAGAAGGTTCATTGCATGAAATCTCTTTTCTTTGGTCAATGTATTGCTATAGCATAAATGTGAACTTACTTAATTCTTTATTTCACAGTTTCGAATTTATAAGATGAAGTCTACTATAAAACAAATGGCCTTTCACATCAAGTATAAATTAATCGGTTTTCATATTCTCTATCCCAACCTGGAACAATGGTTGCCTATTGAGCATGGAAACTCAATTCAAATTCCAAATAATCCAATGGAGGTGGAAAAATACTTAGAGAGCACTTTCAAACAACTCTTTTTTCATTACTACCTACATCTCTGTCACTGTCTCAGCAGAAAACACAGGGATTAAAGGGTCCAGAAAACAAGTATGCACATACCCCTCCACATCAACATTGCCATCTTAATTATTGAATTCAACAAGGTGACAAGTAACAGTAAACGGGATGACATTTTATGTTGTTACGGAAATATGTAACTTTTCTATGTATTTCTATTTACATGTATAATATAAAGTCAGACATCCATACATATGTTCTCATGCACACATTTGCATAGGTAGCCACAGCCATACCAGTTAGCCTCTGCTCATTAGCTTGTGTCTTCTGACCTGGGCAAATGGTGTACATTAACTGTATCAGAATTTTGTAGTGAAGAAGGTTGTCATGGCTCAGCTAGCCAACTGTATAACGTATGAGGAGAGGGAAAAGCTTCATGAAAAAGTCAAGTAACATTTCCTACTGACTGCTACTCAGTCAAAAATATTTGAGTGAAAAATAAATGCCCTATTTCCTAAAATCACTATTTACAGAGTGCTGGTTGCTTCTATAAAATATGATACGAGATTTCAGTTTGTCCAGTGCTGAGGTGCAATCTCTCTGGAGGTGAAATATAGCTGCTGATTAATAGCACAGAGAAGACCATGTAAGAGTTTGTGACAGGAACTAGAGAATCCTGTTGCCTACGCATACACCAGGGGGTATTCAAGTGGGTGGACTGTAGCTACCAAAACTGGAATACAGCAAGACATTAGCATTAGATACTCCTGAGGGAGTAAAAAAGTGCCATATGCAACCATGAGCATCCAGAAACAATTTATTTTGTTTAAGTCTGCAATTTATTTTGGCTACACATTAATTCAATATATTACTTTTGAAAGTACATTTAAGTCTCTCAGTGCATGTTTTTAAATAATGTATTCTAATAAGGATTAGATTTATTAGATTTATGAGAATTATAATTTAACTGCTTAAAGTGTAACATGGAATTCCATCTGAAAATAATCAATACTAGAAAATTACAAGCAAAGGGTAGAGAAAAGAGTGTTTTTCTCCAGCAGGAAATAAAAGGAATGTTCCTTGTAGTGGACAACTTCTTCAAGGACTTAAAAAGACAGGCAGGATGAAGCTGGAAGAGGAAAAGGCAGTTCTGCTTGCTTGAAATGTACACAGGAAATCTACTGGCTCATCTTAATGTAATGGAAAGTTTGTAAGCCTTCCCCTATACTTCACATACAGCATCGTGAGCAGCAAACCACATTATCAGAAAGTAACTGCTCTTTTGGGCCTTTTACTTTCAGAAAACTAAAATCAGCTAGCTAAAATCACTTTCTTGTCATCTTCCCATCTGTAAATAATGAATATTTCCTCCTCCACACACCAAATATCCTCAGTGGTAGACAATGTATGGGAGCATTGGGTACATCCAATTAGTGATTCAATGTGTAGATAGGGCTCTTTTTGGTCCAAATCTGTCTTGTACCTAATGCTTGTCTTGCAGAACACATTGAAGTATGCTAGCAGGCTAACTTTCATTATTCAAGGAATATACTACCTCATAATTAGTTTAAAAAAACTCAAAAACTTCTGCAATTAAATAGCTTTTTGCAGCATATCATCATATATTTGTAAAATAACCCACAAGGATGTACTAATATTTCTATCGATTAATATTCTGAGACTTTAAATCAGGAATTTTCCATTTCTTTTGCTTCTGAAAATGAAATAGAATTGAAAGATGTTAAATTATTTACACCCCCTCCAAAATAAAAATGCTTGCTTTGAAATCTAGTCACAAGCAGATTAACATCTTGTGATACAATCCCTTGTAGCAGGAGCAGCTGACAAGATGAGTAATGAACTGCATCCGATTATCTTTTCAGCTCTGTAGCAATCATTTTCCAACAGCTTCCTATGCCATAACCAACAACACTGGAAAAAGGTCACCGTTCTGTCATACTGTCCCCCCATCCAGTGTATGTGTTTAACAACACAGAGAACACATAAACCTTTGGAAGCTAAGAGGTGTTATTACCCAGCACAAAGCTGTTTCAGGTGCATACTGCGCACACAGAAAGCCTACATAATTGAAAGTCTCCCAGAAATAAATTACTGCACTTTAGCATAAAATAAAATTTTATTTCCTCTTGTCATGTGATATGTATTTCCTTCAACAAAAGAACCTTAACTGTAATTGAGGTATCTAAAACTCATGATAAGCAAGATTCAGGTTGACATATACGTATTTTCCCCATCATGAAATATAACCAAATTAAATCTATGAACATTAATTACAAGCAGTTGTAAGACTATAATGGCAATCAGAACTTTCCCCCCAAACCAGATCCATTCAATGCAGCATTTTTGAATTAATGGTGCAGTCTGTTTGCAGTTTTATTTTGATCTCACAGCACAAAAAATCTGCACATAAATCATACTTTGCACTACTACAAAATGGCAGGGAAGTAAGATCAGCCATGGAACTGGCCATTTTCTAATAAAAATCTGTTGTGAAAATGCTCCAATGCCTAAAGCACACTTACATAAACTAATATCTACCACCCAAGCTGTAAATTAAAAATATTGTTGCTATTGCTCCTGTGACCAATGACCACTTTATTCCCCAAAACCAAACAGCTGAGCAGGCACTTACATGATTTAGTAGCCCCTATGCAATTCCTTAGGCAGTGCAAGACAGTTTAGATCTGCCCTCCTCTTGTTAATTCTTTATTTTCAGAAATGAACTGAACAACTGCCCAGTAACATACACTAGGGCAACCCTCTGTCATTCTGACCTGCTGGACAGCTGGCCACAACCAGGGAAATGGGAAAATCCTTTTGAAAGATGTATGGATTATTACCACTTAGCTACTTTAAAATATGTTATTTCTAGGTAACCCACATGCATCTGTGTAGAGTGAAATAGAAAAACACAACAACCAGACTGCACTATGCCCCAGCCACTGTAATTTTTCCCCTTTTTTGCACTGTTTAAAAATTTGGTACACAGTCACACATACTATTCACAGAGGAATTACTTGCTCATGAAAATTATACCCATAAATCAGACAAAAAATGTCCAGCAGGCTAGACCACAAATGGTTACATATTTTCTCAACAGTAGGGCTCACTTTATTGTGTATGTGAATGGGGCAAAGTTTATCCTTATTAAAATAATAGATGGAGGTAGTTTGACTTCCATGGTATATCTTATTTATGTGAAATTAAAAATGTGCTTAAGTGGTTTGCTGGATCAGGGCCATAACCAGCAAAGCACTAAAAATATTTCCACTTTGTGCAACTATTTCATTTCAGCTATTACTATAAAGTCACTGTTGTCAATAGCACAAACAGTAACTAACACTGTGCAGCTTTTCTACAATAGAGTGGGTTTTAGATAAAACATTTAAGATTGTACAAGAGAATAACAGAATCAATGAATGAACTAGATTGGAAAAGCCCTTTGAGATCATCAAGTCCACTCTACGACCTAACCCCTTGCCAACTAAACCATGGCACTGAGTGCCACATCCAGTCTTTAATAAACACCTCCAGGGATGCTGACTCCACCACCTCCCTCTCAATCACTCTTCCTGTGCAGCTTAATAACACTGCATAAGGCCAGTGCCGGGAGACATTTGGACAGTGTAAGTTCTTCCTGCTCTCTGTCCCAGGAACTCCATAAGGTTCCTGTCAGTCTATTCCTCCACATTCCTCCAGTCTCTTGAGGTCCCTCTTGATGGCAGCATGACCCTCTGGAGCATCAGCCTCTACTCCAGTTTTGTGTCATCAGCAAACCTGCTGAGGGTACACTGGCCCGTCATCCAGATCACTAATGAAAGAACTGGGTCTGTATTCACCCACTGTGGGGGTACAGTGCTGACCACCTGCTAGACTTTGCACCACTGATCACCACTTTCTGGGCCAGCCATTCAGCTGAGACATTAATGATTAACCCCACATTGACAAAAAGCTGAGTTTCAGAACACAGTGCACCTGGGAGAGCCTGCAGACTCAGTCACCTTCTATGCAATGACTGGTGGTAAGGAGAGGATTTAGATCAGTACTCTTTTACAGGTATAGAATGAATGGGAGGGGAGGGATTTATACTTGTCTATTAATTTTTTTTTCAGTAGTCCTTTTATCTTTAGTGCATGGTATTACAGCACCTAAGCAGACTTGTTAATAGTGTGAAGCAACACTATTACTCAGATTGATGCATTGACTGCATAGATTTGAAATTTAGATTTGATGTTGCCTGCTCACAAGATTATAGAAGAAACTACAGACTGACACGATTCATGTGCTAAACCCCTTCTCACTCACATGAAAATTACTTGTTTTCTCAGTTCAAAAAATATAACCCATTTTCACTAACAGCTACTATTAAGTTAATAAACCACTGAACAATAGTGGGCTGAGTACCAGTATCATCAAAGGAAAGATATTAGAAGATCTGTATCCACCAGTACTATACAATAATATTAATGCTAAAGCCTGGAAAACTGACTTCAAGTCTCCTCAAATACAAAACCAGCTTACCTCATTTAGAAAACCCATATCAAACTACTAATTAACTTTGCTAATATTGAAATGAAATTAAATCTCTTTAGCTCTGTTCTTATTATAACTATTTAGTATCTGACATTAAATCTAAATTCAACGAATGAGAATGAAAGTACCTCCCTTCTTCAGTATTAGACAAGAATGTAAGAAGATGCTGAAAGGACATATATTTATTTTTACAAATGTCTCTCTTTCCTCCACACTGTAAATTTAGAACTTAATGAGCATAATTTCCCATCTGTGAATTATCATATTTGCGTGTGTCTAAAATAGCTATTTTAACATTCAAATAATAAATCTGACCCACTGATTCTAAACTGGCTCCCACTTCATGACAACCACTTCCAACTTATTTTTTCCCTGTAGAAATTTTGATACTTTGAGTAGAATGTGAAAAACATCGTTATTGTGAAGCCTCTTTGAAATGTAAAACAATATAGTGAATATTACCATGCAGCTAGTTGCTGCAGGCTCCTGAAATCAGGCTTTGCATACTAATACATACAGTGTTTTCTATCTGTAATCAAACGCTCCGCCATGGAGAAATACGGGACTTGTGAATGTTGCTCTAGAAACAGAAGACATTTAAAGGACAGTCTAAATATTTTTTCCACCAATAAAGCAACAATGCAAATGATTTAACAATTTCATACGGCAAGATCTTATGGGACAGAAATAAGGAAATCTATTTGCACTATTTCTATAGCAACATAATTGCAAAATGTTAGACTGTGAACAAAAAGCCATCATCCTCAGTAGTGCAATTAATCAGTAAAGAAAAGACAAATTCTGAGTGTGTTTTCAATAACCCTTTTCTATATCCTTAAAGTAGTCAGGATTAAATTTCTTAAAATAAGAGTGAATTTAAATTTCTAATGTTGTTTTTATTATACATTACAGGTGCAGAGATGTCAATAAATGACACTGTGATTTTAAAAATGACCTTGATTTTTTTGTTTTACTGCAGGGCACAGAATTTCATTACACTGGGTTGATCACTTTATATCCAAGGTGTAATACTTTCTAGACTCCCAGCAGTAGTGCAACATTTTAAAAAGGTCTCTTCATGCAGGTGACAAAAGAAGCTAAAGCTGATTTACTCCATTTCTCAAAAACCTTCTTGACTAAAACATAAAGTTAAGACTGTGCATTTCATAGAATATTTGAATTCTGAAGTGATTCTTCAGAAAAACTAATTTGTAAGGAACAAAAATACCTAGATATTAAACGGTACTCTGTATCTTCAAAACTACTTAAAACATTAATTAATCCTTCCATATCCCTGCAAGATATGCATCAACTGGAAATAAATGAACTTAGTATTCAAAAGCCAGTAACTACCCCAGGGATTTGACAGCTTTTTTCTACCGAGAGAAGTGATTTAGTATGTACAGCTTCAATTCAAACTATGCTTTCACCTTGACTACTCCATATCCCCTCCAAGGATGAAAGGATGGTTCGTTACCATGTCCACTCAGCCTGGAGCTGTTCAGGTAAGATTGACAAGAATGATGATAAAAGGCGGCACTTCTGGTAAATGTATTCCTTTTCCAATGGCAAGCTGACTGAAAACCAACTGACTTAATAATTTGCAGTCATCACTGATCTGCAATTTGCACAAACACCACCAAGCCAGAAGTGAAAAAGAACAAAGGTCATTATTACCTACTAACCCACACAACCTCCACACCATCCCTTTTCTTCACAGCTGCACATTTCTGTCAGAAAAAGGGAATTAAAGTTCTACGGAAATCATAGTGTCATTAGAAAACCATTGCACAGGCTCTGACCCTCCCATGTGAATTAGAATCAAATTACTTTTAGTATGGCTGTCTGGGCACACAGATCCATTCAAAATGAGAATTGGGACTTTTAACTGGTATGATCTTCTTGGCTCTTGAGCAGGGCAATTTGTAGATCTGAAGCAAAAAGCATCTTCGATATTTTGGGAACCAAAAACCTGCTTATCCACCTATGTTTAGATCTTCACAAAGTACCTCATTATTGCTTAAATAACAAACAGAAATCACAGTAGAAATGATGTGCAAGTAATACAATTCTGCTTCTACAAAAGATACTGAAAAATAAATCATATACTTGTAATAATTGCTGAAAACCATTCTCTTTTCTGAATTCACGTAAGACAATAATTAGATTATTTTTCAATTTTTTCCACTTGGGATTATTTTCTAATTGGGTCAACTGAATGTGAATATGTGATGGTAGACATGAATAGTTTCAAAGCAACAACATTTTTTAACAAGTTTGGATGGGGAGCAGAAATAAGAAGGTGAAATATACATACGCTCTGACAATAAACATCTATATTTTCCATTTATTTTCTTTAACTTATGTAATGCTGAGGACATTTCTTTCTGTATCGTTAACACCTCATATTGCCAGTGTTGACAACTCAGGAAAAAAGCCTGCTTACTCACCAAACATTCATCAGCAGAAGCAATGATAAGAGCCCTCCATGAAGTACATAATAACACTCCCTACAACTCTCAGCTCACTTTTTCACCCGGAGGCTTACGTAAATGACAGGGTTTGTGATGTGCCTTGGCTGCAAACAGGACCCCCAAAGGCGAGCAAGGGCAGGTCTGCCTGTACCGATATGCCCAGCAGAGAGACCCCAGCTCATCCTTTCTACTGACCCTTCCAACCCTCCCTTAAAAATTATTTGCTGCTTTTCAGGTTGCTTTTCTTTTTGCAGAACTGTTCCCTGATGCCTATGTAGGAGTGAAAGACCCAAAATAGATGAAGATCAAAGATCATTTTCAACTCTTTTACAAGGGGCTAAGAGGGACTCTTATCTCTAATTAGGAAGGTGGCTGTCACAGGAAGATATGTGCGCTAAGATTTACAGTGAAGTCAATTGTAGTTTAGGCATTACAACAGCTGAGGAAGGATTAGTCACAACACACTGAAAGAGAGAAGCAATAAAGCAGAATAAACTGAAGTAACCTATTAGCTCTCTGAAGGTGAATTAAGCAATTGAAAGAAGTGATATAAATAACCAGTCATTAGGTGAACAAAAATATCAAATTTACAATATTTAAATCCTATTTGTAATTTTAATTATTACCCTTAACCTTATGACAGAATTAACCCTATATTTTAAAAAATGTATACATTGAAAGCTGTATTCATTTCCCCCAAAACTAGAAATCAGATCTCCATGAGTTCTGAATTCTTTTAGCCCTCTTCAGCTAAAGGTCATTAAAGACCTTTTTTTCTTACATAAAATATAGTATTTTTCTTAACCATAAAATTCAATCACATTTCTCCTTTAAACAGTTAATAGAGTTGCTAAAAAATTACATCCGTAATTTAAATTTGTAAACATTAATAATAAATCTATAGTTCATGACTAGTATGAAATGAAGCAGTTTTTAGAAGGTACAATGAGTGCATGATTTCTTTTCAGAATTGCATTAATTTCATATTGCAACAACGGAAAAATACCAAAATCTAGATCTGCAAAGGGAAGGAGTGAAAAAATGTGCACTATAAATGTAATGTCCAGATTCTTCCATGATCCTCATGTAAGCCTGAAACTGTTACTTAACTCTTGGTCACATCCAAAGCCGGTAAAAATTGGAAGGGAATTCTGTAGGACAAACCACAGGGTAGAAAAGATGCAGGTGTTGTCATTGCTCTCCTGATGAACTGCAGTATTTAAAATTTTCCAAGTTCTGTACCTCAGTTTCTTCATCTGTCAGGTTTTGTTTCCTTTTTTTTTTTTTTTTTTAAAAATCCCTGAGAGTTTTTATGAATCCTTTAATTAATTAGCTAGTGCTTTTAAAACTACATTTTTGGATGCAACATGATACAACACTACTAAATATTATTATGGTAACAGGTAATTAGAAAGCCGGAAAGCACATGTTTGAGATCATAATGCAAAATTAGAAAAACTGCAGGCTGTGCTATCTGTGAAGAGAAAGACACAAAAAATCGCCAATGGAAAAACAGAATGATGACTTAAAAAAAAAAAAGGCAAGTAGCTTCCTTGCTGTTAAGGACTTGTGCTTTAAAAAGGCTGGATCTCCTCCTCTCTTATGCTTCCTAGGATGATACTTGCATTGCAGTAATCAAAACAAGGAAGCAGATGGACAGGCAAAGTGGTACTGCAGCTGCTGCAGAAGATGACTATAATAATAATGTTGACATCAGTAACAGTAATTAGTGCACAGACTGTAGAGTGGATGATTCGTTTTCCCATCTTCTGGAGTGGGCATGCTGCTCTAGCAAATGAGTACAATGTTAGTACCTTTGGTTTGTTTTGTTCATTTGCTTAGTTTGTTAATGAAATTGAATACAATAAAGAAAATCTGACTTCTCTCCCTCTCCAGAACACTTGCTGAGGAAAGCACATTTCAATTTGGTTTAATACGAGATAGAATCTTCATTAATAGCAAAATACCAATTTTTTATTTATATCTAAAACAATTCATATTCTCCCGTACAGCCATCTGTACTTAAACTCCTGAATTTCAGCAGCATGCAGTACGTGTCTGGTTTTGTCTGCACAGCTCTACTCTTTGGTGTGACCTCACCCATCTGCAGCCTGGTCTCTTTTTCAAGAGACAAAAGAAAAATGGTCTAACAGTGAGAATGCCCAAGAAATACATGGTGCTATACTGAACCATTTCAGGCAAGAAGTGGAGAATCAGTGCCATCAGCAGTGCTGTGCCATGCTGAGAGAGTTCTGCTAGCAGAACATCAGATAAGGATATACCACTCCTCCTTAGCTATCCCACTGAGAATCACGATGTCCTGCCTGGCACTATGCTACACCAAAACACCCACCGAAGAGCAAAGTAATTGGAAGAGTGATAACTGCAGAAAAATAATTAGAGGGATTTTATTTGTGAAATAAAACTTTTCACTTAGATGCAATCCTACAATATGAACTTTAAGGGAAGATAGGGCAATCAGAGAAATCGTGGAACATGCATAAAACAACCCAGTAAGTCTTCTATTTTCTAATGAGTTTTTCCTTACCCTGCTTTCACTGAAATTCATTTTCCCTGTTCATTCAGTCTCCAGGAGAATAGAGTATTTCCTTTGTCTGCCCTCTATTATTAGCCTCAAAAACTGGAAAAACTCCCTTTTCAGTTGTTGAAAAACTCCTTTTCACGTGATGCTTTACAAGAGGGAAGAGTGAAAGTGAGAAGCATGGGCACAGGGTAGGAGCCACTCATGAGCACCAACAGATAATTTACCTAAGCTGCCTTTCCATCCAAACTCCTCCTTTCAGTGTTTCTGGTCTGTGTCCAGTTTTCTGTTTCTCCCTAAACTTGCTGATCCATTGAAGGGCTGACCTACCCAGGCAGCAATAGATATTTTTGCCAGATTCAACTCTTTTAAATTAAGAAAATATGCTAAAAGTTTATAAACTTTTTGAGGGGGGTTGTAGATTTCTTTTTTGGTTGGGTTGGTTTTTTTGTTGTTGTGATTTGCTTTTTTTTTGTTTGTTTTAACACAGAAAGAGAAGCTTGAAGTGCCTCATAGAAAAGTGATGCTCTGTGCAACATCTTCTGGAGATGGGCTTAAGAGATAAATAAAGGCTGTATTTAACCTTCATTATTTCCTCTCATTGTTGAGAAGACCACGTTTGCATATGAAGAGCTTCTCCAAATTATTTCGAATATTAAGTCCATGTAAATTAAAAATCCAGTTATACACTTGGAAAGAGATGTCAGCAGGAACACATCTTTTGTTCTCACTCTCTTCTACTAAGCTAGATGAGACAATTTCAGTAATCCCGTTCCTACCACTGAAGGAGACCATTAATCAAATTATTCCAAATATGAATAAAAAACAATGCAAATGAATGGAAAATAATAGGTATTCAAAAGAACAGCCATGATTATTTTTCAAGGGAGAAAGTGTCAAGAAGTGAGAAACAGATGGCTGAAAATGATAGATGAAGACACATTCTCCTATGCAAACTACCAGATTTAATTAATTACTCAAATCACATGGTATTATGGAATGACATTAATGATCCATACAGTAGTGCCTTATCAGCTCCCTTTTAAAGAAAACAAAAGAAACTACAATAAAATGAACATGTTTACATCCTACAGATATAACCCACAGACCACAAATATATCCTTCAATGTTAGTTTGAGTTTCAACACTTTCCCATCAATCTAATTTTTAAAAAAATTATGGAACTGTAAAATTGTAAACAAACTCATTCTCTCATCACATTTTTATTAAGAGATTTACTAAAGCGTATTCATCTAAATTAAAACTTTACCTTAACTATCTCCTCTATGAAGCAGACATGTGACACAGGATCTCTTTTCTTTGCCAACACTTTCTGCAAATGCTGCACCTGTAAGAGAAAATTTATTGAGAGGGAAAGTGACATCTAAATTCTTACATCCAAAGCTACATGATGAGACAAACAGGAATAAGGTGCAGAGTACCTGTCCACAAGCAGCACAGATCTGATCCATGAGTTTCTCCATGTTTGTCCAGAGGGCTGCTCGAAAAGCTGCTGTGTTCCCAGGTGTTGGCATAGCAGCTCTACCAGGGCCACCTAAAATGGTTTTTAAACATACACAGCAGCACATTTCAGCTTCCACAAATGAAAATTGAAATACTGAAAATATAGATCTCTATGAACTTTGACATGTACTTTTTTTTAAGCCAAAAAAAAAAAAACAAAACAAAAAAAATACCTTCAGAAGAGAGCTTTGTGAATGGCCTCAGTTGTCTCAACTGAGGAGTTGACTACACTCTGTAGTTCAGTGAGCATACTTCATGCTCATGACTGTTAACATGCTCTACCAATTCAGACCTCCCCAGAAACACCACAGTAATGCCAAAGAGCAGTTTTGCAGGATGTAAGAACAAAGCAAAATGTCAGAGAGAATAGCTGCGAAAAACACAGCTCTTACCAACTCAGGACTCAAATGCATAGACAAACTGCTAAAAAAAGTAATATTCCAGCTGAAGAACATGCAGCTTCTAAACAATCACCTCACTTGAGACAGGATGCATTTCTGTATTATGCCACTGATTATGGTTCTGGTCCCCCACCTTGTTGCAAGCCTTTTGAAAAAAAATTCAATGTTCGTAACACCAAAGTTCAACTTTGCCTGTATTTTTTGGTATCTAAGCTAACTGGGAACTTAATGTTTCATAGTGCAACATTTTTTCATATTGAATAATCTGATTTGAAACAATTTTCACCTGACAAAAGCATAACAATGTAGTTGCAGACTTCTTCCATTGATTGCAAATAATTTCAACCTGTAATTCTCCCACCAATACAAAGAAAGCAGAATTTGGAGTCATCCTTCCATGAGAAACAGCTAAGAAAATGCTACAAAGTTGTAATCTAATGAGGACAATTTTCTGGGCAAGTTAGGAAGGAGCAGCAGGGAGAAATAAAGGAAAACCTCTGAGCCAAATATCAGACAGACCCAATTTTGTTAAACTAAATGATTTAGAATTAAATGTTTTCTGAGATATGCCTACTCCCACCCTCTACTGGTTAAAGCAAGCAGGGAAATTTTTCTAGATTGGGTTTGGATGTGAGAGTTTATTCCATTTTATAACATACTGAACTCCTACAAAAAAGAATCAGTTACCATTCTCTGTGAAACAAGTATCGCACCTCTTGTGATGGCTTGAGACGGTTGGGTCAACACCTTGATATCCAAAGCATTTTTTATGTTCTCTTCCAGCACTGTGCAATATCCATCCACCACATTGGCAATGGTATCCTTCAAAGTTCCAAGATTATGGAAAACCTGAAGAGCAGTTCCCACTTGAGTAGGATTCTGAAGAAAGAAGGTATTAAAAAATAATGATTAACTGTACTATTGAGATGTTTTATCCATGATGAGACATCATTTTAGTGGGCAAGTTCATCTTATAAATTCAGTCTGCTATCCTCTGAATATGAATGGAAAGAAAGGAAGTGGAAGCACTGCTGGCAGTATCTAATCTGGGGTGGGTTATCAGTGACTGATCCAGTAATTCTGAGATTAGTTACAGTACAGCTGTATTCAGCTATGGTGTAGCTAGTAGTACTGCTTTAACATGCAGTGCTTGTTACACTACTGTCAGTTAAGTCCCAAATAGTTAATGAAATGTGATTCAGGCTTAAAAAAAGTACTAATGAAGAATGAGAAAAAGCAAGCAGGTCAAGCTACTGCTGACTACTGCAAAATTTAAGCTTGTATTTCTAAATTTCTATTTGTAATGCGGACAATAACTTCATTTTCCTCACAGCAGAATTAAGAAATAAAACAATGCAGTGATTATTTCTAAAGGTTAAAAAATTTAAAAAAATAATTTAAAAAATAATAATAAAAAAAAGCTCAACACAGGGGAGTGAAAACTGTCCAAAAACTGTCCAGGTCCACTATTTGAGAGACCTCTGACAAAGACTGAATTTGAGATAATTCCACTTAGCAACACTAAACACTGACATGGGTGCTATTTAGCAAGAGAAAAGCCTCAAATTGTTGCCTTTGGAAACTAAGCACTGTCATCCATACACTGAACACCGCTTTTTTAATTAGTATTCACAGGCAATTAGTGGAGGGGGCAATCAGTTGATCATACACACATTAGAGATGCAGTCTTTTGTCATTTTTCTTAGTCACTTCTGTCAGTAGTAAAGAACATGGTCTGACAAATGCTGGCAGTCAGACTGGACAGGAGCATCTGAGACCACTGGCACTTCCCACTGCAAAGGCCACTCTGGCTTTGGCCATGGTGTGGCTGCTGTGCTGAGGATGCACTTGCTGGTACATCCATCTATAGCAACAGGTTTTCTGATCTGCTGGCAAACAATGAGTTCTCCTCAAACCCAGTGTTTCAGAGGTCACACCCCTGTAGCTGCGCATTTGTGCCATTTTTTCTAGGGTTCCTATAAGATCAAAACCACAGTTAAAGGAAAAAAAGCCAGATCCCATCTTCCTTCCCAGCTCCAATGAGGAGTTCCCAGGTTTAGTGGAAAGTAAAGGAATATCAGGCATGTATTATGGTTTGCAGACCTTATACTAACTATACCAGTTTCTTTTTCCAAACAGTGTGGGAGTTAATGAGCATTCCCAGCATAGTATTACGGGTCTGGGACTTGTAGGTTTAGTTTCTTGACAACTGGGTATGCTGTAAAATTTCTAAGCATCCTGTGGGTGTGCTTGTGGAGGTGGGAAAGTAAGCCATAAAGACTAGAAGATTAATGGGATGTCAGAAAATGAAGAGTACTATAATGCAAGGAGGGAATCTGGGGACAGAATGAGCAAGAGAAAGAAAATATAAATGGGAAGAGGACGGGGAATAGAATGAAAAGACTCTGGCAGAAAGAAAGAATGAAACTGAAAGGAAGACAGAAAAGACACACCTCATTTACCAGCCTTTCCTAAATTGTTTTAATTTTTACAGAATACTTACACAATTATGAAACCAGGTAGAGAGTCAGTAATACAAAATCAATACTCTACTGTTACTATAAGAGCGCTCAACTACATTTCAGCCAGGCTCTGATGTTCATATATTAAACAATAAAAAAATAGAACAGCATCAAAAGGTGAGCTGGGTACTATCCCCCCTTAAATAATCAATGGCCAGATACTTATTTTCCTGACAAATAGGCAATACAGGCACAAATAATTGCAGGCAAAAAATCAATCTTAAAGATCCCACATCACAGTTTAGCAAACTAACTCTGCAGCTACTGGTCAAGAAAGACATTAAAACATACTCCAAGAGAGCTGGAACTATATTTCAAAAGAACTGGTTTTAGGCAGAAGTTTCAAATCAAAATGGATAATTATGGAAACCTGCTATTCACTCAAAGTATCTTCCAAATCTAGTACCAAAATCAAAATCAGAATGGAACGAAGACTATGCAGGTGGCCTATTTCTTATTTGCTTTAAATTGTGGACATGGCCACAGACAGAGGGCTTCTAGCTCATGTATTCATCTTGTACGGAAATAGAGACATATCAAATCCCAGACAATGTAGAACAAAGTGTATTATTTTATTTGATTCATATACAGTAATTTTCTCACCTCAGGAAACAGTTTTTGTTTCATATGCCCCAGACAGGCTATGTAACAGTCCATTGTTGGTTTATGACTAATCCTAAGAGAATGGAAATCTGTATGCACAGCTAGTTTCTAGGTTTAGACAATATGTTAAAAAAAAATGAAGCCCCACTTGGGACAAAAATTATGTGAAAAGAAAATGTTGAAAAGCAGGACAAAAATGAATTATTATACTTTAAGGCTTGCATATGCATCTCAAAATTAAACTGTTTATTGTTAATACACATTGGACAAAAAATTAAGAGCTTAATATATTTCAAAATTTGCTATTATTAATAGATTTTATTGATAAGAATTTGTCCCTAATATTTTCCTTCTACCTGAGAAAGCTTAAAGCTGAACAGTTCTGAGATTTGAAAGGCTGCCATAATTTTTATCAAGAGGAAAGCATGCCTATAAAGTTAAAAAGAACTGACTACAACAGTGATCTATAAAGGAAAAGGGAATCACATCAGAGAATAATATTCAGAATAGCTATCCAACAGGAACAATTTGGAAAATAATATAACTACTTTTGAGATGGAATTTAATTAGTTCGTCAGCAGTATTTTATAACCAAGTTGTCTGCCACTGCAGGCAACCACACTTAGCAATTTTACAGTGCTCTCCTTAGAATCTCTGTCTGTAAAAACATTGTACATTTCCCATAAACTTGAAGCTATGGCAATCAAGAGAGTAGAGGACAAAGAAAAACAGAAGAGCATTTAGTAATATGTTAGCAATACAGTATAATCTAAGTGCATAAACACAAGCATACACAAGTGAAGTAAAAACATGACCCCACAACAACACTACCTACTCAAAAATTAACTACAGTGATCTTCATATTGCAAAAATTTTTGTGAATCAGGGAGTTAAGGAGAAATGGCATTAAGTCCACCAATAATACCCTTCTTCATTCAAAGCACTCCTCCATCTGGCAAGTCACAACATAGTATGTTACAGATACATGGAAACTAAATCCCACAAATGCAAGAGCTTAAGAAAACTCAGTAAGTCATCAGCTCAACATATGAAGAAAATAAGAGAAAAATAAACATGGTCAAAAGCTAGTTCTACCATGAAACAAATCTCACAAATGTTTTAAAATATCAAAGTTTCTCAATACCCATAGATTAAATAGCTTGGCCAGAAGGTTGATACCAGTCACGACTTGAAAAAAAAGGCATGGGTATTTCAATTTATGTTTTTGCAAAACAGATACTCATTCAGCAGAAATGATGAAGAGATGTTCACACCAGATGTATTTTGTCATTTTTTCTATGAATGAGAACCATTCATTTTATTGACATAATTTCTGATTAATGTTATCCTATCCCATTCCATTTGGTTCTGTCGACAATCATAGACAAATAGAAAAATAAGTGTCATCCAGTCATTAGTATGAATGTGGAGTTTTTTCACAATTACATCATGTGGTTGTTTCAAAGAGCAAGTGACTTAATAACCCAGCAGATGCTGTCCAGGCCAGCATGGCAGTTACCGTCATTCTCAGAGCACAACCCCTTGTGGGCACTTCCTTTCCCACAGATAATAACATGCGAAGACTAAACAGAAATGCCATTAAAGACTTCAAAAATTATATCTTACTTTTCTAATTCGAATGTATCTCCTTGGATGGAACCAAACAATTTTGTTTTGTACACTGCAAGTATGGCAACTATTTTATAAGGGCCAAGATTGTAGTCTTTTATTTTATGATTGCCATTAGAACTACCAGAATAGTCTTCTGAAAGCATGGCTAAGGCAAGAGCAATAATCTTTTTCATCATTAGAAATGCAGCTTGGATGAGCAAACCTGCTTCTCACAAGGGACTGTGGTGATGACACTGAGCTAATTTGGGGATAGGAAGATTCCTAGCATAAGGTTGAACCAAAAATAAGAAACTTGTATAACAGGCAAACCTAATGGCTCAAGCGCTTCCAAACTTACGCTCCACCTTCTCAGGGTACAGGATTCACTGTGTGGACTGTTCTTCTCTACCCAGTTCTGTCTTAGGGAACTTCACATCACTATTTCTTTATCCAGTACAAATCTGTCCCTAAGATCCCATGCCATAGGGGTTTCACCTGTGTAGACTATCAACTTCCTTTTCATACGAAAATGTGTTTATCGGCAAAAATATTTATGGTCAGTACTATCTGAAACAATTACTGCTACTTTCATGAAGAATCACTATTACAAATGTAATTAATTATTAAGTTTCATGCAGTTAAATTTCACAAGTACCTGCACCACCAATAATCAGAACACCTCTCCAAGGAAATGCTCTTTTACAGTACAGTTTGGAAGGACCACATACAGAGGAGTCAAACTTGGACTAGTCCCTCACTTAGAAATTATGTTCCATAGCTACTAATGTATAAAAGGACATTTCTATTTTGGTATTAAAATCAGAACAGTGGCTCTGACTGAAAATCTTCATCATTCTGCAGAGAACAGATAACCCTGTTCAGGAGAGGCTGTGGCAGAAAACCAATAGAAAACTTTCACTGCTGATAGGGGGAGAGAGAGAGAGAGAGAACTCAACAACTGTGATTTCAGTGTGCTGTCATATTGTTACCTCATGCAAAACATACATCATATCCCATACACAAACAGTAAAAGTGTAACACAGCTCAAAAATAATTACATACATTCCTTAGCTGAAGGAAGATGCATAATTATTAATTAGTCTACGAATCACTTAAACAGAGTGGTCTGACAACGTGGTGAGCAAGGAATACTTCAACATTCCCTAACCATCGAGAAATAATCAGCACTAAACCACAACAATTCCAGAATAGAATGTGCACTGAAATAATCAAACTTGTAAACTAAAGTGTATTCTCTGACAAGGAATACAAAAGACTATTGCAATCCTTACAGAGTAAGTGCAAAAACAGTTTCCAGATTATACTTCTGAGTATCTTTGACTGACATTTAGTATTAACTAATTTCATTTGACAGAAGATTTGCTATATTTGGAACTATTTCACTTACATTTTAAAGTTTACTTTATGCAGCTCCTTATGTTTGTAGAAGACAGCAGTTGCAATTTCCAACACAGCACATCTTTACAAGGTCCAAAAAAGACCCCTTTGAGAGGCTAAAAATCCCCAGTCAAGACATTCCTTTACAGTGTTTGTCCCTTCTCCCCTCTCACTACCATTACAACATGCTGCCTCCTTCCAACAATTTTCCCATATATAACATTACTATCCCTAATGACAAGCACTACTCGAAGACCAAGTGATAGAGAAAGTTTTGCAAGCACTTGCAGCTACCCAGTTCTTAGTCATCTCTTACAGACACCAGAAGTGAAAACATGAAGAGTTACTCCATGAAACGCTGCAGTTCAGTTTAAAGAGCTCAAGCAGGTAAGCAGTGAAGAACGCTTGGCCACCTAAGTTGCAGTCAAGGCAAAATGACCTATTAAGCAGAATTAATAACTTGGTAAGAATGGTTGGAATTCTTGCTTTGAGGTATAACTCAGCTATTTTAATTGTAGAAAAAGTAACAAAAAACTAAAAGTAGAAATTAAATGCCAATGAAATTCAGTTTCAGTCTAAAAACAGTATTTTATTCCATTTCCAAATGTCCATGCCTAAAAAAAATTAATTGATATATCACTACTCCTAAAAATGAACCTACTTAGGGAATCTCATCTCTATGTTCATTATCACCCCATCTGTCTTTTACTCTGTTCATCTCTAAAACCTGAGCAATAAATGAAAAGGTCAAATTGACAATGTAAAGCCAGAGAATACAGACTTCTTTCTAATGATATCCCAGATTCTCCCGTTTTGGCCTTTGCAGTGTTGGGAGGAGTGAGAAGTTAAAATATTATGATTTGCTATAGAGATATCATAGGTAATACTGATGTAACACATTGGCTAGATAACAAACGAACACTTTAAGCCTTAAGAGGCAAGAGTCTCAAAACCAAACATTTAAATACGGTTAGGTTATAACATCTACCTTCTGTGAGACCATGTTTGAAATACACAACCTCTTTTGGTAGAAAGAGTTTCACATGAAAGGAGAACAGCCACAAAGCACAGTTATAAACCCCATCATGTCCTCAAACTAGGTCAGCCTTTGTTTCTTAGAATAACAAGAAGGAAATAGTAAGAAGCATTGCGCTACAAAGGTTGAGGAGGGAAAAAAACCCAAAACACAGTCACAATAAAATACTAGAAAGCAAAGAAACAAGATTTTTCAACACAGCTAAATAGCTTGCCAAAACACTTATTCACCATAATAGTGTAATCAAAGCAACAGATGGCTAAGAGCTAATGGGACAGAAAGGCATCAGGAACTGTTGTAAAGAATTATCTCATGGAACATCAAGCAATGTTCCAAAGTTTACCAAGCTTTAGGCTATCAATGTGACAGCAATTTCAAAGAAAGTATCTGGCACCTGTGAGGACAGATCAGCTAGACTGAGTAGCCCATAACAATTGTATATTTTATCCTGCAATGCTCTATTTGAACTCAGGAATAGTATAAACTCAGAGTAGAAATGATACAATATTAAAAAACTAGTCAGGCATCGTGGAAATGGGGGCTTCTGAGCCAAATCAAGCTTCTTAAAATGCTTCTCTCATCTCTTACACAGTTTGGCCAATCTCTAAAACCCTTACTGATAACAAACCAGTTCACACCTGAAGATGTGGCTTCTCTATTAAAACCACAGCTGTCTCTTTCTGATGAAGTTTAGAGAGCAGAAGGTGAGATTGCAGCACCTCTCCTGTCCTTGTGCAACCCCAACTTGTACCTGCTGATTCAACTCCCATTACTGAAGAACAGAAGAATAAGGACACAAAATCTCATTACGAATTTTGATATTAGGACAAAAGCTTGTGACCAGATGTTTTCTTCCACCTCACAATATCATTATGTACGTACTCACTCTATTACATGGTTCAGCAAAGCCATTACAAAACAGAAATGTCAAGTTTCACTTTTAACTCAATCTTAACAATTAACATTAGGAATTAGCTGCTGAAGGGTTATAACACGTTTTTCTCTCCTTATTAAAAAAAAATCCTATCTCAGAAAAAATATCCTTTAAATTGTATGCTTTGAATGATTTAAGTATCTACCAAAAGCCATCTGGGTTTTCTTGTTTTCCTGCTAGTCTTTGCAACAAGATAATAATTACCTATGCAAGTGACAACATCTCATTTCTGGAATCTGTGCATATATTGTCAACAGCCCTGAAGTGCCCTCTAGTATTTAAAAGGAATGAACTTTAAGAAGCTATTTTATTTTAAATTCTTTTTAGCTAATATTTTCATACTCAACTACAGACAGACCTCCATCAAGGTCAGATTTGCTGTTGGATATAATTTTAAAACCTTTTTACTTTCTTCTTAATACAAAGTTCAAATTCTTTTTATCACACACCTACAGAAAAGTCTGCAGATAATTTGGCGAAGAATTGTAGGTTGCCAAGGCTGCTGGAGATGCCCTAATCCACCTGTGTGCTCAAAGAAGGGTTTACCACACCAGGCTGCTGAGGAATGAGCCATAAGACACTCTTTCTGCTCCATTTTCCCTTCCTAGCTCTTCTTACAGTTCCTGGAGAATGCAACAATGGATTTGTGCAGTCATTTTCATCAAGTTTCACTGAGGCCAGCTTGGAAGAGAGCAAGTGCGTGTATACAGCCAAACACATCTTCAGTGCTGGCAGCATTACCCACACTCTGATAATGTGAGTCTTCCAAGTCCTCTTGTAAATTTGTCCACTGGGAAAAGCATGGCAAAACTGGCCTCTTTTTGTTACAGACGTAGGCATATAAATGTAGACATTTATAGAAATAGATTTTATATTTCTAGGCTTTTTATTTTTAAAGAAAAAAAGTCAGTCCCTTTAAAATCAAATGGGCAAAGCTAGATCATATAAAAACTTTACAGTGAAGGAAAAAAATTTGAGGTCCTGTGCATAAAAATATTGTGTCTAGCTTTGCCTGCAACTAACATAGGCATTGGGATCCAGTTAGGCCACTGAACACAGGCAGTCCCCACCCCTCATTTCAGCTGTCGGCCAGCAGTGCATCCTGAAACCTTCACACAAATGGGGGCGCTTACTGGGGGTGCTGCCTGCAGAAGGACAGCAGGGAAGTCAAACAGAAGAGTAAGCACCTCAGTGCACCTCTTCTTCCACACAGATTACATTATTCATCACCCAAGAAGTGCAGTATTTTGATGCAAGATTTATCCTTTCTAATGCCACACACTGTTCAGTTCCCTGTGTCATTTCAAGCTTATCCAAAGCTTTAAATCTTTTTTTGTTACCATAAATGTAACAATGTACCATAATGCAGAATTTCATGTGGCACTGAGTAGCAGATCAAGAACACGATGAAGCACTGATTTTTCTTCTGAGAGGATTAAGACAGAGCAGATTTTTAACCTGAGAAAGAGGCAAAATGAATTATATTATCTTATTTAGATGAGTATCATGGCTAGTTGTTCATATTTTTCACTCTGCTCTATGCAGATGTGGGTTATTAATGCGTTGTATGTTCTTGTTGGATCACCTAATTGCATTATTGCAGAACCTGTTAACAATCAACAGTCAACAGTACAAACCACAAATAGAATTACAGTCTGGGAGAGGCGTTTAACAATAACATACTATCTTATCTGGAGAGAAAGAACCTCAGTGTAGCTTTAGTTTTGAAGAGACACAGACACACAAAGCAAAAATTTAAAAGGCTGCGATGGATTATACAGAGATCTAGCCAAAGCCCATGTCAGTCTCTGCTCAGCTGCATCCCTGGAATTTAGCAGAATTTCATATATGCTGTTCACCTTTGAGTATCTACAGCAAATCACAAATATTTTAACCAATTTGGTATTAAACCCTTAAATGGACTTAAACTTTATTTAACCTCATTCTATAAAGATTAGACCCATGTAATTAAAACACTGCAAAACTGAAAAAGAAAAACCTTCATAGTTCCCATTCCAGTCTCACCTCAACTGTTTTCAAGAAGATCTAATCTTAGCCTACCTTTCTGCATTTGTAGCAATGCAAACACCGCTTCTTTTCACTGCTTTACCTTATCCATCCCCCCCTCCACCCCTTCTGCAGTCTTGTTCTCAGAACAGCTCTTTCCATTCATATCTTTATCTCTGGAGTTACCTTCAAGTCCTAAACTTGGTTTCCAGTTTCCAGTTTCTGACACAGTGTTCCCAGTCCCCTTCATTCTACCCCTACAGTATATTTTATTTACAAAGGGTTTCACAGCTGAGAGTTCCCAGTAGTGACCCAGGCTTCTATGCATATAAATAGATGAATCAATCATCACATTTGCATTAATTACCTTAAAAGTACTAGAATCAGATACATTCTTGCCCTTGTAGGCATTATCTAGTCTTTGTGCAGTTTCAGTTTCTCATAGTGGTCAGAGTTCTCCAAGACATAATGGTTGACAGTTTTCCAGTCCAGAGAAAACACCTAAACAGATGGACAGCCAGAACACAGAAACATACTATGCAACAGCCTCTAATTTAAATAATTTCTGTCTGCAAAGAAAGCTGAACTCAATATTATTAAACATTCCTGTGTTTTCATGACGGATATTCTATGAGGAGTAATTTTTTAGTGATCACAAATGACATTTACTAATTGGTATGAAACCAAACTAAGTGTTTCATATTTCAAAATAACTAGTCTCAATGGGGAGATCTAAAACACAAGGTCATTTTTAATAGCTTTCTAAAGTATTCTGACTTTCTTTTCCCCCTCACACACACACCACATAGCTACTAATTCCTTAGAATTTATTAATACCTAAAATTTTTGGAACAGTAATGCCATCTGAATTCTTCAAAAAAGCATTATCTAACTGTAAGTTAATATATATTAAAACATCATCTACAATGGAAGATTTAGTTTTCATGTTTAGTTGACAATTAGTCAAATTAATTGATATGAATCTCCAAAGAAAAGGACCAGAAGTGAATTTAAAAATTACCCAGCTGATCCTCACATAGAATTGTCACTAAACAGAATACAAAGATTTTGGCAAACAGCTAAGTGGTGATTCATACCAGAGTGAAGAGATATAAAACATTAATGATTTCTCCATTTTCACCTATTACTTTACCATAAAAGACAGTTATATAAAAATATTGTTCAGATCAGATGCATTTTCAGGAATACCCATTTATAGAAACTATTTATAAACCACTTTCTTGCACTATCATAAAAACAGAAGCAGAAATTATGAGATTAGCAGGGTCACACAATAATAAATCCTTACAAATAAACACTGGAAAGTGAAGGCTATTTGTTGTGCTGCACTGAAAATTGCAATAAAGTACTTGCAAATACTCCATTATCCAGTCACTGATTTTTGGTCTAATTCTGCATTTATGAGTCACAAACACCTACACAGAAAAAAAAAAGAAAGAAAGCAAGAAAGAAAGAAAGAAAGAAAGGAAAAAAAAAACCCAGACACATAATCTGTCAATCCACTTTGATTAACCATTTAGAAAGGCTAGGAGAAGTGAGGAGTTTTACTTTTATAAAAATACCATGTCACAGTTGGACATCAAATGCATTAGGCTTTCTAAATTACCTCTATATAGGGCAAGTGCATAATGGCAAAGTGATAAAAAGCTTTCTATATCACAGAGCAGACAAAGTCTGCAAAATCCCATAATCTGTTTCTAATTCAGTATACATCTTTTAATAAATGTGCAAAGACTCATCAAAATCTGAAAGATCAGGATCTCACAGGACAAAAGAGACTACCACCATGCCTGTTATTGTCAAGGCTTCATAACTCCACAGTAAAAAGTTTAAGACAAAATGTGAAAATAAAATCCTTGTCAATTATTTAAAAAAAAACCCTGTTTTTCTAAATTTACCCACTATGAAAGATTAATTTACTACTTTAGAGCAACTTCTCTACCAAAAAGTCTTTTTCTCCCTCTATAATCCTTTAAGAACAGCAGTATTTTTTAAAATTAAAAAAAAAAAAAGTTAAGTCTTCCTTATGTATTCTCTTTTTATTAGATATTGCTTCCCAATACTTCTAGCAGCAATGAACATGACCACCAAACACCATAAAATATGCCCAGGAACTTCAGTAGCCGCAAAAATACTTCAGCATTTCAACTCACATTTTTGGAATATCCCCAGGAAGTGCCATATTTAAATAATTAATCACTGGCATTCAAAATATTTATTTTAACTCAGAAACATTAATGTTCACATAGGTATATAGATATATGTACACTATTATGCATCAGCATAGTGCTGAAACAGACCAAAGTGAATCTATCAGTTGTAACATTACTAGCAGTACCAGATTTGTGTCATTTTTTATCTTCTGCATGCTATACTAACAACAACAGAACTTGTTTGATGGTGTGTTCTTTAGCAAGGCCACAGAGAACAAATATCAAATGACCTGGGATCTAATACATTCACATCATGCTTTGATTTTCCATCTGAGAAATATGCACCAACTTCCACAACTGAAATGTATGCTAAAGATATATTTATTTAGTTATTGCTCCCTGCACCACCTTCTTTTGAGCTTTGTGAATAATTCACCTGCCTATGTCTGCTTAAAAAAAACCAATAAAAACAAACAACAAAACATCTGGAAACATTTACAAGCTAGATTTTATAGCAAACATATCTCACCAACCACAAAGGACAATATTGCTATCACAGCTTTCTAATACATTACATAACTGAGAAATTTTAGGTTCCAGATAAGAAGTTCATTGCAGGATATCTAATTGCAAGGCTGAGCCCAGAAGTGCATTTTTCCCCAAGTGAAAAGCAACAATATATATTTTTCCCCTCAACACTGCTCTATTCACTTCCTTCCTCTTCAACTCTGACTGCAGAGGAGACACTGGAGTCTGACAAATACACGGACTTCTTAAGCAGCTAACAACTCACTTTCATTTGAAACTGCTGTCGTGACAGGTTTCCATAGTACCTTCTTGCAGCAATCACTGCTTCTGCCTTCTATATTTCTATTTTAAAAAATAACTTTGAGTAGCAAAAGAAGGGGAGATAAAAACAATTAAAAAAAAAAAAAGAAAAAAAAGGAAAAAAAAAAGGACGGACAGGGGAGAATGCCTAACTAAACTGCCTCTGCATCACAGCCAGAGCAGCAGCAGATACTAAAAGATGCTGCTTGCTGTCTCTTCTCCTTTTGCAGGTTTAAATCACCAGAGTATGGGAAAGCTTATTTTTAACATCAGTTTCAACCATGTGAATTTCTGGGTAAGAAGTAATAGCAGCACAGTTAAGGAACAATCTGTGAAATTGCAGTTCTTGCAATGACTTGAGACTGGTTTTAAGTTATAATGAGAAAAAAAAACTATTTACTAGAGTGCAGACTCAGTCACGTATGACATGATTTTCAGCATGTCACTGAGACCTAAATTCACAAAATGAGCCAAGAGCAGAACCTCCCAAATACACTGTCCACACTGGACTACAATTATTCTTCCCTCTGTCCCACGATTATCATATCCCTTGGGTCTACACCATCTTTATTGTGTAGATCCATCCCCTCAGCACAAATGAATTGTCTTGTCTGCACGAGTAAACGATAAGCATGTAACAGATCACCAGTGCCATGCGTGAGTGCTGAGCCTTTGGCGGCCACAGCAGGGTGGGACCAGCCCAGCCCCGCCTGGTGCTCAAGGGCAGGTCACTCCCTCCCAAATGAGACACAAGGCAAAGCCCTTCGGGCTAAGGATGACCCTGGCCTTCATTCCAACTTCCTGCAGTGCTTTAGCGCTTCCTCTCCAGCACTTTCATTGTTTCCATCACCTGTGCAGTTAAAGAAGCAGTCGTCCGTGCCCAGAAGGAAGCCTCAGGTACTTCGGCTCAGGAAAGGCAGTGGCTGGTGAATGCCAGCAAAACCAGCCCTAGAAGAGCTGTAAATGTGTGCTGAGGTTCAGTTTTGATACAGACTGCAAATCAGTGTATCAAATCTCTGCTGCAAATCTCAAATCTTCAATGCTTAATTCACCAAGTGCTTAATTTAGCTCACTTAGTTCACCCAGAAGACTGAAGTGGTTTTGTGAGCTCCACTCTTGTACCTCACACCACACTCCCCACCACCACAACCCACACTATGCATGGCAAGACCCGGGAGTCTGCCACATTATCAATCTGTGTGTGACCTCTCGCTCTCTCGGCTTCTCTTCTTCCCCTGCAAAACCCTGATCCTGGCACTTCACCTCTGTCACAAAGCTGCTGTAGGGGCAACAGCATCAGCATCAGTAAGGCATTCTGGCAACAGATTATGGCGTCATCTCAAGTAGAGAGACAGACCAAATTCAGGTGACCTTCTACTGAAAATGTTAGTCCCTCAGCTCAAAACATAAAATACAGAATATCAGACAACAGCAGCTCCAGTTTTGCTATGCACACCTGAAAGTAATGCGTAGTAAATATGAAACTTGCCACAGGGAATTTCTGGAATATGCATAAACGTTTCTCAATCTTGGAAGCTGGTTTCCTTCTATGGGAAATCTGGACAGCATACTTTATCAGAAGAGATGCTTATTGATTTATCATTAATAACAAGAATTAATCTGCTTAAATGTTGCAATTTAGTACTTTTTCTGAATTAACTGGTCCATTAAAAAACATGCAGGTATTTGTAACAGCCTGCAAAAGACTTAAAAGATGACAGCTGAGCATGTCAGCTAGAAGTTGTATTTTCTTAGCTATGTACCAGTAAATAAAGCCCCATGGACTGACAAAAAGTCTAAATGGTACACAGAACTACACAATTTCAGTTTGAATATAATGACACTATCTCCAGTAGAGAAAAGGTACAGCTGATAGACAAGGGAGATGTAGGGGACAGACAACTGGAGGAAATTGTCTACTGCCCCTTACAGTTTAATAATATAGTATGATGCTGTGTTACTGCAAGTGCTAAGTGCTGCAGTACACTGAGTTTTTTATGTATAAATTTACACTGTGCCTTACTGGTTAAATTCTGCAACTACACCTAATCTACACAAGTACTGTGTCCATCTTCACTCATCTCCAGTATAACTCATTTTCAAGAAACAATATAGAAAGAAACTCAAAACCTATACATGTGTTAACTACTGCATACAAATATTATCTATCCATAACGTGCATTTAAATTCCTAAGATGTGAGCCATACTCTACCATTTCTTTACATGACTATTATCTCTACATCTGCACACAAGCTTTTCAACACAATCTTATATTAAGCAATTGAGTGGGTGCAGTGAGTACAGCACAAATATTTTCAGAGAAATTTCTGACTGGATCCTTTCAAATTATTTGCAATATCTTAGAGGAACAATACCCCTCAAAAGGCCAACAGAGTTCCTTTGATTACTTCTGACATTGTGTGTAGAGCATTTCTGAGACATACAGAGTCCCAGAAAACCATAGGCACTTCATTTCAACCTCATGCCCTAATTTAAAAGCTTTAGTAAATACCAACAGATAATTTAAGCACACACATTTACACATATTTCTGAAGATCTAGTATTATTGAAATACATACTTTAACTTGGGACAATACTATTCAGACTTGGATCTCAACGGTGCTCATCATTGGAGCATCCTTTTCTCTGACACCATTCCTTGTTTCCAAGAGCAAAAATTCCTCCCTGCTCTATTTAACAAACATAATACCCATTTAACCTGTCCAACAAGCAATTATTTCACTATTTTTGCTTTCCTAATTTGAAACCTGATACTTCTTTTCTTCACTAATTTTTATTATTTTATTTATTAGGTTTTTCAAAAAAGTTTATTTGTCTTTAACACAAATGTTATTTGTTTTTCTTGTGGTTTGCTTATCACAACCAGCCATTGACATCCTTGCAGGTAAGTGGGCTCCAGGTAAGAGTTACTGAAAAATGTCATCATTGAGATTTTCAGCATTCTGACAAACCACAAAAATTCCTCCTTCTTTTTGTCATTTGCAAAGCATGCTGCTGGTCTATATACATGAGAGAGCAAATTGCTGGTATTGAATGCCCTTCAACCCTATCAAGTAGAATACCAATGTATTTAAAAACTTATCAGTAATACAGTACTGAATTATCAACAAGGTGATTTACTTTGTTTGTTTACCTTATTTGCTGCTGTAGCAGCAAATATTTTCCATTCCTGAAATTTGAAATCCATTAAAAATGTGAGTGTCTTGTCAACTGGAAATCATAAAGCAAACACAGGGATGCCTAGCCCTTCTGGCTGGGGAGGCCACTTGCCTTTGTGCAGGTGCAAAGAAGAGTATGAAAAGACTTCAGCACACGTAGACAAGTGTTGTTGTGTGTGTCAGAGATGTGACACTTGCTGGGGAGTTGGCCCTCAGGTATATTGAGGCTGGCCTGCAGCTGAGCTCTTACAGGAGCACCCACTGCAATCAGGGTGCTGGATGCTCAGCTCGGTGTCAGTTCCAGGACACCAAGTCTAAATTAACCACACAGATTAAAAAGATCTTAAGAAAGAGTTCAAGTTTACTTTCCTTCTATAAAACAACAGTTATCTACAGATGAAAATACAAACCATCAAGCAGAAATTTACCCAAACTGTTGTTCAAAAGTCCAGTTTTCATTGCTCCTCGCTTGACCACCTCTCAGGTTAGTCCACATCTTTCTTGTTGAATTCACTACTAGAACCCCAAGGGCTGAGTAGAGTATAAAGGTCACTCTACTGAGTAGAGCTAAGAGATTACTCCAGGTATACTTTTGTTTACACCTCCCAGTACAATATTGTTCTCCTTTGTATCTAATTGACACAGCTGACATTCAGCTTGTAATCCACTATAACTTCAAAACCCCTTCTGCAGATCTCCTATCCACACAGATGTTTCTGCTATATAGCCATGCTTTTCTTCCCTTGTTCATTTTCTTCATGTAGTACCTTACACTGTTCCGTTTTAACAGCATCCTATTTTTTCAAATCAATTTCACAAGATCACTCTAATTCTGTCCTTACAAGACCTCTTAATCCTTCTTAGACAAGTGTAGCCTGCAAATTTAATAAGTATATTCTGTATTCCATCATCCAGACCATTAATGCAAGCACTGAATAGTGCTAGCCCTGGGAAAAATCCCTGCAGAACTTCACTGGACATAATTCTTCCATATTGGAAGAGAATCAACACCACATATGGTTTTCCAAACTGTTCTGCATTGATCTTGTAACAGGTTATCCTTACTATTGTTAAGTCTAGATTATCCTTCCTCAGTTTGAATTTGAAAATACCACAGGTAAAGAAGTATTACAGACAAAATATCAGACTCCACCTTTCACACATCCATCCACTAGACCGAACACCCTTTAACCAAAGGAAACTAAGCTGGTTTGCTGAAGGAATAAAGCTGACAGAACTCACTCTTGAGAAACCTGTGCTGGTTATGAGGCTGACTCAACACACGTGTGTTTATCAGAAGTGCTGGGACACCAAGAAATTGTGTGATTGTGGGCTATGTTCATACACACAGCAGTTTTAAGGCCTGTGCACAGAATGTATCGGGGAGCACCATGGAAGGCACTGGCACAGGAAGAACGGCTCTGGCCGCGCGGCTGGCATGCGGGGAGCTCTCAGGGGCACACGCCCCTGCACCACTGCCCCAAGGGGCTACACGTGGCTCATGGATTAAAGGTTGATTGCCACTACAGCACATCATCCTAAGTACAGATATCAGCTGCTTGAAATGTACCCCAAAGATGGAATGGATGAGATGGAATATTCTGTGGAAGGAGAACTTTCTCTTTTGAACATTGCATGAAATGACAAGTATTTCCCTTTTCCAGGAGTGATCTCTTTCAGCATCCAACTCCTTTTTTGAAATCCGAACTAGATAGCCTCTAAAATTTGCCTTTTAAGGATTGAAGATGGTAGCTGAGAAGTTCTAGAAACAATGCTTAAATCTTTAACTGTCAGTCGGTACAAGTCTTCTTCACATATTCCTGTGACTCATTACCATTTTTAAATATTATCTAATGTATATTAACAGAGACGTTAGAAGGAAAACTTAAATTAAATCAATACATTTGGAAGACCAAAAGATTTGTTACCTCAGAAAGACATTTGCTTTCAGAACCATAAAATACTAATACAGCAATGTGACTGGGAATGCCAAGAGAAGGATTTGAAAGATCCTTTTGCCCTTTAAGATGTGTTCCAAAATTACAGGTGCTGTACTTACTCCTGATTAGCCTAACTTCTACTTGCTGACACTCCCCAATAACATGACTGCTTAGTGGGAAAGGAACACTTCAATACCTGTTTCATGAATACATTTACTTTTGGACTTCTATCACCCATCATCTAATATCCCATATTGCTGCTAATCATTGTAATAACCCCCAGTTTTTCATCACTGACTGCTTTAATTGTTCTTGATTATTCTGAGGAAGATGATTTGCACAGAGAAAACGTAAAAGAATTCAAGAATGCCCACAGTAATAAATGAACATTGGGCAATTAATCTCATGTTAGGAAGCAGATGAGATCTTTCTTTTCATAGTGATAGCCTGGTTAGAAAATCAGCTGCTGCTGCTGTGGAACCAGGACCTCCTCCAGCAGACAATCCTAAAAATACTGCCACTGCATGTCTGCACAGTACCTGTGCACAGGTTTTGTCCCACATGCATCCACACTTGGTTACATTGACTATAATAAGGGAAAATTGCTTTACTGTCTGTTGAAAATTAGCATTGCATTTTTCAGGAGTACAATTTCTCCCTTTAAAGAAAATAATTACCTAACAGATACCTTCATAGATAAGTTCATTAATCTTTCTGGGTGATTTTAATTCTTTAAATCAAATTGCACCTTCTCTACAAAAATGTTCTTCAGCTCTTAAAGATTATACAATCTTACTTATATAAGAGAGTATACGTACGTACTCATACTGATTCTGGGGTCATATATACCATACTCTCACCTTAAAATCTATAGTAACTCACAATTCAGAGTCTTAAGCAAAACTGTTTGATGGCCACCTATGTTTTCTTTAATAAGAATGGGGACAACCTGAAACTAAAGGAGGAATGGTGTTAGTCATATGATTTCATTGCAAAGCTGGAGCAGGTGAAGACTACAGATCCCTTCACATCAGCAATAAGGTGTGCCAGAATTTACTACTTCCAGTTAAGTAATGTTAGTAATTCCTCACAATGTCTGTATCTGGCTCTGAAGAGTTTTTTGCTCTTCACTAGTCTTTTAAAAAACTTTCGTTCATGCATTTTTATTAAGAAATCTATACAGCATTTAAAAATGCAACAGAACCAAAATACCCTGTCCATTGTGGCATTTAGATGTCCTTAAATTCAACAGAATTTGTCTTCCACACTAGTTCCTATCAAACTCAATTACAGCTGATGTCAAGAAACTTTGTCCTCTGGTAAAATGCAAAAATAAAACCCACACATTTCCAAAAGTTTAGGGAGGGTTGTCCCCTCTTTTTTACATAGCATTGTATCTGTGCCTTTGATATCTTATCTCAGATTCAGATGAATCAGAAATAAGCTAAAAATATTGGTTATCATGAAAAAAAAACATAATACAGTCTTTCATGTTTTAGCGTTTCAGAGTAAGAGCCTGAAATAGTATTCCACCCACACTCAAAAAATTGAAGATATGCAAAAACTCCCATGTGCAACTTTATTATCTATTATTGAGATAGGAAAATGACAACATTGGCAAAATTTTGCCATTTTTGGTAATAAAGTAGGAAAGCAAATGAATTGGCTTCAGTCCTGAATCTTCTAGTGAACAGCTGGGAAGGAGGAAACAAACAGCAGCATCCTAAAAGCCAAACTGAGATGAGCCATGGATTGAGAAAAGGTAAAAAGAATGCCTTACTCTCTCTTTGGTTTGAGAGAAAAAGGGCAAAACAAAGAAAAAATAATTGCAATTTATGTAGTAATTCTGATTACATGTTTATGCTTGTTACAGGGCTGGATTAACACAAATAACTTACCACAAAATTAAATACCAGCTATGTGCTTTCTTCCTTGGAAATAAAAATTGGCCTTTTTTCCATGGAAAAGCCTTCTCTACCTATTCACGACAACCATAGATTATATTCAACTCTACCTTCAGCTATTTTTACCTTCCTTGCCTTCTATCTCCTCTTGATTATTTTTACTAATATTCAACCAACAGGTACAAAACAACTCCTAATTATTCCAATCAAAAATAAAGGTAAGTGACAATTCAAGATTACTTTTTAATTATAGAGTCTTCATTACTTACCAACATTTCTTCAAAAGGAAATGAATTCCAAGAGCGTGTACTATGAAATATTTCTGAAGGCCATGTAAAAAACATGCTTCCTGAAAAAGTCTACAGCAGTAGTGAAAAACAGGTGGGAAGGTCCAAAATGTGAGAAAGAGTACAAGTGCAAGTCTGTGGTTGAGCAGCAATGAAATCAATTCTCAAACTCAGGACACTCTTCCTGCAGCAGATTGTTAGTAATATTCCTCTCCAATGCACAACTGGAGGGTTTTTCTGGCCAGGAAGAAACTATCTCAAATGGCCTAAGTGTATTTCCCTGAAGTTAGATCTAGCCAAATAATAAGCAAACAGCAGCCAGAGTATTTTCAAGTTGTGTCAAAGTATTATGTTTTGGCAGAATTCTAGAGGGAAAGGTTTACACAAAAATCATCAGTAGTTGAATCACTTAAAACAGCTGTTAACACAGCATGGTTAAGCACAGCCCACTAAAAGACTTGCTACTGAGTTCTGCTTTTGCACAATTAGTTCTTTGGGGGTGGAAATATGTGGTATATTCATAAACTTTGAACAATTACAAGAAATAATAAACATTTCATTAGGAGTTCTGACTCCAGCACCAGTTGGTCTACTATCAGACCAGCTGAGACAAATTCTGAATATTTAGAACACAAGAGGTTTACTGAAAAGCAACTATGAACAACTATTTAACACCAAAACACAGTCAAAACATTCACACAACAAGCTGTGAAAGGGTCAAGATAGGGAAGACTGCTCTACAAGCTATACAGAACATACAGAATAAATGAACTGTAGAAAGTGTCAGCTTTTTGCCACTCCTCAGCAAGCTGTCTTGTAACATCTCATTCTATGCAGAAACAGGGAGGTAGTTTTAAGCCAAATAAACAACTACATTCAGTTTAGCTTTTCAAGTTGTAAGAGGAATAAGCAGTTAAAGGCTTTTTTGTTACACAAACAGTACACCCCTCTAACCTCTACCTTACAGAGGGCAGTAACACACTTGTAACCGTGCTGTCACCTGGAATTTCCAACAGCTTCCCAACCACCCCAGGTACACTTTCTGATCCTTTCGATAGATTCTAGATCCAGATTCTGATTTAAAAATGGGTATCTCTCCTACAGGTCTTCTATCTACTGACTAAGCCTGGAGAAAAATATTACCACATTATTCACATGCTCGGGACAGGCTCAGAAGCAGTGGTTCGCTGGTTGGAATAAAATTATGTATATTTGTTCCTAATGGGCAGTTGTCATCAAGAAGGCTTTAGATATTTCGCTTAGTCTTTACCCATCAGACCCTTAATATCCTTACTGACACTGATACAAATATTAAAGCTCTGGAGGATCAGCTCTTTATCATTGATCTGAACAAAAATTCACTGATTACAGTAATTTAGACTTGTTTTCTTTTCTGAATTAAATCCTGATTCATGAGCCTCTTCCCTGGAGAGGGTTCTTTTAGCAAAATATACTAAATTGCTGGCATTTCTGTTCACCACTGTCATTTAAAATAGAGTGTCAGAAAAAAAGAAATTTTTTTAAAAGGGTTTATTTTGAAGAGAGAAAGTACACAATCTGCAACGCATTCAAAAATATACACCATTCTAGAATGACGGACTACAATTTTTTCTTTTTTTTTTTCTTTTTTTTTTTTTTTTCTTTTTGCAAACTTAAGACAAGCTATGGCAAGGCTTACTGTGGTCTGAATCCTCCACTTGCCTTAGTGACTTGTGCTGTTACTCTAGAGAGATGATGAATCCTTGTTCACCCTCCTTATTTGCTGACAAAGAACATAGCAGCACTGCAGAAATTATGGTTTCTTATTGATCATTTGAACTTTGCTTGTTGAATCATAACATCAGTGAAAATGCTTGTGTCTGCCTGCATACAAAATCTCAAGGGCAATAAAATATTCTTTAACCTTCTAAGAGATCAAAGGATGATTTTATAATGTAAGAACAAATCCTAAAATAAATCAGTTTCTTTCCCAGGCCTAAGTGCTACACAGTCCTATGCATCCACTCCAAACTGGCAACAAGAATTGCAGGCCTAGCTCTAATCCTGATCCAGCATTATAAACTGTACTATATAAGGTATCATCTTTCACCCAGCAGGGATGATGATGATTTAACAAATCTTATAATAAAGGATCTTGATTGGCTCCAGCATCGCTAAAGTACTGAATTTCACCAGTGGGCATTAAGACAACTCTCCAAGGAGATGTAACTTAAACATGGATTTATACCCTAAAACATAGGATGCTTTTCATTAAAGAAAATGAAACCCAGCATTTTCAGTGCTAATCCTTGTTTCTAATACATGTTTTAAGTCTTAACACTGAATTTAAAAGGGCTCAAGAAGGCACAAAAACCATCTATACCTCATATTAAAAGAAAATTGCATTTTTTCAGAGTCAGATTCATTCTATTATATGGCTACAGACAAAAGAATACCTATTTGCCTACATTCTGTCAGATAACCTATCCCAACAAAAATAATCATCACACTGTATGTTAATCATACCGATTTTTGACTCTTGCAAGAATTTCTAACTTCAGAGCTCCAAATGGCTGTGGTCAAGCTAAAAGAACCCTAGCTTAACATATACACATTTTCTTATAATTCCTCAGAACACCTCTGAACTTTGTGGAATTGTTCTGACACATAACATGATATCACTTTTACAAAAATTCTAGATCAGAAACTTTCTTGGGTGATAAATACTTGTCTGGGTCATTTGCGAGACAGAGGATCTAATTATGTGTAAGTGTTGTTAGTTTGCTTTTTCAAACAAAAAAATAGAGAGGCAAAAGTTTTTGTAATAAAAGGGCATGACCTCTTCAGGGACTTGTATCAAAATAAACTCAAAAGAGGAGACCAAGTTTGAAAGGATTCCTAAAAGGGAAACATTTGGGCTAATAATAGCTATAGCCTGTGTCAATGTCATTTGGATAAACATTGGGACATCACTTACACCATATATAAGCACACTGCTGAGGTTAACTTGCAGTAGTCAGCAACCAAGGATGAATTTTACATACATGCACACATTTAATGTCTTTTAATGCATATTTTTCATGTGAAGTTTTCATTTTTCAAGTTTGTCAACAAGATATGAATTTCAGAACTCAAATTTGAAAACTTAAGAGCTTCTTTATTTGAGTCCACAATGAGTTACTTAAGAAAGGGAGCCTACTTGAAGAATATAACAGAATTACCACATTACTTAGTTAAACTGCAATCTCTGCACACTTAAGCTATACTCAAAAGTAATTTTTTACTGGCCTCTTGACAACATGAATGCCAGACAAGTATTGACATTATGGATATATTAAAGCATAATAAAGAGTTTTAATTTTAACATAATACCATTGTTAAACTATTGTTATCTTACATAATAAATTGGATCAGAAGTTGGTAAAGCAGACCTTTATAAACTCCTGATAAAAATCCATTATTTTGCTCCAGCCTAACTAGCTGTCATATACAAATATGCCTTCACACTATTGTAAAGGTCATCAATGCCTGTGAAACAGTTAATAAGCACTGAAATATTGTTGAAGATGTCGTTGAAAAAAAAAAGTAAATTGAAGAATATCCAAGAATAATTCCATGCAAACACCTTTCCACCTTATTATTATCACAATAACTCTACTTGGACTTTCAGGACTTTGCAATTTTCAAAAAACTAAATACATTCTATCACATCCTCTGTCCTAAATGCAGGTACGTGCACTCTGATATTCTCACAAGAAGTTTCTAGTGGTTAACAATTTTTCCTCTAACATGTATTACAAAAATAATGGTAATGCAATTTTTGTTACTTTCTTTTTGTACTCTGGCATGACTGAGAAAGCAGAGCACATGAATATCATGACTGAGTGTACTTTATTTTTACAGTTAACTGTAAAATGACTAACCAAAGCTCCTCATGACAAGGAGTCTTGACTGTATTGTCAAGACTGCAACACACTGGTGATTTTATGTTGAGTGTGAATAAATGCTGAAAACTAAAAGAAGCAAACTTCCATCTTTCTTTAAAGAGACAGATGCATGTACCTTTTCTGAGACAGAGACCTCTTCAGAGTTTTCTCAGATTTTAAATGGAAATACTATCCATAAATGACACACATTAAATTCTTAAAATTTACATTTTAAATGTGACTGTTTCAGAGATGTTCTATATTACTACCTTCATTGGTCTAAAGTTAATACTTAACAAATAATTTTTCTTACTGTTGTGACTTTTGTAAGAAAGATGATGTAAAAATATCTTACTACTCTGAAACCCTCTGCTGGACAACAAGTGTGTGACCTGGTTAGAAAATGCAAAGTCTAAAGGACTCCATTTTCTCTTCTCTGTATCAGTCATTGTCTTATATGGTAATATATATATTATTTGCATAACTTGTTTACCTTATATACTAAATAACCTCAGTATTTAAATTCTTATTCTTGTGACAGTGGGTTTATATTCCTAAAATTTCTTGTGCTCTTTTCTTAAATTCTTCTAAATCCTATTACTGAGACAGAATGAGCACAGTTTAGAATACTGTGAATTTGGCCATATTCCAAATTTACATCATTACATTAATATCTTCAACGTCCCTTTATTTTATTGGTTTGTTTTGTTTTTTGAAAAGCAGATGTATTTTCTCCAACATCTTGAGAGAACAGAGGGGATGAGAGGTAACATGAAACTTTTAGATGCACATACTTTGACATCTAATTTAACAGCTGGTCAGAAACGGTCTTCAACTATGTGACATTTTTTTAAAGGTTTCAGAGTAGAGGATGTTAGTCCCATTTAATCATCTCATTTGGCTGTCAAGACAATCAACTACAGTAGCCCACAAAAATGCCTGGTTCTACTTCTTAAATGGATGTGTGCAGCTACGTACAGAAGTAAAAATCTAGAATGATTATAATAACAGGCTTTCACAAACACTTTATTACAGAAGAATTCTGCCAGATATTTACAGCTGATGTGTGACCCACCCTAGAAAAGGTACTTTAACTTCAGCATTGTCAAAAATGTACTTTTTAAAATTCTTCTGATTTACAGGAGCTGTATATACGTAAGTGTTAATTCTGATCTTAAAATAACTATCATCAGCGGGGGTTGAAGAAGGAGAAAAGGAGTTCACTGATTCATTGCAAATTATATTAAGGAGTACTAGTGCTTTCCATGAATGATACAGGTTGTAAATGTTTTCATTATCCAAGTTGTAGGACTTCAAGAATACATCTACATTTTGCAATTGCAAGTTCATTAATTACAGTATGCTGCACTAATTATGTCCAGAAAGTATCTTAATTACCCATCTATGTGAGAAAATTCCCAGCAATTTGAGCTGAAATGCAAACAATAATGAAGGAGTTTAAAGCTCTCCCATAAAAAAGTCATTAACACTGAAGGTATGTTGCACAGTCTGAAATTCTGAAATTACCATCTCATGCATTTCTGTTCTTCAAAACCGGACCATCAAACAGCACAGTAATATTTTAAGTCTTACTGCCACAAAGTAATAACTTATTTGCATTTGACTGCACAGCTAAATTACCTTTAGATATGCACAAGGAAATTTTAATATGGTGCTAAATAATAGCCAAGATGGCTTTGTCAGAAACAACTCATGCCAAACCAAAGTAATTTACTTCTGTGACAGAGAAAATGTACCTTTGAATAGGAGATGTAATATGTTTTGATTTGAAGCAAGGCTTACGTTATTTTAAGTGTCTTTCCTAAGTAAGCCAAGCAAACATGGTCCAATGGTGAAAATAAAGAATAGGGTGGGATAACCCAAGCATATGGCACTCCAACACCTGTGTCTCTCATTAACTGTCCTAATTCTGGTTCTATTCAACATTCTCATGGACCTAAAAAAAGCAGAAGAGAGGACAGCAAACCATCATGGTACACGATTTATACACATTTATATGGTGGACAGGTTTAGAATTCACAGAGCAAAGACACTGTAGTCTGGACAAACTGAAATGTCACATTAAGGCATATGGAATATGAATTCCACTCACAATTACCATGACGCATCTCTGGCTCCTACATATTAAAGAAAATATGTCTGTCTTTCATTGAAAACGCTAATGAAGTTTCTGTATCACAGGTTTGTAATTTTATCCCAGCTCAGGGGAATACAAAAAGGCTGCCTCTCAACAGTCCTGGCTGACTGTGACAATGTGCCTCATGCTCCTGTCTAAGCTTCACATGTGATGCTGCTGTGTAATTGGATGCTCTGTAAAGTGTAGCACAGAACAGCTTGGGTTGGAAGGGTTCTTCAGCAACACTAGTTAGTGTGAAAACTCCCTGTGACTTCAAAACAATAATAATGATCCTCAGAGACAAAATTCAATAAATTCTCAGTTAAAACAATATTATTAGCACATATGTACAATCACACACCATGACATGTTCTCATGAAATCTATGTCAAAGTCTCTATTTGTATGAGCAGCACTTTTGTCTACAGAAGAGATGAGCTACTTGACATCAAATAACAACTTGGGTCTAATGCACAAGATAAGGACAATAACTAGAATCTTAACTTTAATTTAGCCCAGCCTCTCCCCCATCCCAAGAAAGCCACAAACACAGACATAAAAATGAACATTTAAATTGTGAGTAGTATTATCAGCTTTGCCAGAAGAATTCACCTCTTCTGAAATCTCACAGCCAAGGTAAAAACCTACAGTATATATAAAAGATTCAAAGGGATTGTTGACAGAGATCCTTAACTAAAAGGGCCTTAGGTAAACTACTGTAACTAAGTAATTCCTCATCCATTATTAAAATTCAGCTGTTATTCCCCTAGTATCTTTTCTTGTATGAATGACACATAAACTGTGAACTTAACTACCATGAAATATAAATAAGTGTGGGACAGAAAAAAAAAATTCAGCATGCAGAAATCTCTTATAGAAACTGGAATACATAATACTATAACATGTAAAAGACAAAAATGTTTCACAACATTTAGCACTTTTACCTGAGGCACACTTTATTTACTTATATAGGTTTCAAGAAAAAAAAATTGTTCATAAATTATTCATAAAAATTGTATACAGATGCAATGGGAAAAGTCTTTACAGAAGAAGTTTAATGTGCAAGAGAAATTATATGTAGGTGCAGTTATTTATCAAGATGTAGGATTGAGTTCGTTCTTCCACATACCACTATCAAGGCAGAAAGTATGAGATACTCTCAGCGTGGGGAAAAAGGTTTCAGTTATGGATTAAAAAAGTAATCTGAGATCTAGTTGAAGACAACAGGCTAACATTTTTTTAAAGTTCTTGTCACTTGTCCTAGAATTAAGAATGAAAGCCTCTGAACAGAACTAAAAGCTATGCTAAAGTTTATATTTTCTGAAAAAAAATCCCAAAGATATTCTATAAAATTTTAAGAATTCTAAGCTGAATGAAGAATATAAAATATACATATAGACTTCATTATTAACAAGTCTCCATCTTAAAATAATATGTATGAGATCGACCTTTAGATGTTTACAGGCCAGGCCATTACTTCAATGACTCTCTTCATTCTTGTCAGCAGTTTTGCCATGTCAAATCTCAGAGCAAAGATTATTTTATTTAGATGACTATACAATTTAAGATTCAATATTGTTCAGTCCAATGAAAGTTAACTAATTATCAAATCCCCTACTTTAGAATATAATTTCCAGCTCATAATACTTGTTATTCTTTACACCTTACAGCTCACCATCTGATGAATTTAAGTATGTGTCCAGCACCATACAAATCAGACTACACCAGCACAAGGTTTCTTAGCTCACTGCAGAACTCTGTGAATTTATTAATGTTACTATTTTATTTTTTATAACCTGCAGTGAAGCAACATATACTTGACACAGTGATGCTTTCCCACTGTGCCATATATGAAAACACTGTCAGAGGGTCTTTATGAAGAATGATATTTTCTATTAAGAAGAAAAATATCCTTGATCATGAGGTAGATTAAATTTAATTCTAAGGTGTGGTAGAATGCTGATCCTAAATCAAGGGGAGTGAATTCCCCAAAAGAATAGATTAGGCTGTAGCTGCACAGCATATGAAAAAGTCTTAAGTCTGTGAAAAGGTTGCTTGTATTTCTTTGCAGATAATTTTGAAATTGAGATCCCTAGTGAGCATTTTAAAGGGGTATAAAACACGAGTCAAGCAGAAAGACAATGAGAAGGCCTCATGCATTAACATCTCCTTAGGCAGAAAAAACCACAAACCTGCAGCAAAAAGCAACCAACACTGCCACAGCGCAAGTTTCTACTGGATGAAACACACATGATTGAGGAATGTGGTTTTCAATATGCAGTACACAAAAACCCCAACAGTAATAATAAATACTGACCTAGATCTGAATTCAGGAAAATCCTTCATCTAACATTAATAACAAAGAACAAGGTGTCTCAGGCTTTTCTCAAATAAGTCAATACTTACATCCCAATAAACACAAGGATAGCAACACTAAGCAGGAATAGTCAGATCTTCTATAATACAGATCAAGTAAAAAAGACAACTAAATTTTTTGGACAAGAAATCAATAGGATTTTAGAACAAATCTCCAGGAAAGAGTAAAGCCTGCAGTGCAGGAGAACATATGGCACCCTCCCATCCTCCTTGCTGGAAACTCCTACTACAGCACACATTCCTTCCCAAATGCATATGGATTTTAGCTTTGCTCATATACAGTGCTGGAGGAGGGAGGGGAAAAGACTGAAAGGAGTTCATCTTCCACCCTCTCTTCTTCCCCACTCCTGGAGGGGAATAGCTGCACAAAGCTCCATCTGAGCTCTGGAGAGGGACTGTATTTCAGCACCCAATGCCTGTTACACGTCTGCTCTGTGACAAGAGGAGCAGGATGAAGCATGGACACGCTGCCCCTCTCGCCCCTGGCATGGGCACTTGCAGCACTCGTGTTCTGTCAGAGCAACAGAGGCAGAACAGCAGTGCAGCCTCAGCATGGTTCAGTAAACAGTAAAAGGGACAGATTTTGGCATGAAATAATTCTGCCTAGATGAGACAAAACACTCTCATGACTATTTTTGCTACTATGTTACCTCTATTACCCTAAAATGTGGGCTTCTAAAAATGTATGCCCAGGTGCTTCCCAAGCAGTCCCATTTTCCCAACAGTATTCACTGAGGAATTCATCACTCCCTCCTCTTTTACAAGCCTTTCAATCTGGAAAGTCCATCGTGTATGGGGAAAAACTACGGCTCTGGAATATGAATGAGGTGGACCTGCACATCTGGATTTTTGGCATGAGATGTCTCCAAAGATGACAATGTTTTCTTTTCTTCTGCAGTTCCAACATGTTTACCCAGCAGAAATGCTGGGCCTCCTTCAAGATGTAAATTACTGATTATTCAAGTAATTGCTTAAACAATCTTTATTGCACACAAAGAAATACCACACTTGGTTAAAGAGCTTGTAAAAGAGTTGCTACCAAAATTTTTCAAACTCTATTAAATGAAAACTTGATGAATTTTATGGCATTACAAGACAAGGTCAAGTTAAAAAGATACAGATTTAACTTCATCATTTTAATAGAGTATCATTAGCATATAAACTCTTAAGAAAGCTAGAAAACTGAGAAGCAATACCAATGTCTCCCCTTTTTTTGCTGTTTTCATAACATTAATCTGTATTTTATGCTATTTGTTGCAGCTGTCTTTTTTAAAAAAAAATCCGACTAGCAACCAAAAAATATCTTGTCATAAAAAAAAAACAGTAAAGGAAAAAATGACAGTTTAGATAGTGACGGATTCTCTGGGAAAGGCACTGAAAGAGGTCATGGCACAAAATTATTGCGCAAAGTCAGACACAGTTTTTAGTTAAAGAAGCTTAGTGACTTTAAGAACTAAACTATTTTCACTTAAATATGTGTAACACACATAGTGATAGTAATATTAAATAATTTACTTAAGCTAATTCTACCTTTTCCCAAAGAATTTTAAGATATAAAAGGCAACAACTCCCAATTAGGTATTAAACTTTCAGCCAAAACCATTTTACTAAACACTTGTATTACCATATGCTTCACATTAATATTACATGAATTATTGAAGACTGATTAAATATACATGTGTCTGTTCAAGCAGGTTTCTCCTCAAAATGCAGTCTCTTGCTTTCTTCTGTTTTCAATATTTGCTTAAAGGAAGTACATTTGAGTCTGTGCCTCGTATCAACTAATTATGAATTCCTTACACCACGGTGTACTACCTGCCACCGAGAGAAGGGAAAAGCAAATGTTTCATGCTCCATTTGCTGTTGACAACATCTCACTGGGGCTGTCTGCTTTGCAGACTACTCTGTGGAACACGTGTCCAGCAGAAGTACAATTAACAGTCAGGAGTGCTAACCGATGACCAACAAGAAATATCACGCCCTTGGCTGAGCCACCCAAAGCCCTGAGCCAACACCTCCTCCAGCAGCTGCAGGGGACACTAACAGCAAAGCAGGTGGCAATTCCCAGCTCTGCTGGGCTCACCTGAGCCACAGGCTGATCTGCAGTATTATTTCAGATACAAATACAAGGCTCTCAGGTGCAAATATAGCATACTCAGAAGGCAGCTGGTGGGCTCAGCTGGGGTCACAGATAGGAAATCAACAAAGGTAATACAGCAAGATGTCCAGTGTGAGAGAACTTCTTAATTTGTATGTTTCTGAAGACATTTTGAAACTTAGGGAAATGGCAGTGTAATGGTATCCAGCTGGAGGATGGAGGAAGGCAGGACAGCTGTATGCCCTAACCATGGACACATGGGTACCGCAGAGGAAGCTGCTGCCACTGCAACCACCCCAGTGGAGACAGTCAGGCAATCCAAATCTGGGAAACAATACCACTTCATATCTCAGTTCTCTACTTGAATATTAGTTGAAGAAAAAAAAAAAAAAAATCCAAAGGACAGGAAAAAAAAAATTCTCTAACCTCAAACTAATAGAATTTGGAGGTTTTACAAAACAATAGTCACTAATGTAGACTACTGTGTTACTCCCCATGCTGCCCCATCACAAAAAGGAAAACTTGTGCATTTTGTTTCTTCTACTTATAGACAGTTCATAATTTCAATATCTGGTACATAAAAATCTTTAAGTTTTTAAGGTCTGAACCTGATTCTGAATATTACAGGAGTTCATCAGAACTGTGGAGTGAAATGCAGGTGAGACTGCTGCACAGCTGCATGGCCATGGGACAGCCCAGAGCTGGGGAGGCAGACTCCCAGCAAGAGCTGCTAACTGGGAAAGGTGGTGGATAGAAGGCAAGGGGTCCTTCCATACCCAATTAGTGAGTCCCCTGTGGTCACCCCCACACCTGAAAACTTTCTGTTGAACATAAATTAAATAACCAAAACTTATTTTACAATGTTTTTCCTACTTGACCTGAAAATATTTCAACAAATTAATAATTACAGTTGAAGATATTACTGGGTGAGGAAATAGAAGTTCCAGGATTTAAGAAAAAGATGTTATTTTCATGAAACAAGGCCACTGTTGTTAAAAAGGGCCAGTGTTGCCTAATCATTAAAGCATAGAAACTTGCAAACTCAAATACTGGTTAAGAACCTACTTGTTTACTTCTTGTCATTGAGAACTTCTCTGTATTTGCCCACTTGTGGAATGAAGTTTGCCAGTACTTGCCTCAACACACCTACTACACGCTTTGTGAGGAATTTTCTAAAGGATGTTGCAAAATTGCAAACTAAATCATTAATGAAAAAGGATCAATATTCAGAAAATAACGTGACAGAGGGTCTTCCACACATTTACAACAGCAAACAATATTCTAGTACCGAGCAGGAAAGCCATAGATATTACTTTTATTTTAAAATCCTTCTATTTTCAATATCTTGCTATTGAACTTGTCCATATGTTCCAATAACTACAGTTCTTATGACTCCTCTATATTAATGGTGGTTAAAATAGTCTTGGAATACAGATACTTGCAAAAAATTACTATTTGAACTATATTAGCACAGTGCAGATCTGTTCTCTCAGAAACCTGTTTCATTGAAAAAAGAAACTATCACAACTCATTTCCTCTTTGCCACTTTGCTTCTTTCTTTTTTCTTAACTTTTACTTTCAGTACCATCCTAATTTCCTCATACTAAATGTTTAAGCATCAAATATCTTAAATAGAGAATATGCTGTACCTTAAATGATGTACAAAAAATTAAAGGAGCGCAGGTACTGAAAAATCAGTCACACACTATCATTTCTACCTACATGTACAGTGCTTCAGGTTATGGGCACTCTGATTCCTAATGGTTTGTTAACAAGATCTCCATATTTTCCTTCTATATCAATACTGGACTTACAGATCCATTTATCTCAAAAAGATAAATAAATAAATATTTCCAATGTCTTTACACTCAAAATATATTTCCTCTGATTTAGCAACATGACCTGTTAAAGTGATGTTAAACATCCAATAAAACAGGTACTACTCCAGCTGGCATGTTTCCATGCCAGTTCTTCAATAATCATTTTTTGCTATAGTCACCTAAATAACACCCTACATATTCCATTTAAATTTTGCTGATCTTTTCTTTCTGGCTACATGAAGTTTTCTTGTGTTCTACAAATTATGTCAACCAGAAAATACCCCTAATACAATCTAACACAGTGAGATTAAACAATGGCTGGACATGAAATTTAGAGAAGACAAGACAGATTTATTTATTTTTTTTGTAAAGTATTCAATAAATTAGCCATTAACACAATGGAATAATTAATGGTTCTCTTTTCCTATGGAATTGAAAACATCTTTTGCACCTGTATAATAAAATACAGAGCTAGCACCTGAAGAATTATGCATAGAAACATCTTATTTTTACTTGCAATACTATTTTTTGTTATTATTGTTACGACTGCTCCTAAAATCACTTTAATATGTGTTATGTCAATATTCCACATCCTTTTTAAGTGCACATTTTTAGCCCTTACATGCAGAGGTTGCAAGCTGCGAAGTAAAAGTGAACTATATCGAAGTCAGACATTCATTTTAGCTACTCCAAAATTCAAAACATTTTATCATCTGTTCCTATGGAAACTGAAAGGATATTCTAGGTTATATCAGTATCAGCCGATTATGTTGCTGAGAAATCTGTGGTTTATTTTTAATCCATAGTTCAGAGGTATAAATTCATGCTTAGTGTTTAACTTGGTGATTTTGAATTACTGAGGCGTGGTTAACACTTCAGTTCCATTAGATCATACTTTAAGATAAAACAAACTCCTTTTAGACCAGAGTAGTAAAGGGGAAATTTTATAAGGTTTGGTTAATCCCCATGAAGTTTACCATTCAGATGTAGGATATAACTAAAATATACTTGGAAGTTATTTTTTGGTTGTTAGATGAGCCATACGTTGCTGCATCACATCTTAATAGAATAGTTCAAGGAAAAAAAAAATTAGACTTATAGAAAACTCCTTCAGTAGTGCCATGCACCAGATGGCCAGATGAAGGAATCTGATTTAGCAAGTTAACAAGATCATGAAAACCATAACCGTAAGACTGAAGATGAAAAATAAAACTGAATAATGCAATGTGAGTATATTTCTATGACAAAGAAACTTAAAGGTTAGGATAGAGGAAAACTTGTTAAGACATTTAAACACATTGAGTGAAAATTCTCCATATGTATACAGAGCTACTCTAAAAGCAAGGCTAGAAACAGTATAAGTTTGTGGGATTTTAATTAAACAGACTCAAATGCCATTGTGATCTTTCACAACAAAAGCCAATGTGACAGCTATAACATGTTCAAATAAGTCCTCTCTCTCTACATTAGAATTAGAAGGAGCAGTAAAATGGGTGGTTAACAGTAATTTAAATAAAAGGCTTTGGATTTCATACCCCATTTTCACTAAACAAAACTAGATGCTTTGAAATCAACTATAGCTACCACCCTCATCTTATGCCAAAAGTAGCAAGCAGGTTCAAATTTTCCTCTTTAGAGATAAGACTTCAGTCTTCTTACTCTAGATTCAAAAAACTGACTCCAAACTGAATAATCAGAAATGCCTTCTATTTCTATATAATACTGTAGTCAATCACTTTATTACGAAATAACTGTCTCAGTCTAGTTTCCATCAGGATCTCCTGCAGCAAATCAACACTGTGGTATAATAAGGAAATGTAACAACTACTGCCTATAGTACTATATTGGTTATATTTTTCACAGTAATTAGGTTAAACTCCAACTACTAGCTTTCAAGATAGAAATAAATGTCATAATAAAAAGAAAAGACAAAAAAAAAAGGAAGAAGCAATGATTACTTTTTTTACTTTAAAAAAAAGCATACTCTAGTAGCATTTCAACCCCAGTTATTCCAGGCTTTTTATGAAGGTAACCAATGGTATATGGATAAAAAGATGAATGGCTATGAGCCAGATGGAGGGGTTCTTTTCTCTTTTTTTTTCTACTTTATTTGCTATTCTAAGGATCATTTTGTAATTATGCACACCTATGCGGTAACGTACATCTACATAACAGCAATCAATCCCACTGACATGCTGAAGTGCATAAGGGCTTGTATTATTTAAAAGGTATGACAAAATATGATAGATAATATGTAAAAGCAGCAAAGGGTAAGCAAAAACATCTGGAAACTGTCATGGGGTGGCTTTACCTTTAAGGTGGTTTTGGGAGCTAAGGAAGTTGAAGCTGCTGGTGACTGATGGGAGTCTTTTTCTCCTGACCAATTATCAGTCATTTCTGGGAACTGACAGCAGTTTTAACCATTGAAAAGTTGGATCAACCTGTGAACACCACCTTAAGACCTAAGCCTGGGAATTTCTTTGTCTCTTTGTTTCCTGGCTGTGAAAGGTAACAGAGCTCCGGCTGGCCTCCCGTTCCCTGCCCAGGCCATGCGGGCAAGGGCTGGGCTGGGCCCAGCGGCTCCCGGCCGGGAGATGGGGCCTGCGGGGCTTGCCCCGGGCTCTGGCCGGGCCAGGCCGGTCCCTGGCTCGGCTGCAGTTTTTGCTGTGACTGAATTCACCAGAGACTGCCGAGTAAAGAAAGGAATAAAAGCTCTGGACCTGCGGCAGGCTGAGACAGCGACCACACTCTGCAGAGCAGCCATGAAGAATCTTCTATCGAAGACAGCTCCAGCCGCTGCTCCAGCAGAGATCACAGAACTATCTACAAAGCCTGAGCAAGATTTTAACCTTTTCATTACCTAGATGAGACTTGCAGATTAATCCTTTTATCCAGAGAGAGAAAGAGAGTAATCAACATGTAAAGAGACTTTATAAACTATCAGAGACAGTAAAGAAAAGAATTAAGCTTCAGAAAAGGTAGAGAATAAGGAGACGCTTTATAAGCTGAAATATTTTTCTGTTAAAGCTATGGAGATGGACAATAAGGTCTTGGAAAAAACTCCTTTAATTCATGACAGAGTATATAGGTAGGAATAGAGTGTTCCAAGTGTAGATTTTGAGCAAAAGGTGGAGTAATTGTGATACAGTGAGGTGCTGGAACAGAGTGAGATAGAGTAATAGTTGAAGACTTGAGGCCTTGAGGGCAAAGAGAAAACTGTTTCCAGGGAAGCTCACAGAAACAGATGAAAAGAACTTTTGCCTTTGAATAACTCATCCTTAAAAATAACATCCCTAGACTCATTGACCCATAACACACCTCAGAGTGATGTGAAATGGGAGGAGTGAACTGCTGACAGGATTTCCGGGCAGCTGGCGTCAGAAAAATAGAAAGCTATAACAGAAATAGCTTTCTTGTAGAAAACTCCATAGATTAGCAGAAGAAAACTTCTGTTTCTCTACAAAGACTGATGAAAAGACTAGCAGGAAGTGAGACTGTTTTAAACACCGAAGTTCCAAAGTTTTTGTCTCTATGTTGTCATGTGAACAAGGGAATGGTGGGTAGTAAGGGATAAAAAGGGTTTTCTGGAAGTTTATTCTGGTGTTCTTATTCTTGTAGTTTGTTAATAAACTTTCTTTATTCCTTTTTAAGTTTTAAGCCTGTTTTGCTCTTGCTCTAATCCGTATCTCACAGCAAGAAATAAGTAATTTTTTAGTTACTGTTTTAAAACCACAACAAAACTAAAATTGTGCTTTTGACTAGCACAGTACATCAGTGTGGGTAATGGAACTGATTCTAAGGTAAATGAACTAAAGCTGAACACTAAAGAGGCCCCTACACAACCACAGGGTACACGAAATGACATCCTGCTACAACATTTTACTTTCTTCTACAGCCATGCACATCTCCACACAGCTGACAACTTTAGAAAAGCATATTCATGCATTTGCACAGTCCATTTCACAAGGCAGTATTAATTTAAAGATGACACTAAACCAGCAAAAAACAGTGGGCATACTTTGATTTAAATCAAGGTGTTTAAATATTATGAACTAATCTAGAACAAAGGATGTTTCAGTGCAGCACACATTCTTGCTAAAGTAGGCAAGATTGAAAGAAACTGAGAAACTCAAGATCACAGGACCCTGCCCAAACAGTCATGCCTCAAGAGCCATCCACACTTTCGGCAGTAACAAGTAGAAGCAATTAGAAAATGCAACACTATTATACTTTCCCATATTTCATCAAAAAAGTGAAAAATGAAGCCCAAAGCCAACCATTCTTAATATCTGAATATCTCAAACACCTTGAAGTGCATTCACATGACTGGAAAATGCTTCCACAGGATAATAAGTGCATATATTGCTTAAGCTCCTTGACATTAGATTGAACACTGACCTATGATTGATTTAAGAATAATTTCACCAATCTTGCCATAACCCTATAAAACTGTGGTAGATAAGCACTCAGCTCAGAGGGCCTTGAAATTAAATAAATTATGCAACTTCTTGATGACTGTGCCTAGAAAACTGGTCAATTATGTAGCTACTTTCCCTTCCAATCCCTTGGGGGATAAGAAAACCTATTAGAAATCCTTGACAAGAGATTAAATGCTGGTCTATGAGAGATCTCAGATTAATTTCACCAATTTTGCCATAATACTGCAAGATGTACTACACAAGCACCTAGCTTAGGGAACCCTGAACTGAGAGCAACTCCTGGATAATCACCTCCAGACAACTGGTTAATTATGCAGACACTTCATCCTCCCATCACTTTTCTCAGGCACTAAATAGCATTATTCAAGAACACTTATGCATATACATTTAGTTAGTAATTTTTTAATGTAAAAAAAGCTGTTCTTTTTCCAGAGAAAACAACTGGAAAGGTTCAATATGAAAAAGAATGCAAAATAGAGTAATTCACAAAACAAATTCTTCTCAATGAATTAATATATGAAAACTCAAAATGCCCCCAAATGTGCCCAAAATAATAATAGTACAAAGATGTTACAATGTGAATAACAGATCATACAGTTTACGTATTCATCCTGTGTATACAAATCCAGCCACTGAACAATGTCAGAAATACAGTTTAGGATTTATTTCTCTATGTTATTTTTCCTTCTTTATTCTGCAAGGTTATAATTAGCAAAGTTCTTCATTTTGGAAAAAAATTAACCTATGTATTTAAAAAAAGCCAGCACACACAATTCAACAAAGGATCCTTCTTAGGCTTACACCTATGTTTTTCTTTCTCTAACATGATTAAGACACTTCATTACATGATCACCAGAACAATTTCAATGAATTGTGAGTTATCAGTGAGTCTGACTTTCTCCAGATCTGTGCTAGGTAGGTAAGTAGATTTGTCCACACCTTATATAAGGAAATTGGACTATAATAAATTACATACTTTCTCTAAAACCTAAGAAAACACAAACAAACAAACAAGCCAAAAAACAAAACAACAAACAAACAACACCCCCCCCCCCCCAAACAAAACAAAACAAAACAAAAACCAAAACCAAACCAAAAAGCTAGTCAGATATCTACAGATTCCTCCAGGAGACAAGAAAGGAAAAATTTTATTCTGTGGTTGAAGATACAGAACATTTCTGTTACACACAGAAGGACAAACTGTTTAAAGTGCAAACCCAGGAAAATCTGAATTCTGCTCTCATTTCCACACCACATCCTGCTAGACCTAAGTGGATATTTATATTTTAATCAATCTTTAATGCTACCATTGATACCTCACAATCCATATCCTAATTATTACAATTGGGATCAGTAAAGTCACAAGCAAGAACATAAGTTCCTAACATATTTCACACATGCAAAAATCCATCCTTCTTACACAGTGACCCACAGCTGCTACTTAAAGCATAGAACCTAGCTCACAACTAAGGTTACCTTTTAGGAGTATGGAGGAGATGAAACGCAGCTCTCTTCTACACACACACAGTCCTGGCTCCTAAGGCTACCAATGTTGTCATCACCAAGTGGAGCTAAGTTTGGTTATCCCTGGATGTAAGTCCCACATCTAGCATGCCAATATACAGCTGGATGGGTTTGAAGCATGAGCTAAGTTGCAGAGAAAGTTTTCTCATTTTCAAGTATAGCAGACACAAAACTGTGTCTGGAAAAACTGTTCTACCTGGAACTGATCTATGGTGATTTTAACAAATTTCTTATTATTCAGATCTGCTTTACACAATATTACTGTTGAAAACAGGGGTGAAGTGGTAACAAGAGCAAATCTGAAATCTTCAGCCAATGGTTCATCATGGGGGCAAAAGAAATGATGGGGATGTTTCAGGTGGTTGCAAGATATATGTCTTTTTTAAAATTTTAAAGCAGAAAAATATTGCTGGCCTTTCTGTTAGAAGGGTGGCTTTTAATCAAGTTCTTCTCTGATGCACCTCTGCTAAAGCAGTCTTTCCTGCTTCCTATACTATCTGCCATAAGCCTGTTCACTGTATAAAGGAAAGCTAGCAAGGAGTTTAGGACTATAAAATAAATAGTAGTAAATAAATAAATAAAAGAAATAAAGATGGTGTTAGAATCCATTTTCTTTAAATTGTTCTGTGGGTCATGAAAGACCATCTATCTGTGCTATGTACAATAGGAGTGCCTAACAAAGCACACAGAACAATAGAATACCTGCCTGTAGCCACTTGTACCCATGTGGTTGGGTTTGCTATTATTTGTATTACTTTTGTCAACAATAGCAAAGAATGCTTAGTCTTTCTAAAAGGATTAGGAAGGCAAGTGTGGTTTGCAGCTCTATGAGAGCCTGTTAAGTCTAGACACACTGACAGACACTTCCAGTTTATACCCAGATGACAGCTTTAAGATTCCACCAGGAGCAGGACTGGAAGGCTTCACTTCTAAAGCAGTCAATGCCATATTTCCAAAAGGGGAAAAGATTCATTTTTTCTGAGAAATACACAAATACCGCAGTGGTGGACACACCATAAAAACATGAATTACACTGAACAGAAAAAGACAATGTATTATTACTTAGGTATAAGTATCTGCTTTCATGTGCTACTGCTGGGCATTATTTGGGGGAATCTGTGCACAGCTCACTAGCATATGACTTACATGTCATTAAATAAACTATAAAACAATAGTCTCTATCCAAAACAAAGGGGATATATAAAAATGATAAAAGGAGCAGTTTAGAATTTTTAGCTCTGTTCTTTTTGTCAGAGAAACTTCTAGCAGCATCTCTGAAGAAAAAACCTGAATTCTAGAGAAGACATTCACCTAATTCTAATGACTTTTGTTGAAAAATAAATACTTCCAGTCTTACTTTGTAAAATGTATTTCCACTTCCTGCTTGTCTTCTAAGTGGACACTAAAATACTCTAAATCAGAGACATAAGGGTAATTTTTCTCTTAAGGCATTGCTGAGAAGCAACGTTGCATGAAATATAGAAATTTAGCTCACTCTTACGTAGGCAACTGATCTCATGTATTATTTACAGAGCAGATGAAAACAAGGGTGGAAACTAAAACTGCATTTGCAAATATGAGTATCAAATAACTGAAGAACCACCTGGATAAAAACACATGCACTACTTTCAAAGGTACCAGAATGCATACTGGCAGGAAGATAGTTCATCTGAGGAATTCTGTAGTGCCTACTGCAGGAGAAAAGCTGAAGGTCCCATGCCCTCTTTAAAGAAAACTCAGGGGTTGGAAGGCATATATGTAAATCAACTTGTCAATAAAACACAATAACAGGAATCACAAACATGCTATTCACTAGTCACATTTCAAATTCTAGATGTCTTGGGCAATGCCTGCATATGTATTTTCTAAAGCAAACTATTGTTCTCAACATTAAATTCACAAATCATATCCAACAACAAACCTGTGATGCATAACCCAGCACCTCCTCATGAAAACATCCCCATTTCTGATATGACTAAGCACTAATAATTTTCTTCCAAACACTCTTCCATTTGTTGGAAACAGGCCCCTGGCTAAAGCACAACAGGCATATGCTTTAATAATCTCTGGATTACCTGGAGACAGCCTGGAACACCTAATAAATCTGTCTACTTTTCAGGTGGAGTGGGATTGATTTCCCCGGGGTTTCTTTGTCAATTCCATTTTAGTACTTAATATGAAGAGAAAATTATCAGAGAAGGTCAAATCTGACATGAAAAACTAGAAGAGTTCACACTGATGAAGACTTTTGCTACATTTAAAATAAATGTCCACTTGCTTTTTCTTAGGCCCTATCTTCCGTCAATCTTTATTTAATAACGTATATGCTTCATAGCTCGCAAAAAGTGCAATCACAGCTTGGCAACATGCTCAAATAGCCTGAAGTTTCAAAGTGGAATAGTAATCAAGTGAAAAATGGGGTGGTTTTTTCCTACCACTTTGTTATCAGCAAATAGTCAAAGGTATTTACCAAAACCATGACTTTTTACTGCAGAAAACTAGTTGAAATGACAGATCTAAGTAAAAGTTTGAGGCATTCCGATAATTTCAAACATCAGTTGTTTAACCAAGCCAATTTATTCAATACATTTTCTATTCTGTATCTGTTCTATTTTCATGTCAATCTTCAACACTATAAACAAATGCTATATTGAATTACAAAGAAGTTTAACACTTCTGGTAAGAAACAGCATAAAAATGTCTTGTTCTAAGCCTCTTTGTTCTATAATTTAAGATCCAAACTTGATAGAAACTTGCACCAGATTTCTCCTCTTACTCTGGCAAAGAGGATTTAAGATAGTTTTTGAAGAATATTAAAAAGTATAGACAAAAGAACATTAAATTTTACGAAGGCAAGAAAATAGCACTAAAGATACTGCAAACAGTTAATAGATATAGCCAGGTTATTGAAATGTCAATAATTACATTTAATATGAATTAATGCAATTATACATATTAATTTTTGTTCCCTACAGTATTTGCCTCAAAGTTTAAACTGCTCTTTAAAGTTTTAATGCAAATCTTCCAAATCTTTTCAATATATTTCTGCACAGCTAAAATGCAGAAATCTTCTTACAGTTTTAAGAAACTGCATTTTTCGTATTTCTCTATAATACTTGGCAACGTTGGCAATGCTGTATATGGTGTTGAATGCATCAAGCTTTTCTGACAGTATTTACAGCTCACCTACTTTCTTCCAAATTATAGGGTCAGATGCTGTCAAATTTTATTATTGCAAATACTGTACAAGACCAATTTTGTCAATTTATTTGAATATAGTCATGTGTGAGAATTGCTCACATAAGACTTTTTTCTTGTTTAATTTGCACTGGACAGTGGTACACAAAACAAAAGAAATCAAGCTCGAGTCTTTCTACACTTTACTTTTGAAAGGAAGTAGAAAACAAAGTGTATTTTACCTGAGTCTCCACACCTTGCTCAAGCAACCTTTTAGCCTGGTTTTCCACCTCAAGACGAGCTCTTGCAATAAAAAGCAGGTCATTTTCAATTACTTCTATTCCAGACAGATCTATCCCTTGAGAAAGATAATCTATAAAAGCAACAAAACATTGATAAGCATGACACAGGATAATGGAACATTTTAAGCAACTTAAAACATTTCAAAGTTACAGTCAGTTCCAAGAGACATTTTTGTATACAACACTTGACAATACGGTATATCAAAGTAATGTCTTATACCAGAAAAACTGAAAATCGGAGGATTATTACTTAAGAAAACCTGGACATTGAATACATTGAATTTACTTCAAGATGCTTCTCTAGACCCAGAGACTTCTGAAGAGATGTAAAACATGAGTTCTAGGAACTGCAGAATCAAAATCACAGGCCAAAAAGGGGAAAGAAGTCATATCCTTGCCCCAAAGAATTAACTAGATTATTAAATTTATCAAACCAGATGTTTGAATAAGAATGTGGGATCAAACACAAAAGAATGGTACAAAAATAAAACAGTATTTTTTTTTTTCCTTTTTAACCACAGAATCATCACAAAAATTATTACCATTGTGGAAATCACCATCAGCCATAAGCTACAGATTACTGGGCTGGACTGGCAGCTGCAGCAAAAAAAAATCTATTCAAATTCATCTTTTCTCAATTATTTTTTTTCTCCTTTTTATCTTTCTGAATTTAAATTAATCCAGCTCTCCCTGACCAGGTAGCCTAGACCTTTACACTACTGCTTATCACCAAGATAATGCAGGACTACTCTCATTTAACCAGTTTTCAACATTTTGCTTAATGAAGCAGGTTTTCCACTGGGTTTTTTTTTTGAAAGATCATATAAAACTAACAAAATAATGGCCAAGGCATTTCATGCAGTATCAGATTCTTCCTTCATAAGATGGTGTTCCACTATTTCCATTTATAACCAGTCCTCTATGATTTCCTAATAAAGTTACCTTCCTTTTAGTTCTCAAAGTACGTTTATTAAGGCACAGACTTAAACATTTTAACTAAGCTAACTGAACTTTTAAATCTTTGTCAAATAACCTTTCACTTTAGTAGCCATTTATTTTTGTTTATTCACAATAAACTGATCTAATTCTCAAATTAATTTTAGCAATCACATGTTCACAACTGAATACAAAATTCCAAGTGAATCATTTTACAGCTATGTATAGAACATCCCTATATCTGAACATGAGAAATACCATATAAGAAATCAAAACAAAAAGCTTACTGAAATACTGCATAAAGCTTAGTAAAGGCACAAAGGAAATCATCTCTCTTAACAGTACAGTATGTCAGATAGGTTTTAGTCTACTAAGAATAGACTTGCAAATGCTTTTCCCTGCATGCATTTGTTTAAAAATGGATCAGAGGGGTCAAAGGTCAGCTAAGCAGCAGGACAGCACAGGCAATTCATGAAGCCCTGTGTGCTGGTGTGTTTACAGAGCTGCTTTTGCCACAGGCCACAGCAGCCACACTTACTCCTTATTTCCCTGCAACTTTATGCTGTTACTAAACTGCATCTCTACAGGTGGTCTGGCATACGAACCCATTAAAACTAATATTGAACTCACACAAGTTCCAATGAGCAAGTCTTGAGTGTGAAGACTAATTTTCTGACCCCTTTTCTTTTAGCTGCACAGAAAAAAAAAGGAGGAAAGCACTATCACAGATTCACTCTACTGCCACAGTAAACTCTGAAGAAGTTTCTTGGCAATGAGATTAAAAAAGGTGCAAATATTACCAAATATTTACATATACCACAAATACAAGAACTTCTGTGTAGTTCACTTAAGGCATAAAGTCATAATCTGGAAGCCCAGGCTGCCTAAACAAAACAAAATTTAAATGTGGTTATGATCTCCTAAATCCACAGAAAATTTGAGGAAAAATACTAAAAAATATACTGTTTCTTCCTGCTGTGTTTTATCTCAAAATCTAAAGTCACTTCAAGAGCTAAAAATCTATTCCTTCTGATGGTTTTAAGAAAAGAACAGAAAGACCATGCTGCTTTGGCTTCTCCAAATACCTCCATCTGTGTCTCCGACTGGCAGCCACCTCCTGCCAATCTGTTAAAATCTGCAGCTTTGCTCCAAATTTGCTGCAATCCTAACAAAATGTCTTGGGACAATGCATTTCAGCAGGACTTGAAAACAGTGGGCCTTTCTGCAGGTTCAGTGGCTAGCTGTACTACTATAGATGCCCCCAGTTGCTATTCTAACAGTAAGGAAGCTCTAGCAATTACACAGTTTTTGAAAGAAAAGCAGTTTTCATAAGGACAACAGGTCTATGTCAGAAACACCTGCAAGTGATTTCCTGCCATTCTTATGTGAGAGCAGAAGCTGTAACGCAGGCAGGGTATGTGCCTTTTGGTAGTTTTTGTCATCTACGCAGACAACATAATATTAGAAATCTCTATGATTGTTTACTCTCAAGAGCGATGTTGCTCCCCTGGACAGCACGATGAAACCAAGCAGAAGGACAGCTGACATAAGAGCAGCCAGGTCATACCCAAAATACCTGTGTATTTAAGGCCTGATTTATTTAAAATGTTGCAGAACTTGCAACATTTTGTGGAACTCACCCACTCCAGCTGGTCAATTTTAGTTAGTAAAGAAACCCCGTCAAGTGAAACGCAACAAAAATGCTACTGGTTATTAACTCAGGGAGTAGCAAATGTAGGATTTTGCTTCAGGCACTTACTCCTGTGATCATTTTTCTATTTCTTGTCATGCACTGTCAGTCAATAACACTGTGGTCATGATCAGAGGTGAGTGGGACACCGGCTGTAAGGTACTTGTGTCTTCTTGTCAGGAATTAACCAAAAACAAGGGCTCACCCCTCAGCTAGCACAGACTCTGGGGACTGGTGTCCAGTTTAAAGCATGCCAGCTTTCCATCTGCTTTAACCTTAAAGCTCTGGAGTAAAAGTACTGTACTGTACTCTGAAAGATTTAGTGAGTATATATTTATAACTGACATCTCTACCTTAAGATATTTCAAAAGAGTATATATAACATTTTGTTATCTTTGGGAAGATTTGTGCTCTTAACAAATTAGAATCTAAATATCTTGTACCACCATGTGCCAGGGCTGGAGCAGCCACCAAGGCATCGCCCTCTCAGCAGCACCAGAGGAAGGATTGCAACACCACAGGCTGCTCCAGCTGCTTCTCAGCACACCCAGGAAGCAAATGAGAAGAGGGAGCTATAGTCCTATATCCATTCCTGTTACCACAGTCCTATAGCCATCCTGTACCTCTCATCCCCCTGATAATTCTACCTCTTTATATAGGTTCATGAACATAAAGGCAAATGCTTAACTCTCTCATGGCATGTTGGTATTTCTTCCCTTCTATCACACTCTATTAAGCTGGGAAAGTGCAGCTGGAAATTACTTTCTAAGAACTTTAAATACAGACTCCTGCTGAATCATATTGATTCATATTGAACAAAAATATTGTATATCAAGGCAGTATATACTAAGACCTAGGAATAAGTGACATTTATCATCTACTTCAAAGGGATAGAACTTTGTATTTTTTAATAAAACAAATATTTTTGTGACAAGAATTCTAAATTTTCTTGATTTACTAAACCTGAACAACTTTTATAATCTACTGGTTGAGGTGCTGCTTGAAAATGCATTTTTTTTAAAGCAATGTTTCCCAGATAGTTATGTAAGAGGAGTTTCATAGACAGACAAATCCAATATGCAGGTAGTACATTAGGCAGAAAAACAGTACTTTGAGCAACACAGTTAGCTTTCCTTAATCTACATGACTCACCAACACAGATTCTTTCTATTATGTGACCTCATTTTTTAACCTCAAATATTCTTTGTGCTAATACAGAATCAAGATTAGAAATTGAAACTTTCTGTAAGCATTAAACTATGTTTTAGAACGGAGATAACTATGAAGCTAGCACCTTTATGAGCTCCCAAAAAATTGTATTACATTCTTTATATAGACTGAATTGATTCTTAGCTTTTGCTGGGAATTAGAGAATCAACGGAAGACTATTGAGAACAATCAGGTGCACTCACAAAGAGGAAAACAGAAGACAGTAATAAACCAATGTGATTAAGCTGCATGACATTAGAGGCTACTTCAGTCAAGAGAGAAACCCTTTTGTGCTCTGAGAACCAACCTCAGCGACACTAATAAAGAAGGGAAAAAGGGAAATTAGAACATCTGAAGTGGGTTCCCCAGGAGTGAACACCTAAGATCTGCAGACATGTAACTCCCCTGAAAAGCAAGAATCTAATGGCAAATTAAGAGGTGCTCCATGGGAGATTGGGAAGGGTGGGGAGAGGGTATTAATTGAAAATAACCCATCCCTGAAATTTTAAATAAAATCATAGAATGATAAAATCACAGATCCTTGTTTCTCTGTTTGAGGAAGGTTTGAAACTTATTTGTCTTGCGTTGGTCATTTGTTTTACTTAGTTCTGCAGTCTTAATTGCAGATAATGTTGGTGGTATCTGTACCCTAAGAAGATATTGGTATTTTTCCATAGTGAAGAAAAATTACAATTTTTGAAGAAATTACTAATTTAATTTTTTAAAAAATCAACAGGTCTAAATGATACCCAAGAGTTCTGCTGGGATTTAAGTATGCAGAAGATGAGAGGTTATGTGGTTTATCAAGAACTATTATAGAAGACTCACGCGTGCATTGGTAAAAGATGTTCATGATACTGAACCTAAACTGCTATTGGCAATATTTGTTTCTGTTATCTTCCATGGTCTTAGTGGAAATGTTGGTTACAGCAGTAGCTACTGAACAGGAAGGACATCCTGTTTGTCTCACCTGTATCTGAACCAACAACCCAGGACGCTGCTGAGCCAGAATATGTCAATTGGTTTGTTTTTGTCAATGCTGCTAATTTAAAACCAAAGCCCTGAGAAGAGAGCCTGAGATCCCAATACCTCAGCAGAAGACCAATGCCCACCCTCTGGTGAAAGCAACCTAGGGTTTTACACTATATCTCTACTCCTTCGGTGGAATAAGCTAACACCCTACCTTAAAGAACAGTAGTCTGCTGCTGACAGACACTTAAATTTGCCATGCAATTTATGCACATAGAGCAAGTAGGGAATAGGAAGAGCTGGCAAATTTCTATGTGTTCAAACTCGAAGCTGATGGCTTTGCTTATGGTCTGTTTTAACCAGACCCATTCTCCACTCAAGCAGAAATGACTGGCCCACACTCTGCACCAGGCACAAAAGCACTTGCTGAAGCAAGCTGCATATTAAGCTTTTAAATCAAGTGAAAGGGATTCCACTACTGGTACTATTAAATAATATCTCACAGCTATCTGATGCAACTTGAGCTCTTCAGAATAAGATGTTAGTTCCTATCAAAACCGCATAGATTACATGTGTAAAGTGTTCAAAATAAGAATGTAATTTCTCTATACTAAGTGCCATGCACAATGTCATAAATTTTGAATATGCTTTTAAAAATCATTAATTTTGAATATTAAATTATTAATTTTGTAAATTTTTCTGCAGGTATTATTAATTCATTATTAATTCATTATTAAAGAGGAAGAAAGTAATTATTTTACTAAAATGCCAGTTAGTTACAAAACTCTTGGTATCTTTCTTCCCTTTTCCTATACAGCAAAATTACTGCAAACGTTTCGTCAGTGAAACAACAGAGAATAAAATCTGTCTGTATCACTAGAGTGCCATTAAGTTGCTATGAAATCTGATCCATATTTAAGTAATTTCTACCATCTTAAAAATTAACTACTTGTATGCATAATACATAAGATTTCAGTTTTTAGCTGCTTGAGCAACATTAAGTGAGTGAACACTGTCCTGCTGCAGACAGAAACTGAGTGGGGCCCATTGGTATTTGCTTGTTTACTCAGACAGCACATTAACACACTCTTTCTGTTTAAGTCCAGAAGAGGAAATATTAGACAACCAGATATAGTTTCTGATACATGTCCCTAGAGAAGGGGAACATGAAAAATAAAAACAGAGCAAAGCACTTCTCAGCTCTTCATTTCAATCCAAGACTGGTTTAGTTTTAAATAAATCAGATGAACAGCACCGAAACCAAACTGGTGGAAAGAATACAAGTCAAATAACGCAAAACATGAACTTCTCATTTAAACACAGACCATTATCTTTTACTGTCTGTACTTGTCCGTAAAACAGAACTGTCATGTACATTATATATATTATTATAGAATGGTTTGGTCAGAAGGGGCCTTTAAAGAAAATGTAGCCCAACCCCTCTGCATGGGCAGGGGCATCTTCCATGATATTATGTTGCTCAAAGCCCTGCTCAGCCTGACCTTGAACACTTCCAGCACAGGAAGCGTCATCTTACCTAATCAAAGCTTTACTTCAGAAGAAAACTGAAAATTCCACACTGTAATTCAGGGACCATGTAGGTATGAAAAAACGGAACATTTTCTAGCATGTTAAAACAAAGGGGAAAGTTTCAAGAGTAATCAGCTTTGGGATCAGCTTTGTTTCCTCCAAAAGACTGTTCCTGTTTTTTTAACAGAGTATGGTTTATGTTAAAATATTTAGTGGTGCTTTAACAATCATCTATGTCCACACCTATCTACAGAGAAAGACTGCTGCTTCTCTCCAAACTGCATGTGAAAATGTAAAAAAATCACACCCTGGGTTGAGAACAATTATGGGGGAGCAGTGAGGAAGACTGACTAGCTATTTTTAAATTAAATTAAAGCTGCATTTAAGTCGTCTTGATGGCAGAGCTAATTCCTACTGCTATCTGGGCTGGAAATCAGATGCCACGCAGGATCTGGAACTGATGGAAATGAGTTTGATATCTATTTTTATCATCATCACTGACTTAACAATGAGCACCAAATTTTGGAGACATTCCTGTGAAAATGCCATGATTCAGAAAATAGCTTAACACACCAAGACAAACACTACTTAGGTCTAATCACAAGTTATACCACACGACTCCCACACTCACTTAGGCCTAAAGCAAGAGTTGTTGAACTCCTTTAAGGTTCCCCCTCCCACACACCATTAGATCTCCCCCATCCCTCCCCCTCACCCTTGACAACAGACTCACAACCTTACTTCACCACGACCTACTAAACCTGCTGCTTTCTATTGTGCCCTCCGCTGCCTGGACTGCCGGCCTCCAAGGGGAGCAGGCAGCAGCCCCACATCCAGCTGGGGGCTGCTGAATGCCACTGTCAGTAACCTGGGTGACAGGACAGAATTAACCCTCTGCCAGCCTACGGGTGACAGCAATTTAAAGAAGTGCTCAGCACCCTGGAGAGGAGGGCTGCTATTCTGAAGAAACTTAGCAACCTTGAGATAAGGACAGAAAAAACCATGAAGTTCAAGGAAACTGAGTTAAGCCCTGTTCACCTGTTCACAGCCCTGTCCACACAAGGAGGTTGGCTGCTTGCTGGCTGGAAAGAAGCTTTCAGAAATCAACCCAGGGGACAGAAAATTTAACTTAAACTTCGGCATAAACTTCCTCGTGGCAGAGGCAGCCAGCTGTGTACCGGACTGGGTGTACCCAGCAGGTTGAGGGAACTCATTATTCTTATTATTTGGCGCTTGTAAGGCCACTGTGCTCCACACCCCCAGTAAAACAGAGACATTGACAAATGAGTCCAACAGGGAGCCATGATGACAGAGGACTGAAGCACTGAGTGTGAGGAGAGGCTGAGAGAACTGATTCTGTTAACCTTGAAAAGAAATGGTTAAGCAGAGATCAAACTGCATCTTCTGACAGACAGACCTTTCTCAGAGGTGCACAAGAGGCAAGAGATACAGACTTCAGCATGAGAAATTCTAGTTAGACATGGAGGCAGAATACTGTACTGATGGTTCCATACACCTTATCCACAGAGCATATTAACCTGCAGGAATGCACATATAATATTTTAATATGATTAAAACCAGTAAACTGTGAAACATTAGGATCCAGAACTCTAAAAATGATCGTAAGCTTCTTTAAGCCCTCCCTCAAAACAGGCTGATTTGGGAAAACTCCCTCAAGAGCTCCCAAACATTACATTTTTAGTAACTAAAACTGCATTTTTTTTTCTAAATTCTCTGTGATAAAAGACTCAAAAAGAACTGTAACATTCATGCCATTCATCGATAGTACTTGGCTGGAGTGGAAACCAATTTCATCCCAAGTATTCTATCTGAGCTATGGCCTAGAAATCAGAAAATATTCAAAAGAAAATTTCTTACACCAGTGGCCATAAATTACAAACACAATCTAGGTTTGTAACATGAAACAGAAGTTATAATCATGGAAAAACCCAGTATCTATATAATTTAAAAAGTCCACATTTTATTCTGACAAGTAAGACTGTTCATTAAAAATCAGCAGAAAAAAAAGCCACTTTGCCACAAAAAAATAATTTAAGTTTAATTTAGACACTGCACAGATAAGGAACTGCTCTTCAGATGTACATGGACTTCCAAAATTAAATTTATTCTGGCAACAATGCAATAATGCCTCGGCAAGTCAATACTCCTCTTGGGCTTTTTTTGGAGCAAAGTAAAAATAAAATATGTTGCCAGTAAAAATCTAGTTGTCCTATTTTGGTTTTGAACAGACTTCGTAGCATCACAGATGCAAAGCAAATGTACAGCATGTGTGAAAGAGACAAAAACAGAAAGGGGGACAGAAAGGTATAATATGGAACAGGAGAGCGATGTAGCCCAAGTGGGGCATTACAGAAGAAATGAACTTCAGTTTGAAAGAGTTGAGAACAACAGAATGATGAAAAATAACAGACAGAAAATTAGGAAGGAATATAGTGAAAGGATACAAATACAGATCAATTCATACAGTTTGGTTTTATTAATCCATAAGAGCAATTTAGTGCCATCATATGCTTTCCACCTTGACAAGTTCCTCCCCACCCAAGCCCACAACTTTGCACTGCTTGTTCACTGCCAAGGCCAATGGTAATGCTCATTTTGGCTTATATTTCAGGAGAGCATCCAAAACTAAAAACCAAAGAGGTGAACAAAGTTCGTTTTTAATAAATTTCATGCAGACAGTAATCAGGATTTTTACTGTCTTGAAAATATTTCTTGAAATCTCAACAGGTGAACAATAAGCAGTCCTTGATATGGAGCATCATATCAGTATATAAAATGAAGCAGGATGAAAAGAATGTACTCTCATATTTATCAGAGGCAATTGCATTGAAAATATATTCCAACTGCACCATAAACCCATGTAAAAGAATTATGCCCTTCCAAATGGAGTGGATGAAGTAAACCATCTCTTTCCTGAACTAGGAAACTGAGATAAGGACTCACCTAAATGAAGGTATGTGACTTTGGCTGTCTTGCTTGACTAAGTTAGCGTGGCAACTAAAGCCATGAAAGCCAGCAAAATAGTTACAAGCAGAGATACAAAATATAACCTAAATTTACATGTTGGCCTGAAAACACCAGTCTTTTTGGCAGCTTTTACATATTATTAATACATTATCATTCAATAGCTAAGCAGAATTCCTCAATATAGATCATTATGTAAACGTGTGATGATTCAGTTTCCATCAGTACCATCCCATGTTGCAATAGACCATGCAATGATAAAAGAAAATGAAGGAAAATGATGATGTGTCTCAAGAATCTCAGTCAAAAATAACTTCTTTCAAACATCCCACCAGTTGCGGAGAAGGCAAAGATGGCTGACTCTTCGCTGAATCACTGCCTTCGAAGGAGGGCAGGGGAGATTATGGTACATTTGTGAGTTTTAATCAATGATGTCAATAGTTATTGACCTAATTTTTGAATACTTCACACCTGGATAAAGGTATACATGGACAGCTACAGATTTACAGGTCTACAAGTCTACAGTTACCGTCCTGAACTAGCTAGTTTGCATTTAATTTTTTTTTTTCTTTTTGGTAAGATATGTCCTACATTTTTTGAGTTTATATCACTATTTTTGCACTAATATGTGCATCCAAAAATCTAGGTTGCCCGTGAGAGAACACAGGTAGTTCCTAACATACATTTGTAAATGCCAGGAGATACTTTAGAATCAGTAGTGTTACAGTGCTATATAATCAAAGTAATAAAAAAAATCATGCTATCTTGGCCCCTGCATAAGGGGGAATACTACTTTTTTTCTTTACTACACATATATAAACTGCAAATATTTCTTTCATATTCCTCTCTCCTTATGGGTCTCTCCTGTCTCTTTTCAACACCCACCATTCACCCTTTCATACTTACACCTTCAGGAAAACACTTCTGCAAAAGCAGAACTGCATTTTCTTTAGTAACAGCTATGTTAACTCCCTCGGTACTCTAGAATATATGCAATTTTTGTCCTCAATATTTAATTCCTCCCACCCCTCACTTGTCATATCATCAATAATTTCCTGCAACTGGTTGCAGATTTACCTGTTTTTATCATCTTTAGAGTAAACAGATGTTGCATAGGTTATAAATTACACAGGTTTTATGTACCTCAGATACTTTCTGGGAGAACAAAGTGTTATACGTGTGTTATACAGAGTGTTTCTGTAGACAACTTGAACGTAACTGCAAAATTTTAAAACTTCTTGATATATGTTATCTCCTACAGCAAAGGCTTTTTAAAAATTTAGAGATCAGCCCATGGCAGAAATCTGCCCAGTCTGCCAGAATTCTTGCCAATTCTTTTAGCAATAATAAAACTTAGCAACAGTACTAAAAAAAATAGGCAAAAAAAAGAATGTTGTTTGAAAGCCAAACTGAACATAACAGTGCTCATAATCGAAACGCTTGCATTTGAAGTTAGCCTACACAGATGCCTGTCTTTTGACCTTTCAACTGGAATAGCATTTAACTACAACACAGACTGACAGTAGTTGCCTCTGATGATTCTTTAACACCTTCTATTTTGTGCAATTTGAATAGTGAAATTAAAAAAAAAAAATTTAAAACCTTTCTTGTTTCCTCTACAACATTCATTGCAATTTGATAAAAAAGGTATCTAGATACAAATTGATAAACTGTTACTCTCACCCTTAGCACTTAGTGTAATGTTTAGCTGCACCTGCACTAGCATGAACACTACGAAGCTGAAGGAAATGTCACATCCCTCCCAACCTACCCCACATGAGCTGCTCCATAGTGTTGACCACAGCCTCCAAGCCTGACACCTCACATACTCGAATCATCGCCCAGCTGCGAACACCAGGAAGGGAATTAGAGCAGCCTACCTGTACAGCTGCTCCTCAAACACAGAACAAAAGGGAACAATCACCTACAGCACATTCCAGGACTGCTATTACACAGCTGTGGCACATACTGTTTCTGCTACCTGTAAAAGTTCTTTGGCAACGTAGAATAGTATGATCCATCACTATTAGTTTGAGATCTTTCATGTACACTGACCCTGATTTTCTACAAAAAACACAGTGTTAAAATTAGGAAGCACATGCATATATGAAGGTTGAAAATTACCATGGATTGAGATTTCACAGAAATGTACTTGTCTTCTCAAAATGACTAAATATCAGTGTAAACAGAAAGAGAAGCCATTGTTTTCATTCTATTATTTCAAAATGGATAAAAATGAAAAACTAAGTCTTCTCTAATACAGTACTGATGACACATTTGACTTCTACTATCATTAATGTCACAGAGACATAAAATTAAAAATCAGTATCTATTGTAGCCGAGTTCAAAGTAATGAGCTAAATGCTAAAAATATAAATCCCTTTTTTTAAGGTTTGCATATCCAAGGAAGAAAACAATAAGTTCAGGCAAGTCTTTTGGTCATTAAAGTAACAAATTGTTAACAGATGGTGAAAACACTTAATTTAGCAAGTAACTGTTATTAAATAAATAATGTGGATATTTTCTTTGTAGAATTTCATAATTATCTATGAGCCAATTTTTATTACCTACATCTCTCAGCGAATTGTATCTAATAATTAACACAAAAGAGTTGAATGGACAAAAAAAATGTGCTGCTTGAAGAATAAAATATGTTTAGCAATTTAATACTTAGAAAAATTGAGAGAACGTACAGACACATTGTGTACTTATACGATTCTATCATGATTTTTATTACAGTTCTAATTCTAAATAATATTTAGTCTGATAACAGATTTTTCTCAAGCCATACAAAGCATAATTTGTGACATTTACTGCTGATAGTTATGAATAATTTCAAGATCAGGAAAGAAACAGAATCCTCTCTAAAAGAAACATTAATATTGTTCAAATTAAACACCTTTTCTTCAGGGGGAAAAAAACAAACCCAGGGAAACCCCAATTTTTCAATCGCATAAACTGAACTTTCTAATAGGAACCCAATCCTGAAGAAATTATTACACATGCATCACAATTAAGATTCACATTTTTCCAACATCCAGAAAGTGCTTTTTGCCAAGCAAAAAAAATAAACAAAAAAAATCAAAATCTGAAAATAACTTCAGCAGAAAATTAAATAAAGATTATCAAGGGTCCTCAAAATTAATGATATTGATATACTCAAAACTATTTATCACTGAAACACTGAAAATCAAGAAGCAGCAGCAGCAAAGAGTCTTGACTGAAAACATGACAATACATGGAATTACAGTATGTAAAACTTATTACTGTCAAATACGTATCTCTGAGATATCTCAGCAAGCAGTATATAATCTCTCTCATCAGATCCTAAGAGATAAGCTGCTAGATGAGCTGTGGTCTTGGCTATTAGCTTCCATGACTTGATTTTGCCCTCAGGTTAGCCAAGCTCCTGACAAGCTCCAAGCTCCTTCCAACACAGGGTGCTGAGCCAAATGCATGGACAACTCGGAAAGCAGAAGCTCCACAGAACAACAATTTATGATTTAGTAATATTATGAGCAATAAGTATTGTGAGGATTGTTATGTTCAATAATCCTCACTTTCTGTTTCTTTTCCATTAACTACAAAACAAATCCTGTAACTCATGGAAACATTTAGCAATCTCTGCTTCCCATGGCAACTGAAATATGCACTGATGGGGCAGCAACTTCGGGCTGTGAACCTGCCACCTGACAGTTTCATTCAGCGCTTTTTTGGGCTTGTAATGGAAGAGGGTGACTGTTCATAGTGTTCCTTTGCTCCTCCTCCAGCATTCATGATTCCATGTACCTCCATCATAATTGCCTCTCAGTCATTTTAAACTCATTTATAGGGGATGACCACTGACAGCTGACTGACATCTCCACTATCACAGGAGTGTGTGCCATTGTATTCCTTCATCAGATAATCTTGGGGTTAGCAAGTGATAGATTTACCTAACGCTGCATAAACTATGTCTCTGGCACAAGAATCCCAGCAGAGAATTACTGATGGAGAGCAGGCACACTCCCTAACCACAGCAGAGCCAGCACAGTGCTGAACCTGAGCCTGACCCCTCTGGGTACTTAATGACCCTAAACACCATGCAGCAAAAGAAGTTGTAAGTTCTACCAACTGAGAAAAACAAGTCAGTAAACATTCTATCAAGTAAAACTTTTGATTCACTTAATTGATTTTATGACCTTCTTTGCCATTTTATGTCACCCATCAGATCGGCAGCCCTGGGTCTCCTGTGGTGGCCAGCACAGCCACTAGCAGGCTGCTGGGACAGCTCCCATGCACCTCAGCTCCTTCACTCTCCAAAAGCAAGCACTGCAGAGGGACTAAAGCTCTAGGACTACAAGAGTACAAGTATGTCAGATTTAACAGAACTTCCATTTGATTTACACAAATGATCTAACAATGAAAAGTGTAGTCTCTGCAAGGCACTGACTTTAAAAATCCATGTATTTATGCTATCATAAATGAGAATTCAAAATTAAATACATTTTATAAGACATTTCAGTAACTGCTTGGAAACAGCTATTGCTTCCTCTTTAAAGAAAAAATATATTTTGATTATGTCATATTATGTTTATTTCAGAGGGAAAAGCAAGTAAGGCCTATTTGTCACAAACTGGATGAAAACTGGACTTGAAAATGTCAAACTTTCCCAGAAAGCAACAATTACATGTCTCATCTTCTAACTCTCCTGAAGATTCATTTTCAACCACAAAGTTAATTATATTTGATCTGAATTCAGTGAGCAGCATTAGGGATTAAGGCAAATTGCTGGAGTAAGGGGAAAGCAGACAGGTCTTCAAAGTCATTCTAGGTAAGACAGAGCACTCCTTAGGAGCATAAGGCTTCAATAATAAAATTTTGTATTTGATAACAGGAAATAGGAAAATAATTTCATTGGCTCATTTAGAGAATACCAGTTTTCCATCATCTCATAAACAAGTAGTGGCTTGTAAGAAGAAAGGAAAATAGAAGAGGGGTTGATGGGTGGGTATTTAAAAATAATCCTTCAAAGTTCATATGTTACAAGAAATGATGGAAAAATTCTGTATGAAGTCTGTTGTGAGGGTAAAAATAAGCAGAACACAATTCTCGTTTTAGAAATAGAATGAGGTGAAAGAACTGAAATTGAGTATCAAAGACCCTGCAGCAACTAAGAGAAGGGATGTCTGTGTGGGCTGATAGAGGGAATCATTTAAAGTTAATACAATACACAAATCACCAAAAGCACATTTCTGGGAAAAGAAAAGACAGGGAAAGAAAAAAACCTCCTTGGGTCTTGATAAAGCAGAACATTTCAGAATACTTCTCCATGTTTCATGTCTTTGAGGAATCTAAGTACTGTTTGCACGTATATTCTTCATTCTACCTTCACTCTCCAAGTAACCATTCACGCTGCTGTGAGTCTCAGTCTCCTTCACCCTCTGCCCCAAGTAAAACTGGAAAATATCATGCATAGTCAGGAATGAGGAAGCAGAACATGGAGAGGGGAAGTGAGGGATCTAACCCCTTCTTCCTTCCCTAGAAAACAACAAAGGGAAGCATCATCAAAAATAGAGTTAAGACCTATAAACTGAGTCAAGCCCTCAAGAAATCACGGCATAGTTCTATTTCCAAATAACATTGGTATTCATGTTTTACTGTGTTTCTCTGAAAGTTATTCCTGAACTTCTACAGAACTCTTACTCTGCACTCCCCAGGTTTTCAGAGTCCTGAAAACTATATGGGATCTATAAAATTCAGGTTCCCAAACTTTATCGTGATAATAACATCTAAAAATACGTAAATACATAAAAGTAGGATGAGATTTTTCAATCCTACATTACCACAAGCTAGCAATACAGTCATGGTGGCATAGTGCTGACTTTCCCCTTCCAGAGAACATGTAGCAGCTGAGACAGATCTTCAAAGGCATTTTATGAAAAAAATAGGGGCATGGTGTGAGGAGTCTGGGCCTGGTAACAAAGAATGCAAGTATCCCCTCTTTCAAGTGACATGCTTTATGGAGACAGGTTAAGGAGCTGTTTTTCAGCTACACTTCTCTCACTGCCTCCTCCTGAAAGTGATTGCTGCTGGCTCCCCTCCAGCGAGGGCTTGAGAGGAATCAAACGATTCACTGGTGAGAACTGCACAGAGAGCCTGGAGGCAGAGGTAAGACAGAGAGCATCTCAATGAGGAAAAAACTGCAGATCAGAGATTTCTCTCATGTTCGGGGAAACATACTGGAGACACTGAAGGGACTTGAGAATTTCTGGAGGATTAAATTACAGGATTCTCCTATCCTCTTTCACACAGTGAGGATGGGGAAAAGCAAAGAACCCCAAATCTGCATACATCTTTTAAATTTTAAATTGCAGATCCAAAAACCTCCAAACATCTTTTGTCATAAAGATTTTGCTTTGTAAACATGTTTAGAAATTGGGAACTACCTGACTCATCTTCACCACACAAGAGCTATTTAATGGTGTATTATTTGTCACCTGTTACAAACAGTGTCCTTTGAACCCGGTTTGAGACTACAGAGCACAACCTAAATCTGCCACAGCTTTTTTGGCACTTCCTGCCAAGTACTTGCTCATACTCTGCAAAATTATGCAGACTATTAACCTTACATAAATTTTAAAAGTCTGGGTCTTCCCAAAGAACATACAGAGGGCAGATTCATAAAAATTCTTCAGAGCAGTGACCAGGACCAAAACAAGACAAGGAGGAGCCATTAAACCTCTACCTGAACTCAGGTACAGCAATGCTGTACAATTCCTGTACAAGAAAATGTACTGAAAAAAAGTCCATGAAAAACAAAGGGTGCTGCAACACCTTAATAACTCTACAAGAGCTCTCCTGGAAGGAGAGACATAAACCTTAAGTCTCTCTGCTTCATCATAATAGCATTTACAACAAAGGGAAAGCACAGTTCTTTGTCGATTCACGAATAAATTTACTAGATAATCCTAAATATTTCAGTATGAAACAGTACATCAACCCTAACAAACCTTTTCCGTATCTACAACACAAGGTTCCTAGAAGATTCAAAAGTAGTTATTGTAAGATTTATACAAAGTCAAATATTAATGTAAATATTTCTAAGAATTCTTCGCTTCTAGTTCAAATTTAATTATTTTATAGACTTAATACGTTATTGCTTAATGTGCTTAAAATGTTTTGACTAGTTCAGTCAATGTTGAACAAAGAAAAAAGAGTGCAAATGACTTAAGAAAACTGTTCTTCATCTGGAAACAGTTTTCCAACACATAGTGATAGGTTTTCTGCCCATCTGTTAAACCAGCCCCATCAAATTGTTTTGAGGACACAAAAGGGGAAAAAGAAAAAAAAGCCACACAGTATTCATCATGACTCACCCAGTATTTTTCACTAGCTTTGCATACTAAAGTGTAACAATGTTGATTCTATATTCTATTCTTAATACAAATAAATTAAGTCCTGCTCTAGATTATGAACTTTTCTCAGTGTACCATCCCAGGATGAAGCAAAAGGTCTACAGCACTTTTATGCCAAAAAAATGCCTAAGCGTAGAAAAGGGCTTCTGCTGGTGCAACGCATCCCACTTCGCTCCAGATCTAACATAGCTTGACTTGGAAAAAATGCATTTACACCATTATGTGTATGCTGAAAGGAGTATCTGTAAGAGCCATGACAGGAAAACTTCTCTACTGCAGCCCAGACCAAAGCTACCCAGACAGCTCAGCAGCGAAAGAGGGCCAGGGCATTGCAGCACGAGGCTCTGCAAGAGACACTTACTTGGATTTCCAGCCGGCGCCTCGAGCACGCAGCGCCAGGCACACAGCGAGCTGAGAATTAAGAATGATGCTGTCACACAGCAGTGCATGGGCTGCTGCTCAGCAAAAGTCTATTATAAGCAAGCTGATCTTCAGCACAGCTCACACTACGATCAAACTGCTTTGCTGTGAATTAGTATTTCACCAGTTTTCAGAGTAAACAAGCAAACAGACAGACAGGAAAAAACCCAACAAAACCCCCAAATGAACTTCTGAACATACCTGACATTTTGAAATAGGGATATTGAGTGTGTGCAACTTTCTCAAGAAGGTCAAATCATTTAACATGGGACACTTGGCAACAGACAGTTGCCTGGTTCTGTAAATAAGCTATTCTTTTCTTAATGGCAGTAGCAGTACAGATATCCAGTAAATGAACCCAGTATGTTAAAAACCAATGTCACAGCAAGTGAAAATAATTCAAACCAAATTCAAATTGCTCCATTAAATGATTGTATGAGTCTCATAAAATGAAAGTACATTAAATAAGCAGAAAAGATCAATAAGACCAAGAAACAACTGCATATTGATCAAGGAACAAAGTTGCAGATAACTGTCTGATGCTTCAGCCCAATTCACTACTTCTGCTCACACAGGAGGACTCCTCTCCATGAATACCTTATACCCTGTCCCAGCAACTATACCAGTTGCTACTCACTTTTGTTCTTCTCTCATCCTCTAAGCTTTAAAAATAGCAATAATAATTACATTACATGTACTATATTTCTACTGGTTTATGACATTAAGCCCTAATTTTAAATTCAAAGAGTAATAATAAGTACTTGGTGGATGGATGAAGGATGGAATTTTAAGTCAGCTTCTGGCAGAAGGGGGATATTTTGTGCTGCTAAAACAGTTAATGAAGTACAGAAGAGTTTTTAAAATACAGAATAAGGAAATCACAATAAAAATTCGAGGTGTTTGGGAAAAAAAAATCAAAATTTCTTCAACATACTATGTTCACAGAAGACTTCAAGCTCAAATATGAAAATGGTTGGAAGGCTTAAGAAGTCTGCACATCTTGGGATAGAATAAACTTTACAAAGAGAGAAAACAAAGATGAAACTATTATTTTACACGGGAAAGCTGCTTTGTCATTGACTCGCATCATTCCAGTTGCCCAGGGTTTGTCTTTTTCATTTTACTTTTCACTTGTTTTTTTAAATAAAAATGTATTAAAAGGCCTACAGAATTCAATAGTGTTAACACATTTATGTTTTATCAGACTTGTAACCCTATTTAAAAAATCATCTGAGTTTATCACCTTTTATTAAACTTTTTCCATTAGCAGTTATAGAAAATCAGTTATAAAGGATGACAAAAAGAATGTGCAAACTTTGCTAGCAAAATGGCTGTGGTCAATTCTTGTCTCAGAGTCCATGTAAAATTAATTACTTTAATTTTCTCATCCACATTTAGAAAACTGTATTTAAAACCCTAACAGATACCATGGCAATCTCAATCCACATCATGCAGATGACACCAATAGCTAAGTGCAATGTCAAAGGAATGCTATTACAGTAGAGATAAAGCAAAAATTAATTGGCAAAACTTGTTTCCAGGAGTACTGCTTAGATTTCTGATTGTCCTTTTTACTTGTTATGTCCCATATTCAAAATTCTTCAGTCATAACCAAATATTCAACTGGTCCAGGTTATAAGTCATTCCATTTACTCATTCTGAGCTCTGCCATAATGTCAGCTTTCTCCTGCCCCTCTTTTGCTGAGTCTTCAGGGACTTCCATGGAAAGACAGTAATTCAGACACCTATTTGTATATAAAATGACCATACTACAGATTTTAAGAAAGGGAAGATACTGATCTGGTACCAGACCCCAAGTCTCTTGTGCTTCAGTTCCACATCAGTTTATGCTCAGTTTTTATTCCAGCTACCTTTGCTCCCTCCCTTCCACATCTCCTCCCCACCTCTGCATCCACACAAGCTTTCTGCTGAAAATGACCCCCAGTAGCTTTCAGCCACTGCTCAACATCAGCTCCTCACTCCTCTGGATACACCTCTGCAAGGAACAAGCACCTGCGTGTGGCAGAGATGCAAGAAGAAAAGAATCACAGGAGGAAATTTCTATCAGATAAGCAGAGATGGAAGTCAATCTTTAATCCAGTGTGTAGGAAGTTTCACATTAAAGCAATAAAAAACAGAAGTCTGTAAATTCTCTATCTGAATCTGTACGGTTTTGGTTTGTGTGGACATCAAGTTTTTGCCGTCTTACTCAGCAATTAATATCTATTCTGATTTCCATTTATTCAATAACTCATTAGCACTAATTAGCACACGCCTTCAACATATAAAGAAGTTAATACACAAATTAGTTGTGGCAAAAGCACTCAAAAATGTCAAAGCAGAAATACAAATTCTTTAGAGAACAGAGTTGAACAGAGCAATAAACTTGGAAAGAAAAAGTGTCAGATTTTCTGGTATTGAAACAAGTACTTTCAGTATGGATAAAATGTTTGTGGGTAAAGTTTTCAAACGGCAATTAGACAAGTTCAGATTATTCAGATAATACTTGTTATCAGCTTTTTTCAAATGTTCGATCACTGCTCTTCCCAAAAGAAGAATAGGTGGGTCCTACCAATATTCACAGCAATTCACTTACTTAATTCAGCGATTTGCTCATGTTTTAGAGGAAGAGGGATTGATTACTTGGCAAAGGAGAGGGATAAAGACAGTGTCTTACAAGCCAGGGAAGAGCAGCGGTCACTAACACCTGGAGCACTCCCAGTCTGTGGAGCAGTGATCAGCGCTCACTCTGCACCAGGCGAGCCAAACTCTCACCAGCCTATGCCCAGTCCTACACTCAGCACTGAGGCTTTACCTGCCCCCGTAGCTGTGCAGGTTATTAAATGATCCAAGTGTGCAGATCTCATCAGGATTAGACCTCCTGTGCTCCTAACTGCTCCTAAGAAACTCTCTAGTATTGATTCCAAGTATTGATCCAGTACATTTTAGCATGCTGGTTGCAGAGTAGAAAGAAAACCCAGCACTATCCCCTTTCCTGGGGAGCTTTTTTTTTTTTTTTTTTAACATGTATAGCTTTAGTTTCTCCAAGCAGATAAAAGCCCTTATTAATCAGTAAGGACTTCATTTCGTAAATGTAAACATTACAAATAAGTATTCTGGTGAAATAATCTTCTTAAATTCTGTAAAGATATATTATTCAACCAAAGAGGATTCCCTTCTCCACTCCAATTATACATAACTAACACAGGTGACTTTTATTTTTTTAGTCTAGTATTTTATTATGAGGGCAGAAGGGGACAGGGCAAAAGACTTCTAGGAGAGCAGGTCAGAAATAACACTACTGGCCATGAAGGTGATTGCAAAGGCCAGAGAGCACAACAAACACCGGAACATGGCAGAAATGATGATGAGAACATCAGCTAAATAGCAAGCACCACCACCTAGAAACTGAATATAAAACTTCCAAAATTACGGTAGACACCCATTATAGAATAATTTTAATGAACTTGCAAAGACAGTATTTCAGACTAATTTAACCAAGGGAAACTAAATGAAATCTCCCTGAAATAAAATAGGCTATACAGATGGAAGTCTAGTACTGTGGGTTTTACCTTTGGGAGTTGCAGCCTGCACAAGATTCTATTCTTTCATTACAAATCTGTTGTGTGGGGGGCGGAGGAGGAGTAACTGTGTTACAGGGATAAAAAGAATAGCACAATTGTTGTAAGAACATCTAGTTTTCTCTATGTATTTCTATCCATTACAATCCATCCTGAACTTCACGTCTATTTTTTCTCATTACCCTACCCTATACTATGTCAGTAAAGGATATTTTAATGCTTGGGGAGGAAGCACTCCATAAATAAAAGTCCCCAAACAGGACATCACAAATTCATTAGTGAAGATCATTAAACAGCATTCGTTTTAAGCGAACAGAGAAGACAAAGAGAGCTGATCAAGCTCCATCAGGAGAGTGAGGAGGACTGGCAGGAATAGCAGCTGTGCTCGAGCTCAGATTGGATTCGTGTTGGCAGAACTGTGAAATAAAGCCTGCAACACACTGTGCTTTTATGAATCCTGCTTTCCTAATAAAAGGCATCCAAGGAATTTAATGCTTATGTTTTGCCTTTCATAGGCTGTTTTACTTAGGATGGTTTCTATACAAATAAATTTATAAAAGTCCAAGATGCAATTATTTAGACATGCTGCTCCTTCTAACAGTGCCCTCTAACACATACACTAACACAGCCTCATTCATCTGAGTATCTCCTAGTGCTTCATAAATGCCAATTGAACAGATGCCACGAATCTGAAGAACATTACTGCTGGAAAATTTTCTGCTATCTGACTTGGTTAGAATAGTATTATACAGTATTATACAGTAGAAAAGGTCAGTGCAAGGAGAAGAGTCTAGTTTAAGCTATACATTTTCCCTATATCAATTTTAATAATACATTTTTCACAGTCAATTATGCTAGAGTCCAGTTCCTCCCTCACCAAGGAAAAAACCCACTAAAAACTAAATAAAAAGACCAAAGAGTTTCTAAAGAAAGAATTTTAAAGCAAAAAATTATGTAAAACATATACAAAAACCTAAATTTCAGACAAATACAGAGGTATATGAGAGACACATAAGTGAAAATAAAAAATCCTTATTTTCAAAGAAATGTGAAAATATACATTTAGAATTACATTTAATAGAAATTTATACATATTTTTTGTACCGTGGACAAATGAAAAAACTTAAGTAATTTTGTTTCATTGAATCTCTAATTTTTGAGCATAGAATACAAAAAAGGAGGAAAAACCTAAAGAAAGAAAGGATGGAAAAATGTGTAGGAAGATCTCCAAGTACATAAATATAGTGTTGTTCTTTATGTTCCCATGTAGAAAGTACAAAAGTAGGTCACCTATTATATATTACAACAGAGCGATATAAACCAGCTTCTTCTGACTACCTTGGTACGGGGAATGTTCTTGAGTATAACATTACATAATACTTTGGTGCAACTACCTCAACCTGCCTTAAATAAGTAACACTTCAGAATTTGTGAAACTGATGAACCCAAACTTTCACAGCTCAGACTTTCAAACCTGAAACTGGGGCTAGAAACAGAAGCTCAAGTCCATAAACTTCAAGATTTCAATGACTTCCTATTTTCTGAGCAAGAATTCAGAGAACTTCTCTAAGAATGGGATCACTGCACTCGTGCCTTTTCAAGTGGGATCACTTATGCAGGGAAACTGAGCAGCATAACTATTTTCCTTCTACAGGTATGTGTACCAGTCCTTTTTTTCATTTACCCTCTTTCTGAACCAACCTCATAACCCTGATTGCTGTGCTACTATAGAATAAACTATTATTTTACAAATCAAGCTTCAGATCAAAAGGAAGAAGAAAGTGTCATTCACTGTAATTCAGAGGCAGGTGAAAGGGCTGCAGTGCAATGTTCCAAGACAGAATTGCCTTTTCTTTGTGCTTTCCTTAGTTCTGTCTAAGCAAGCTGCCAATTTATTTAATCCATCCACTCATGAAGGTAAAACAGATTTGTCCAAGATGACACATAGTTATAAAGCAGAAACCGTAAGACATCTTTGCCTGTTGAACTCCCTTTGAGACTAAAAATAAACTCCTCCAGACTTAAAAATGCTCTAATTGATTCAAAATCCAGCCTGGTTTGTTCAGTCTGAGATCCAGATCAGATCCTGAGCTCTTCTCAGAACTCAGTGCATAACTATTCTAACTGCAGGTGTGCTTAACAGTATGATAGAAACTTTAAGTAAGCATACAGAAAACCCTACCACCCATAAATCTGTTTTACTCACATGCTTAGCAATCACCAATAAGGAAAATACTTACTTCTAATATTTAGTATTTTACTAGAAGGCAAACATGGTGCTTTACATTTCACCAGAGGTAGATGTGTGAGCCTTGGTAATACAGATAGGAGCAGTATTTATTATATTCACAATGACAGAATAATAATTTTGTCTCTTACACTAACATGATAAACTACAAAAGCAGGTTTTTTATAATAAGCATCAGCTTAAGGCAGACATGAGTGAATTCATTCTAGTAGTTATGGGAGCTAGTGCATTATTTAATATCTTTAACGTATCGAAGATCATATCTAGATTACAAACAAAAAGGAGACCATTACTTCAACACTATTTCTTTAATCATTCTTACTTTAATGTAAATTCAAGCAGGGAAATCCTAAAAAGAGCCTGAGAAGATATAATTTTTCAGATAATTTAAAAACCATTCACAACTTCACACAATTGTTTACGCTCATATTTCCTTCAAGTATGAGTAAAGTATCACTCTGTAGGCACTGATTAAGGACTAGTCTATGTTTCAAACAAGCGAATATCTAAAAAATAATGCAATAAATTTTATGTTTTTCATACACTGTTATTTTTTTCAATCACTTCTAATTGTAAAACATCCTTTGAGCAGTTGTAGTTTATTCTTGCTGTCATTTTCTGCACAAAGGTGATGGGGCACCATGGAGACTTGAATATTTTATTATTATTAATGGAGAATTACTTAAAAATTAGTTTTAGTATATTCTGTTTAAAATCTTGTCTTGCAATTGCAGTATTTGAGTCTATCCAGATGATGTTTTTCACAGTAATTTTTCCTTTGGTCTTTAAAGCTACCGATATTTACACAGCCAATGATGCTCAGTTTTAAACAGTTAAGGAAAGGAAACACCATATTCAGATTCAATTGCTACAACACTTTATCATGATATTTAAAAAAGCATTTGATACATGAAGCTTGGAAGTGAAATCAGTTTCCCTACTGCTTTTCAATCATCATGCAAGGTTGTAGTTTGTAAAATTTCTCACAAACCATAAAGACTGTGTATTTTAAATACCTTTTAGAAGGTAGCACTTGTCTACAGCTCCCATCTTAAGGTCTCACAGCATTTTTGGCTACCACTTTAAGCATTTTTATAAAGGGAAGAAGTTGAATACAAAGCAACTTGTCTGAGAAACAAATTTACACTTAAACCCAGCTACTGCACAAGTCCTGTGAACAGTGATACAACAGAAATAGAATTCTTTATCTCCTACCTAATTCCACCTTAGGATTTTGTCCAATGTTTCATACATTCCCAGGTGATCAACTATATTTTTGCCCCAGGTTTGTTTTTTTTTCCCCTTTGACTTATTTCTACCCATGAGTAGAAATGGAGAGTTGGGAAATCTACCAAAGTGGGAGAAGTGACGAAAGTAACTTTCTTACATCTTCAACTATAAATCTATAATTTCTTTAAACTTTTGGAACTGGTTTGGTTACACAAAGGAAAATCCCAAATGAAGAATTTCTTCACTAAAAAGGTGATCAGGCATTGGAATAGGCTGCCCAAGGAGTTGGTAAAATCACAAGCCCTGGAAGTGCTTAAGAAACAACCGGACATGGCACTTAGTGCTATGGTTTAGTTGACATGGTGGTGTTTGGTCAGAGGTTGAACTTGATGATCTTGGAGGTCTTTCCCAACATTAATGATTCTATGATTCTATCAAAAATATAAAAGAAGACAGGAATGGTATTACTTCATTTGTACAAAAATCTAAATTTTATCAGAGATTGAGATTTTAAGTAGATCTGAGTCCATCTTTTCTCCTTCCCAATGCCCACACAGATACTACTTCTGATACTTTTAAGCAGAATAAATATTGAAAGAAAAACTTTCATTAAATGGAAGAGAGGGGTAATTATCTCCATTGTCAAAATTCATAAAACCAGGGTCAAAATTTAAACTACAGCTTGAACTGATTTTTCCGTTGCCATTGCAGCATGCCCATCCTTGGAAAAAAGGGTTATTTTGGAAAGGCACTGGGCTAAGGCTACATTTCCTCAAATTCATCACTCTTTCTGGGTACCTTTTTGGAAGCAGGATTCCACTTTGAAGGATGCACTATGCATTGGAGAATTTTCATCTGAAAAATTCAACTATTACATTGTTTCTGTTCCCAGAAATAGTGTAATTCATAGCACTTTCCTGAATCAAGTCATTTTTATAACAATTTTGTACTTTTTATATACATACACACATTTATACAAAATACAACTACGGTACATCTATCACAGGAGCTACAGAACAACTACTCTGTACACAGTGTTCAGCTGAACACATCAGGCTCACTTGGAGCACTGCTTGTCAGTGGCAGTGGTGACAGCGGTTTTAATCAAGTCGAGCAATCCCAGATTTCCTCAGGAACATCAAGATCTGTATTGTGCCAGTTAAGTCAGCACCCCAAAATCCCAGGTATGGCAGAGGACCTGGAACAGTGCTGAGAATGCTTTGGGTGGTGGACACAGCAGGAATTTTGAGTAGCCCTGTATGTATCAGCTAAACTGAACAGCGAAGAACTAGGTAAAGTAATTAAAACTATTTGGATACAATTTTCTTCTCCCAGAAGCTTAACAGAATTTCCTCATTTAAAGTTCAAATATCATTCAAATAAATAAATTACTGACTCAGTAGGAATTTAAATGCCAAAACACAGTCAAAGGAATATTTTTTTTCTATTCAGAGGATAAAACAATAGCTGCCTGGCTGCTTTCTTGAGCCTCTGTCAAAGAATAGGCTGACCCAATCTGTGACCTGTTCACACTGTTCACTGCTTTGATATCTAACAAGCACTTACTAGATAATGGTAATCAATGGAAACTGGAAGCTTTACATTAATCTGTGAAGGTGTAACATTTGTCAAAAGGGAAACCAGCATCTTCCATTATTTTGCAGGTGCTAAAATTACTTAAAAATAATAAAAGCTCAAGCTATAAAACCCAGCAACATACACATTTATTTCTAACTGCTACTATTATTCCACTATGTCAGTAACCAATAATGCTATCCTAGAGTAGAATATTGCTGCCAATTTTACAAGCAAAAAATAAAAATAGGCTTTTCCAGAATTAAAACTGCATTTCTTTCCATTTATTTATTCATTCATTCAACAGATGCATTAGCCAAGACTCCACACAAAACTGAAGTATTAAATTATATCAGCTGGATGTATTTCTAAAAAGAATCTAAAAAAATTAGAAAGATTAGTAATTTGGTGAATTCATTTCTTCAGTATCTACATCTAGCAGCTCTCAGCGATCTTCAAATGTACTTTGAAAATATAGATGCTTTCAGGCAAGCACAGAAAGAGAAAAATAAACTTTGCATCGTAATCACAGATTTAAACAAAGATTTAAAATTACAGATTAGCAATTTTATGTGGACTCTCTACAATCCACAGTTCCCTCTGCAGCTGCTGGTTCATGGAATTTTTGGGATCAATCCCATTTCCATTCTCATCTCCTTGTGTTGTGGATGAAATCTACCCAAGACAATTTTGTGCCCAGCTGATAACAGGATGCCATTCAGCCAACTGCCATACATGGTGATCATACCCAACAGAATTGCAATGTGGCACCAAAGTGAAAAAATATTGATACTGCTGAAGACTTTTTTCCAAACACCCATAACTTAAAGCAAGGTTACAAGTCAAGCTCTTAGCAGTTTTGTACAAAAGCAGCCATGAAATTCAACACTCAACATTCTCTGTCTATTTATAGCAAAAGATCATTAAGAAAACGAAGAAAGCCTGTATAAATAAACCTGAAGAGCAGATCACCCTTGCAGCGTTTCTCACAATTTCCCTGTCCTTGCGTGTGACTCCTTTAGTTCTCATCAAATATTCATGCAACTAACTCCATGCCTGGCTCATCCTCAATAGGTGTCTTTTCTTTTTCCTTCTGCCACAGCACACACACTAAGGTGGCACTGGGAAGGATAAGAGAAGGGGAAATGCACCAATACAAGGCACCTAATATATTAACGACAATTTCTTTTCAGTACGGCGCAACCCAAAGTACCACACATAAAAACATTATGTCCAGTTTGTTCTACACGTAATATTGATTTGGTTAACTGTTGTTAAACTACATGGTACTGCTTGTTACTGGTTTTATTGATGAAGCATCTTTACACTTAATTCAACTTCCTAGTTGATGCTGGAAGCAACAACTTCTCAATGTTAAATTACAGGTGAAACATTCTCCAAACAGTTTTGCATTTTTGCTCTGTGTTTAATAATCTTCTATGCATGCTGCAAGGCCTGTTTCCTTAGAGATGGGGTGATGTTTAATTTTGTAAAGATGGATGACGAAGTAGAGAGTTCTATAGTGTTTCATCAATACATTTTTTTAAATCTCATTAATTATTTGCATCTTCTGAAGGTTTGTTTTGCTCCCCCACCCCTCTTCCAATGCAGTTGAGGGCTTAAAGCAATTTAGATACAAGTCAAGTTAGTGGAAGAAATAATTTATATTCTGACTTTGCCAATACATTACTTCACTTAAGAAAAAAATAAATTTCTATCTTGAGAGATAGATACATGAACTATTTTTTCCAGTCAAACCTCAATTCTCTCCTTATTACTCCAAAGCACTTCCTTGGTTTAACTTTGTCAAGTCTAGTTAGCCATTAAAAATCTGTGCTTAAAAATCTACAAAGAGAATAAATGTGGAAAATTTCTACAGTCCATGCATTCTTCAAAAAGAAATTCGTCTTGTATTACTGGACAGATTAATGAAATACAGACAGCCTTTCCAGATCTGCACTGGGCATCTAGGACATAACCAAACTGTTTTTCTACAAACCCAATAATGTGAACAGAAACTATGAAGCAGATACAGGATGCTCAGGCATTGTGGTCATGGACATCGCCCAAGAAGCTAAAATCCTTAGTTTAAGTGTTAATCCACACTAACTGTCCACATAAATTCATTCGATTAAGGGTACTGAATACAAGCTAAACCTCTATCTAGTATCAATGTTTATTGCCCCAAAATACACTGTAATAGCTGCTTTGCCTACAGGCTTCAAGATTACTGAGAGTGGCTTTTATACTCTCATAAATGCTATCATCACAGCCTGTAACATTTATCAAGGTATGCAATCAACCAACAGTCCAAGAGCCACTGAGTCCTTACATACAGATGCACACAAACACCAAAGGAAAATCCCTGTTGAAGTATTCTACCCTAGACCTGCATTGCTTATTGAGATAATGCCAGCTTCAAGATTTTAGAGTGGGAGCATTAAACAGGGTATTAGCAAGAGTCCAATAAACAGGTAGATGCCTATAATTTTTTGATGGTGGCAAACAAAATCGGTTTCTGAAGAATATATGAAATATTTGCAGGGAAAAAAACCAACTGCCCCAGGAGGGACAGAAAGCGCTGAGTTTTCCTTTTACTTCAACAGCAAGGCAGCAGAAAAAACATTACACCATAAAGCAACTTCAAAGAAAAACATTTCAAGCCTAAAGACCAGCAAGTTTAAAATAGTAATCACTTTCAAAGGGCAGGCTCTCCTTTCCTTTCATTCTTTCCTCGCATTAAAACTAATTTGCCTGATTAATAAGATAAAATAATGTTCTCTATATCCAGCTGTCTCTCAGGGGGAATAAATTCTCACTGGGCACCATATATACTTTGGAAAGAATGAGAACTAGAAAAGACCTCTACTTGTGTCAGAATGGCAATTTCTCTTTCAGAAAGACAGTGTGGTAACAGGCAGTCAGTAAGTAGTAATTCACATGGTTTTTCTGTTGATGGGTTGTTGCTGTCGTTATTCTCCGTCTTCCACATTTCCTCCAGGAGCTCCTAACCCAAGGTAGGGCTGCTAGCCTACCTAGCAATAGTGAAGTTTCTCAATTTGAAAGGTACCAGAAATAATGCACACAACATTTTTCCTTTTTCCTATTCCAACTACCATTCACAGCTCCTATCACTGCAACTCATGCTACCTATATGTTTTAATTGATTACATAGATCATCAGAAGGCTGCCGAAGAATTTGACAAGCTTTTTCTCCATAAACCTGTATTTGCTCATCATTCATCAGTGCAATAAAAATGTCTTGAACAACCATTTTAAATTTCTCAACATTTTATTAGTAAAATAAAACTTAGGCTTCAAGCCTAACGACTGCAAAGCCAGATCCCGGCATCAACCATATACAACGCAAAATAGTATCCCCTTCCTCAGACATACCACTGACACCACTGCTCTCAGCCTTCTCCCAAAAAACAGCAAATGAAAGCATTTTTCATACAAGCTGTGGTTTGCTTCAGTATTACAGTATGTGATTTCAAAGACAACAATTATGCAGTGAGGTTAAAAATACTTTAGAAGATGGAAAAAAACTGAAACTATGGTTTAAGCACAAAAATCCTTGCTATTTGAAAGCTTCACAGACAAAATTAGTTCCTCATATGCATGCGTATTGCATGCATTTTAACACAGTTTAGTTCTTTATTTTAGATTCTACAGCTACAATATATATGGTTTTTAAAAAAAACCCTGAAAAAACTAAGGGATTTATATTTCTCTTTCATTTATCCACTTAAGAAAGTACGAGATGTTTTTCAATAATCAATAAAAAAAATTAAACTATATTATAGATACAAATTATGAAAATGAATGAACCCAAACAACAGAGGAAGAACGAAAATAAACTGAATATGATATCAACACAAATCTAAATTTAGATCAACATGCACATCAATCAAATGAATACTTTTTTTAGTAGAGGAAATGTGAAGCAAACACACTGCACTAAATTAGTTCAATTTCCATGTTATTATGCATTTATCATTATAGCTTATTACTTTTAAACTTCTCTTACATGCCTTTTTATGGCACTACATAGACAGATTTTCTATCAGTTTCACTGAACAACCTTGTAAAAAACAACTGATGAACCAAGGCAGTAAAGAGGAGACAACCGAGTAATATACCATATAAAAAAATCAGACAAGAAAATACATTGCATATAATTTTTCAGATTTTGAAAATTTAATTTGTGGAATATCACCACTGTGAGACTGATGTGGAGAACTTCCTACATTTGAAGTGAACACTGAATCTGAAGAATTTGTAGAGGCTGACATTATTTTAACTGCTTATATCAGGCATTCACAACAAGGGGGGGGCGGGGTGGGAATCTAACTACATGTCCTTAGGTTTTATTTTGTTGTGTGAAGAAGGCAAAGTATGTTCCTGTCACATGCAGAGTTACTGTGTGTGGTCACTGAACTTTGGTTTTAAGGGTAGCAAGCCTATGGGATTCTTTTCACACACTTTTGTACTGCTTCCAAACTGAATCAGCCAAGCGGCTACCTGAGCGAGACTGACACGTGAAGTCACCCTGGTGGTAACACTTACACTGTTGTGCTAGCCTTAAAAAAACTAAAGGGACATGACAGGTAATACCTATTTATGTTGTGTTCACTCTTTCCTAACAGGGCAATTAATCCTAAGATTTGTCTCTTAATTTCAGCTAGAACAATGCTCGCCACTAGGCACACCATGTGAACACTTTGTCTTAATTAAGAGACAATGGTACTGCCTTTCTAGTTTACAAAATTACTAGAAACAAAGTCTATCCAAGATCTCTGCTGAATAAACAACCCTAAAGAAAATCTTCCTCATTTTGTTTTAAATTAGCAATTCCACTTAAAGGATATTTAAGGAGGTTACACACAGGAAGGTGTGTAACCAAACTCCTGCATCAGGGGATTGTAACAGGGCAGCTAGGGCTGTTCCTGCTGCTGCCCATCCCACATATCCTGCTACTCATGTCTTTCATAACAAGGATATCTGATGGAGAATCCTGAACCAGATCCTAAAGTTTCTACCTGCATGTTAACTTCAGCTGCCAGAACACTTCCTGACCCATCTACACTGAGGCTGCTGTGCAATACACACTCACAGAGCTGCAAGGAGCTGGGATTTGGAGGTGCTGGGCAACACAGCCACCCAGCAGCAGGGAACAGCACTGAAAACTTCCTCCAACATACAAAATAGCTTCATGAAAGAAAGGCAAGCAAACCCATGGCACTTCAAACCACAAGGCAGTATTTCCTCATTCTACAGCCACACAGCATCAGGACCCCAGCTCCAGAACATTTCAGCTACTATGCTAAACCCCTTTGCAACTGCGGGAATGAACGTTCTTCCAGGCATTCTTTCAATAAGGCTCACACAATGCCGGCAGGTGCCTTTTTTATTTGTATGTTCAAAGCAATACAAAAGATATGATTTCAGAATTCCAAAAATCTTTCCATAATAATGAAAATCCTCACTAAAATTCATTAACAATTACCAGCTTAGAACTAAGAATATTTTACAGAAGCAGAAACCTCTCAAGTTCTCAGAATAGTCAAAGCACAAATTCAGAGCAATATTACAATTTCTAAAGAAAAATAAAAGAAAAATAAAGAAAAATAAAAAAAAAATTGAAATTTATAGCCACTAATTAAACTTTTGCTAAAAATTGCTACAATATACAACACCACTCATTATGAATGTTTATACTAGAGGACAAACCACTTCCTTAGAGAAAAGTTGGATGTTATTTAAATTACTATTAAATTTACCAGCCATACTTCCCTCCTGAGCATAACTGATATTGCTGCTTTGTTTTTCCCACTAAAATGCTTAAATAATTGTGCAATAATGCACTAAGATCATGATTTAGCTGTATCATTTAACAAAATTTATTTTTATGACACAAAAAGGCTGCCTTCCTTACATATGAGTGATAGCCAGCTATGGTCTTACAATTCTTCTTTGGTATCACCTCGTGCAAAACTAAAACAAGATACATTTTTGGTATTAATAGCTAAAGGGCATTCTCTAACTTACACATTTCCTCATGAGTACAGAACCTTTCAGTGCTGAAAAGGTCAACAGTTGTTCTAACATGGAATACTACTGAACAAATAACCTATGCCTAATAGTTCTACAAACTCAAAAGAATCTTATAAGACATTCTTATTCCATGGCACAAGTAGATAATTTTTCCATACTTAAACAGCTATGCTATCATTAACTCTGAATCTTGAAAATTAATATGTACACATTATATATAAAAATACATAAACATGTAATATATATATACACTATTGTATCATTTATATAAAATCTGTATCTATTTAAAAATACTTGTCTTTGTGCTGCTTCCAAAGATCTTTGCAAATACAAGAGGAAGCACAATGAAATAACATGCAATTAATCTGGAAAATCCAGATTTTTCCAGGGATGTAAATCTACAGTGGCAGAACCGAGATCAACAATGTCCCACATGCAAGACTGTTTTCTGTCATGGGAAATATGAATGTTAGAAAAGTGGAAAAAAAACCCCTTGCAAAACCCAACCTAAATAAGTCAGTATAAAAATAACAAAACAAAGCAAGATGGCAATCAACAATAAGGGAGAAGAGAAAATAAACTTTAAGAGAAAGACACTAAATGGAAAATTAATTTTTTGGATGTCAGTCCTTGCTGCAGAAAAGGAATAATAACTTTTGAACAGTTCTCTATACATTAAAGAAATGAGAATAAAGTACTTGAGCCAAAAGAAAGAAAAAAACATGTTACCACCTGAGTCAGAATGGTACTATCTACAAATTCTAACAGAATTTTTGTCATCTATTCAGCATTATCACTCTTAAATAATAATAAAAACCTTTATGACTAGATCTTGTGTATGGGTCGGGAGTCAAGATTTACATAAACGCATGCTACAGCATGCTCCAGACCAACAAGCCATAATTTCAGTATCATGTAGAAAGGAGAAGACATTTACAAATTCAGCATAACAAGGGCACATCGGTACAACTCCCAAACCCAAACAGCTATTAGCCATTGCTGATTGTTCCTTGATGTTACAGAAGTTACTGGATTTTCAAAAATATTCTAACAGAATCCTTTGCAACTGACTATTAAGGAAACTGAGATACAACAAGGTAAGAAACAATTTTAGATACAAATCACAAAATATTTGGAAGAGCTAGCTTAGAATTGGGCATGACACACCTCAGGGTAGATAAATGAAAGGTACAGAGGAGCTATCTAGTTGGAATTCTGCAGATGCACCATGTAAATAATGCTGAACAACAATTCCAGGGCAGCATGTCCAAAACCACCCAATATTTATTTTCTAAAGCAACTTGAGCTCTAAAGACACTATCTGGCACTAAAAAATCTGTATGAGTTAGGATCTCAAGTCTCTTGCTAATATGAAAACAGATGACATTTTTAGACCCAGAAGCAGTAAAATTCTAAGTAGTCACTAAATGAGCAGCAAGATTCAGACTAGGAAAAAAGATGTGGAGTACAAAGAAAAAAAGTGTTGCTGAAGCATTCAGGATGAAAAAAAGAATAATACAGAGGACAAGGCTAGAGAGCAGACATAGTTTCACGACTGTGCCAGTAAAGATCTTCATGAAGATCCATGACATCTGGATGTTAAAATAGTCTGCAGTAGGTTTATGGAAAGTTAAAATGTAAAGCACATTAAAAGAATTCTAAAGCTCCAAAATCAAGGCTTCTGATAGAAAAACATTAGAATTAGGTACTTCATTTGGCCCTGCTAGACCTTTTGAGCCTAATGAGTCTTTTCAAACAAACTAAGCTTATTTAAAACACTGCAGTTCAAGAAACTGATTCAGGGTGACCTTATAACAGCAGAGCTTTGACCTTCTGATCTAGGGATGACCTCCCACCATTTGGGAAGGCAGTAACAGTCAATGCTGGGACGTTACTTCTACTGTGTAAAAAGTGACACAGTAGATGCAAGACAGAAAGTAAGACAAAAGAGGACCAAGAAATACACTACAACTTCCAAATTTCTAGACTTCTTGCTCTCAGCAAAATAGAAAAATATATTCTCACATACCGCTATGACTCCTGAATTGAATTTAGAAGTACTACAGGGGTGTGTTCACTCAGGGGTGTGTGTTATGGCAATTGCCATTATCTCTACCCCTGTGCACCCAGTGTCTCTTTACATGCACACGCCTCTACACCTTGTGCTCTACTCTGATTCAAGCTCCTGCCTCTCTGAATTTCTTTTCCCCCTCACATCAGACCCAGCAGCCTCAACCCTTCACAGTCTATTCTCTGTTAACCATCTGGATCTTCCTCTCTCCTTGTGTTGCCATTCTCAATCCTAAGACCCTTCATCATCACTCTTCTGGTTTAGGACTCCTGCTGTTCCCTGATACTTCTACCTTCTCATTACCTTTTCACCCCACTTTTCACTACCTTAAAAGACAAAATACCAGTCAAATTCTTTCTCCCATCTATCCTGATATAGAAACAGGTATAAGAACAGCACATTTTCTGTTTATGCTGGGTGCCTGCACATGGCTCTTTTTGCCCACTCTTCCCTATCTACCCTTTGAGGATGAAGTCATCTGTTCACACCATCTTAACTAGCATCTGCACAGCAATGGCTTATAAGCATGTCTATCCATCCACCTACTCCTGATTGCCTCCATATGGTACTGCTTCTTTTCCTGATTTTGTCTCCAGAAAACTTAAGCTTAATATGTTAACAACTCAGCTCCTTATCACTCCTCTCAAACACTTCTTGCAGATAAAACTTCTGCCAGTATCACCTCCTGTCATATAGGTAGTCTTTTGTGACCCCTTTGCCTGCATTTGAACCATATATTCTTGGTATACCCAAAATCCTGTTACAATCTTCCTCCGTGTGTACATCTTTTTCTAACAGTACAGCTCATCCAATACCTCCATCTTTGTTCAGGCACACACTAAAGAATTAGAAAGGGAGATGGAGATTCATCTGTTTAAATTTAGACAGGCTTCCTTACTTATCCTTAGTCATACTGAAAGTGAAGCAAGTAAATCTCTAATATATTAGTATTTATGCTTGCATTTCAGGAATCCTCTTTACCACATCACCCTGAAGAGCTATGCTGGTATCACTGGTTTCAAGCTCTTGGGAGGCAGACGATAAAGAGACAGCTCAAAGGGCTCAATCTCAGCATAGCCTGCTGGTACCTACTGTTCTCTGTTCAAAGTTTCTGCAATCTTTATTTACATGGCTTCTGAATGCAAAAGAGTATGGAAGAGGAAGCCTGCTAGATGAATATGAAGCCATTTAAAAAAATAAATAAAGCATGCTGTTATCTAAAGATAAATAATATATTGGATGTCTGACTGAAGGAAAAAGTAAAGAAAAGAAATAAAGACATCTGAGTTACACAACTGCATTCTGTATTTGCATTAACAACCTAAAAACAGAGAACCCCATCAAAATTTGACTCAAACTACCATCTTAACACAGTTACTTATGTAAGAACTCTAACATCTAGTACTTTATCACAGTTCACCAAAAAATCTTTTCAATCACGGTGGAAAAAAAGCCCTACACTCATTTGAGATTATAAACTACCTATAGGACATTTTATACTCAGATATTCTTAAACTATTTGTTTCAGCAAACTGATTTTGAAAAATATTATTTTGGGGCTTATACTGAAATTATTTCCAAGGTTTATTTAGCACCAGTACTAAATAAAAAAGATATTGCACTACACTTCTCATTATGTGGTTGTGAGCGTTGTTTATACTGATAGAACAGATTCAGAAATAAGTTACAAAACAAAAAGTGACAACAAAGACATCCCTTGCGAAGTGAAGGTCAAGAACATCACGCAAGAAAGACATCCTTACAAAAACCTGTCAAGCCTCTAGCAAAATTAATGTGGAACATACAATTTTTTTAGAAGTTTACATTTCAAGAAAATTAATAACCTCCACAACTATACATAAATTGCACAGTGATGGATCTTAAAAATCATGTTTTTCTGATCATGAATCAACTGAATTATCATGTCTGAATAATTACCAGGGTCTGAATAATCTCACTGTATCCTAGCATAAATTTTCCTAACATACATGTGGGTAGCAAGTTGTCCTGAATATAACTTATTGCTACAAAACCTAGATGACCATTTGCATGTATATATGTATGGTGAAATTCAGCATGGCTTAAAGAGGCAGTATTATTTCAGAAGGTTCTTAAGGCAAGAAAAGTCAATGAACCAAAACAAACAAACAAACAAAAAATCAAATTAAAAACTCAAACACCTAAAAGGCTCAGAAATGGAAAGTAGGCAAATTCAAATATAGATTGTTGGAAGCTTTTAAAGTAATAACCGTTTAATCCTTTTTTTTTTTTTTTCTCAGTGCCATGTGGTTTCCAGTGTACACAAAGTAAAGAGTGAAAAGGTAAAAATAAAACAGGCATACCCTTAATATATTCCAGAATTCATAAATCATTTGTAAATTTAGTCCTTTTATAAAAGAATCCTTATATAAATTGGAGGGAGGGAGGGCATCAATCCCATATATGAAGCACAATTTAAGCCCAACATCACTGACCAATCAAAATTAGTGAATGCACTGCATCTCTCTGCAGTGAGGAGAAGCGACAAGGTAGGCTGTCATTCTGCAAAAGCTGCCCATCGCAAGCTTTCCTCTCAGAAGCACTGCTCTTCTTTTTTAGAAAGCTTGAATCTCAGTGGTGTCTCTGGAGACAAGAAGCCTTCAGTATGTTAAATTACTTTCATTATGTATTTTCAGATGCTTATTGATTCTATCGTAGGAAGAGTGGGAGACTGCAGCAGCCTGTAAACCAGAACTAAAGCAATTGTATACATTAGCAGTATGCTGAAACAATGGCACAGTACAGGCACAAATTTTCATTAAGGTCATTTTTTGAAGATATGCTTATTACCCTCTTTCCCTTCTACTCTTCTAACAAGTGAACAAAATGAATCCCTCCAACCTGGAACTGCTTCACCTGCATCGAGAATTTACCAAATCTTTAGTGGAGGTAAGACCTGTTCCTTATTATGATATGCAGAATAAGCAACATTAAACCAAATTAAAAATTGGAGAAAAAAAGGCAACAGATCAGATTCAACTTATATTAAGCAGTAATATATTGTTATATTTAAGACTAGGAAATATTTAAATGCTATTTCCCCTTCCCCATTAAAAATATAATGCTAGAAAAATGTTATTCTGTATTGAAGTCTTATAGAATATTAAGAACCTGTTTTGTTTGTACTACATAAAGACAGTATAGTTTAAGCTCATACAATACTGGGGAAAACAACCACATAAAGCAACCGGGAATGTGCTTTTCCTCCCTCAGCAGTATTTCCAAATATTGGCAGTTAAATACGTTTCAGATTTATTCAGTTACTCTTCGAAGGATCAGACAGTTTGTAATTAGTGTATACTTATTGCTTTATGAAGGTTGGCTAATATGACTAATCTCTGATTGCTCAGGAAATCCCCCTTCTCTGTTGTTTTTTTTTTCAACTTATTTCTTTCATTACCCTGTACATTCAAGCCATTTATTAAAAGCATGGATTTGCTAAACATTTATTTCAAGAAAGGAAAGTATAACAGTGTGCAAATTAAACACAAGCATTTTTTTCTAAAAGGCTCATTAACTCTGTTCAGTTCATTAAAAGACAAGAGAGTTGTATGTATAAACTACCTGCTCACCAGAGCTATAAAACTACATTTTCTAGGTTTAGTCACACACACTCTGCATCCAACAGTTATTGCTTCTAGCCAGGATTTTTTTGTAACCTGCACTATCTGGAGAACAGGAAACTTGTCCAAAAAACCTAAATTCATGTAAGCTAATAGAATATGATTTTACTGACAAATAGAGTGCAGGCTAACTGATTTTCTATGTAATCTAAAAAGTGCAATTTTAGAGATTCTTTATACATGAAGTGATATTAGAAAATACATTCTTGCATTAATTTACTTTTGAAATTATAAGCCCTGCTTTTAACCTTTCTTTTCCTCCCCTTCACAAGGGCATGCAGCAACTAATTCAGTTTTACAACTGACAATATGAAGAATGCAGTTGACCGGGTATCTTTGTAGCTGTATGACCTACAAGCAGCAGGATGCATCCCTAAAATGTATTCTTAAGACATAAAGGAATTAAAAACAAAACATGGAACACACTTGCATTACCATTTGTTTGCATGACACTTCAACAATATACATGGAAGACTAACACATCTGCTCAGATTTTCATTAAAAGAAGAGTGCAATGATTGATTCTTAAAATGGTGAGCATTTCTTAAAGAGGGATTTATAATTTAAAACCAGAATTGTGGAAACTACTGATGCATGAAGAGACAATGAAACATGAAATCCCAAAAGGAGAATATGCATACTTCACCAGCAAGCTGAATAAAGGTTTAACCAAGCTTTTTCTATACTACTCATTAAATAACTTACTTGTCATAATGACTAATGGATATTTTTCTCTCAATTTTATGATGTTATGTATTCTCCTTAAATCAAAATAAACCAAATTAGGTAACCCATGGTTACTCTCAAAGCACATGAACTGGATTTTATGATGTATAGCAACTTTTTTCACTAAGCCATCACTCAAAAGTAATGAGCAGGAATATTACAGAAAGAAATACGCAACCATAAACTAAGGATGTCTACACACACTCTGAAAACAGAGATCAGAAATTATTTTTCTTTAAACCTGGAAAATAAAAACAGGCTTCTACAAAATGCAACAGGGGAAGGAAATTAACATCACTTAAAAGAAGGTTTATTTGTTATTGCTGGCTTGAAACTCAGAACAGACACACAGAATATGCCCTGGTCTGTAGAAGTATCTGAGACAATTAAGAAGCCCCCATGTTTAATCAGAACTTTTTGCTGCTGAACTGCAGGAACAAAAAGAAAGGGAAACAAAAAAATCCGCAAGAAATGAAATAAGAGCTCAGCTACCACTTGATTTCCAGGTTACAGTGCGTGTCAAAAATCTCTCAGTGCCACCATGTATCAGTTTCTGCCAAGCTGCTGCCCCGCTGTGCCAGGCCCCTGAGGCACAGAGAACAGGTAGGTGCCCCGGCTGTGCCCGCGCGGCGCCGGGTGAACGAGCTCCTGTCCTCACCACTCTGCCTCCCTGCACCCCAAACCCAGGCAAGGCAGCAAGGAGGTGATGCTTCATCTATTCGTGACAGCCTAACACATCTGAGGTTTTCTGTTTTCACAAAATCTCCGTTGCTATAATGTTAGGGTGAGACTGTAGTTTGTTTTAGCAGATCTGCTTTTGATTTCTTCCTGGCTTTTGCTAATATAAAAGAACTTCATTTATCCAGCAATGCATTTGGAATGGTTTGAAATCCATTCACAGCCAGGACAGCATGCAAGAGGAGATCATATTCCTGAGGGTTAATGTAAGACAGATAGAGGTTGCCTAAATTAGAAATGAAACAAAGCTTTTGAAATATTTCTTGTTTCATTTCACACCTGAGAGTAATACGTTCTAATTTACATCTTTTTTATTTAAGAGGCACATGTGAAATAACTGTTGAAGAATACCAAGAACTTTCATCATACAATTTGCAATTAATAGTATTGTTCAATTGAGGCTTTTCAGAACTGCAGATGAAATCCATTTGCATACTGTATCCCAAGTGTGCTTAATTCATACTTTCATTTTAAAAGAGCTCAATTTTGTTCACCTTAGTGCTATCCATTTTAATGTACTCAGATTAGAACAAAGGTCGACCTTCGAATTTATTTTCATGCCAAATATGTCCCCTCTTAAATTTAAAGCTACCTAGGAAAAAAAAAAAAAACCTCCAGTATCATAACAAGAAATTGAATAACCTCTCTTTTATTTATTCAATCAATTACAAACTCAAGAGCTGGCTGACAGTATAAATAATACAAACATCAGTATTACCTGCAGATGCTATATTTAAAACTTACCCACATGTGTAAAACTAAGCAGATGAGACACAAAATGGAAAAACTGCTAGATAAAAGAAATACCTTTTTGAACCCTACTTATTCCTAAGAGAAACATGCTACATATGTAAATCTGTTTGGTTTAAATGTAGTTTGTAAAAAAAGAAAAAGCAAACCACAAACAAAACCTGAAAGAGACAATTTTCTTTTTAAGTACTATTTGCTAAAATTATTCCCTTAAATATATTCTGGAATAAAATGAAATACTCTTCCATTCCATGTAGCCATAGATTTCTTGAAAAAATTTAACATTCAAATCAGAGAAAGGAAATGTAGTATTTTATAATAAACTCAGTTTACCAAACCCACATAAGTTTTGCATTTGAAATTATATATATTTATAAAAAGTTGTTGTAGTGGCAAACATCATAGACATAGATGCACAGAAGATTAAAATGAACAGAAGGTTTAAACTCTGTAAAAAACTGGTGAATGACAGAACATCACATTTCAGTCCACAACACTACTGTAAACCTCATAAGAAAGATATGGCTAAATTGGCATAAATAATTTAAACATCCTTTTTGTGACAGATAAGCAACAGTGCTCCATGTTCCTAACACTTCTTTTTCCACAAGAGCTTTTCAAAATGATCTTGATCACTAATTTGTTAATACTTAACAACATTCTTCTAAAATGACCCTCAAAGCAATACAAAGGCTATGCACAAAGTATGGTTTATTCAACAAATGAGCCCTTTGTGAAAAACCACATCACTATAAACAAAGGCTTGCCTCCCTAAGTGGAAGCTTTTCACCATTTTTTTCTTTTTTCAAACAAATCCTGCTTTCTTTTAAAAAGCAAAGACCTTATTCTAGATCTTCAGGCTTTTGAGTTGATGCCAATTAAAGCTCTAAACATACTGTAAATGAAGAGTTTGGTAAGAATATTGCTTTTCCTCCCTCCTCCTTCCCCAGCATTTATCTACAATGAGCATTAAAAAAAAGAAATCAAATAGTTCCGTATTTTATTTCACCTTTCAGGAGAAAAACCAGCTGCAACAAAAGAATGTGTTTGTCCCCCATTCTGGAAGTCAACATGCAGTCCGAATCTAACATTACAGTTCGAGATGCCATTGATGACTTCGATACCAACATGTACCAACCACTGTCATATCCATTAAGCTTTCAAGTTTCTCTCACTGGATTTTTGATGTTAGAAATTGTTTTGGGACTTGGCAGCAACCTCACCGTGCTGGTACTTTACTGTATGAAATCCAACTTAATCAATTCTGTCAGTAACATAATTACAATGAACCTTCATGTACTTGATGTAATAATTTGTGTGGGATGTATTCCTCTAACTATAGTTATCCTTCTGCTTTCACTGGAGAGTAACACTGCTCTCATCTGCTGCTTCCATGAGGCTTGTGTCTCTTTTGCAAGCGTTTCAACTGCAATCAACGTCTTCGCTATCACCCTGGACCGATACGACATCTCCGTAAAACCTGCTAACCGAATCCTGACCATGGGAAGGGCTGTGATACTAATGACATCAATATGGATCATTTCACTTTTTTCCTTCCTGATTCCTTTCATTGAAGTCAACTTTTTCAGTCTTCAAAGTGCAAGTACTTGGGAAAATAAGACACTTCTGTGCGTGAGTACAAACGAGTACCACACTGAACTAGGAATGTACTACCACATTCTTGTTCAGATTCCAATATTTTTCTTCACTGTTATAGTAATGCTAATTACATACACCAAAATACTCCAGGCCCTAAATATTCGGATTGGTACAAGATTTACAACAGGACAAAAGAAGAAAAACAGAAAGAAAAAAACTATTTCTTTGACCACTCAACATGAGACTACGGACATGTCCCACAGCAGTGGAGGAAAAAATGTTGTCTTTGGTGTAAGGACTTCCGTGTCTGTCATAATTGCTCTACGCCGAGCTGTAAAACGGCACCGGGAGCGACGAGAGCGGCAAAAGAGAGTGTTCAGAATGTCCCTTCTGATTATCTCAACATTCCTTCTCTGCTGGACACCCATCTCTGTTTTGAACACCACTATCTTATGTTTGGGCCCAAGTGACCTTTTGGTAAAGTTGAGATTATGTTTTCTAGTAATGGCATATGGAACAACTATATTTCACCCTCTACTTTATGCATTCACGAGGCAAAAGTTTCAGAAAGTTCTGAAAAGTAAGATGAAAAAGCGAGTTGTTTCAATAGTGGAAGCAGATCCCATGCCAAATAACGCTGTAATACACAACTCATGGATAGAGCCTAAAAGGAACAAAAAGATTACCTTTGAAGACAGTGAAGTAAGGCAGAAATGTTTAGTACCTCAGGTTGTCACTGACTAGATTTCAGTTTTCACCAAAACACATCAAACGGAATATTTGAACTAAGTGTAAAAAAATACTGCCAAATAAGAAAAACTTTTTTAACTATTGGCGAGACTGTATATTTTCAACATATATGTTAAATAGAGTAGGTCTTGTATATTCAATTTCTTCATTATGTAAGATATATGTTGCATGGCTGTTTGTTAGCGTAACACCATGTGTATATTTGTCAAAAATATTCAAGTCCTCTTTTTTTAGAAAATAAATAGCCTTAAAGAAGTGCAAACTTTTAAAAATATTTGTATGGCTCAGTTTCTCTGTAAATATAAAAGAGTTTTTAAGCAAAAATTGCACTTGGGAATACTTTTCTATAGCACAAATTCACCATTTTGTATGATATGGTGTTTTTAAATTTAATTCATAAACAGTATTGATCAGAGGTATTTGAATATTACGCAGCTACAACCTGGATGCATTTTGACCTCATATTTAGATATCCCACTTATTTCAATCTTCTCCAGCATGCGACTACCATGCAGAAAAAGCCATTTACACGGTATTTGAGTGCTTCAGAAACTTTTGATAAGGGGAAAAAAAACTCATGCTCTTCCAAAAATTGACAGTACTCTTAAGTAAAAAGTTTTCCATATACTATCTGAGATCCACAATTTCTACATAGAAAATATACAGTTTTGAATAATTACAAAGGACAGGGTAGGGTAACAGGCTAAAAGAAAGAAAAAAAGCATGGATGAGAAAATTATTTGGTTGATGCTATAAGACAACCAACAGAGTCAATCCTGTGTAAAGGCTTAGATTTTTCACACTGACCTCTTGTGTGACCTTTCATACAGAAATTTTTCATACATACCATCTAACTATAAAGATATGATTGTTAAATGCCACAGCTAAAGCAGAAGATAATTTTTCTTGCCCTTGATAACTTTATTATTTTCCAGCGTGTTCAGTTCTAGCCATGCAATTGCCTTGTCACAAACTGGTCACCAATGCTGCTAGCTCCTGTATTCCTGCATTACTGGGCAGCGATGGCATACCTTTGTTCTATATTGTCTTTTTCAATTTCATCTTAAACCTGCATCAAAGAACCAAGAAGTCTTATGAAGTTATCATCATCCATAGCACTGTAAGGAAGAATTAAGATATTCATCCAAACATAAGTTTGTCAAGTTGTTTGCACCATGCCATGCTTAAAAAAATTCTTAATTTCAATGAAACAGTGGCAGGGAGGGGGAAACAAAACAAAAAGCTGCAAAATCAATGAGCATGATTTCACTCCTCTTGTTACATAAACTGATCAGTGTGTCACCAGCTACCAGTATATTTAAAATGCTAATTCTCAATAACTATTATCTTATATAAAAAAGCAGATCATACCCCTGAATATAAGAGCTAGTTTGACTAAAGTATTATTACATAAAAAATTAGGATTTCTAAAGCACTTTTCTGAAGTTGCGTATAAAAAAAGCACAGTTTTAAGAGAACAAAAAGCTCTTTTCCACTACATCGCTAAATTATTAATCATATGTGCATTGCCAAAACTGGTTTTGTGCTTAAAAATACTTTTAATGTACCTTAGTTTACTTGGACTCATGCCTTAGATTACCAGAAATGAAGACTCAAAATATAATACTACAGCTCCATATTCCACAAAGAATAGCCACTTATAATTGTTGAAATTCTACCTAGAAATATTATTATCCACTTGACAATAACTGATTATGTGAAATTACTATATATTCAAACATATTTTCATATTTTCACTGGCTTTTTTTGTTGAAACTAGCCCAAAAATACCTTCATTCAACTGCACTCATTTAAAGCACTTTTTTTTATCCAAGTTATCTCTGATTTCCTACAAGAATTGAAATCCTACGTCTTATTTGAGACGTTGCAGGGAGGAAGTAAATGCAGTAAGCTTTTTTTTAAATCCCATATCCTCCACATTAACAATGTTAAAAAATTATTTTGGAAATAACTTCTAAAAAGAAATGCACCCAAAATATTTAAGCAGAAGCTATTATTTTTTCTTTTTTGTAGCCCTTCTTCATTTCTCTTTCAAGCTACCCTCTGTATTTTGAACAGTAGAAGGAGAAGAATGTGGGATGTGTAGGGTTAATATCATAACATGATTTCCGTGATTACTAATCTTCCAATAAAGCATTCTTAAATGAAAGATACTACTCATTCATTTAAAAAGAAGGAAAAGAGAAATGATAATGAACAGATTAATAAGTCTACATCATGTCCTTATCTGAAAAATGCATTTAGAAAAGCTTTCAGACTTGAAAGGTTTCTTGACAACATAACCTTACTTTTTAAAATTAAATAAAACCTCAAGAATTACACATTTAGTGTTAAAAGCTCATTCATTAGAAAATCAGATGCAATGAAGCAGCACTTCATAGCAGAGAAAAAGCAGCCTAGGAATTACCCAGAGAGATTAAGGCCAGTTTTAAAGGCTGTGTCGATCACACTCATTGATTGCCTTTACGAATATAAGCAGGTTCATTTTTACTATTCTTCATCTTCATTAAATTTTTTTAAAGGGGATTTATACTACATTGAAGTACACTTTGAGGGCTGCAAAAAAAAATTCTGCATACAGCATGAAGGAATACAAGTAAGAATACGTGCCATCCTACATACATCCAGAAACCATCATAAAACAGAACCATACATGATCTGCACTGCATGACAGATTTAACACAAGACAAAATAAAGAGTAAATTGTGAAGATACACTACATATCCTACCGACACAAGAGGATTTCAGGAGCGATATGAAGGTGTGGGTGCTTGACAGATAGACTAAAACAGAATGCAAAGAGGCAGCATTGCTGAAAAAAAAAGGGCAAATTTATGCCATAGTATTGTACAATAAGAAGCCCACTACATTCTTAAAATGATCTCACCACAGTGAATCATTAGTTCAATTACATTTCACACCACTCAGCCTAAGGCAAGCAGAATCCTACAGGACTCCAAAAATATTAATTCTAGCAAACACGTCTCAGAAACACAAGCAAGTACTGCCAATTTCCACACGTTCTCTGTCTCTAAAGTATTAGCTGGTATCTGACTATGTTGTTTCTTAACTGAAAATGCATTTCCATTCAATTTGACATTGTAAAATGAGGCTATTCCACAATAAAAATACCAAAATAAGCAGAGTGCAGTGCCAGTATCTATTAGAATATTCAAGAAGCATACCTTCACATGCTAGTACATCACAAACCTGTGAAACAGAAATGTAAATACTAGTATTTACAATAACTAGTTCCTAGTACACAACAATTTTTATGGATTATAAGGCACGTAATCCACACATGATCAGAAGTTCTGCTTACTTTATTAGTGCCAGGGGAATAGCAGTAACTTTTGTACTTTCTAAATATATTAGATTAAAAAATTTATGCAGTGGATACGCATCAGACTAATTCACCTCTTTTCCTTCATTGTTACATGAATACATATATGTATGTCATACATAATTATTATTTATTTCTACACACCAAAAGTTGGGTTTAACAGCACCATCTATTTTATATTTATATGAAGGAGGTTTTGGTAAGAGTATCACTGAACAGGACTGACAGGCACTATGTCCCACCACACCTAAATTTAAATATCCTATTTTTCCCACCCTTGTTGGATTTTTTCATTTTAAACTAATTAATACACTGAAAGGTTACAGAATTCACCCAGACAGAAGAAAAAAATTTCTGCTGTGTTAACCATTAAGCATACTATATTGCAGTGTACAAAGTACTTATTTTAAAATCAATGTATGTGCGAATCATCAAATTTCTTTGGTAGTTGAATATTCTAGACTTTTGTTTGTGTCCTATGAAAAAGGTTTTAGTTGCCAATTGCCAGTAAACTCTCTTGAAAGGAGAGAATACAGCATTCTTTAGGAAAGTTTCGATGCAGTATTAAAAAATCTAGAATACACTAAATTACTCTTCTGTTACCCATTATTCAGACAAAATACTTCAAACGTACAGCTAAGAACAATCAGCTTCTGTCTTAAAATGTTCCAGCCTTAGAAGAGCTGGATTCCACTCCTACTTCACACATTCTGCCATAATATCACTGAATATATGTCTTACACCAAGAGGAAAGAAGAATCTGACTCTATAATTACCATCTGCTTTTTCTACTTCACAGAACACTTGTGCAATTCAGGAAGCAAAATTAAACCCAGGGTTTGGGTTTTGTTTTGGTGGGGGAAGGTAAAAAAAAAAAGAGAAGGAAAAAATCCCCATACTAACTGATTAACAGGAAAACCAAAATCACTCAGAGCCTATAAGTGTCAAATAAGAAGGATGTGAAGAGGGTGAAGAGTACAGGTCCAGTGGAAAAGAGCAGAAGGCAGGAGGAAGTGCTCTAAGGCAGCTACAGCCATCGGGACCACAGAAAGGTGGAGGGCAACATGCACTTCCTGTGGAAAAAATATTAGCTTATTTTTTAAGTTGTAACAGCCAAGAAATTAAGAACTTATCTTTGAATCATTGAATGTGATATGTGGTTGTGCCAAAATTGCTGGGAGGAGAGGGGAGAGCAAGATGAATAGCAAATCCAGAAAAGGCTTTTGATATAACAAAATATAAACAGAATAAATGACAAACGAAAAGCGTGCACTATTCTATTACCTCTTTTCCTACAGATAAAGTACAAAGTACACACAGAGTACAAGCATTACAAGAAAAAACCTGAAAGGTTAAGTATCTGCTCCCACTGATACGTTTTAAAATGTGCTATTGAATTTCCTTTAGTCAGATAACTTCAGTTCATCTGGATGCTTCGAGTGTGTTTCACTACCACAGTATGTTTTCAACTACTGCTTCTTTATCACAGTTTAATTATTTTTGTAGAGTAATAAATTGAAGGAGATATATCATTAGGCATCTTTATATTCTTTGCTAAAATTACACTTTGGTGATTATTATGAACTGAAGCAGAACGGGAGAAATATCTTCTTGTGTATTTACTTTATAGATTTCTGTATCATCTTGTTTTCCTATTTTACAAAGAAATTCTCACACAATGAAAAGAAATTTACTTGAAATGAAAAAACAGAAGATTTACAGTGAAAGTTGTATGATAGGTACACAACCTGAAATTATTAAACCGATTCTTTTTGTAGTTTGAATGAATTGTATCTTTTGCGTATAAACATTTCTATATCCCCATTCTGATTCCTGACACTGCAGCCAGGCAAGCAGGCAGGCAGGCTGAGAGCACAAAGCTGCTGGCACACAGCACACTCTCGTTTCCTTTCCAAGATCAGTTTTTGGAAATACACTTTTGGTTTCTGTTACCCTGATACGATCTCTAACTTCCTACCATATATTGTAACAGTTTAACCTGATACCATATCTAATAAACAAATCAATGTCACTGCTGAAACAACATTGCTGTAAAATCTGTCACTCTGGCTATGTCAGACTGCTATTAACATAGCTGTATTAGCACAGTTTTACTTTTAACTGTACCAGGAACTCTCACAATCTGTTGTGAGATCTTATTTCAAATTAAACTCAATTTCAACTCAATTAGTGGGGGGGGGGGGGGGGGGGGGGAACACAGTGACTTATTGTTACTCTACACCAGTTTTCTTCCAAATTTTATTTCAAGACATTTTTCATAAATACCTGTCGCAAATAGAGAGAAGAAGGGATAAGTAGAAAAGGACAGCTTCCCACATCAGTAAATTATTACAAATATCAGCGATAATTTGTATACTAGACCACATTTACAATGGGCTGAAAACATGCTTAAGGCAAAAGAAAATGAGAAAGGAACACTATTTGCATACCTATGATACATATGATATGTATCATCACAAAATAAAAGGTGAGTGTGAGCACTGTTGTTGTAAAACACCTTAATAATAATGAGGAAGATTATTACTCCTGCTAAGAGCTCTAATAGCTAGTAAGTGAGAGCTATCAATGAATGAGAACAAACAAAACAAAAGATGTGAAAATTGGTTAATGAGAAGCTCAATATAACCCAGAAATGTGCACCTGAAGCCCAGAAAGTCAACTGTATCAAAGGAATCTGGCCAGCAGGAAGAGGCAGGTGATGCTCCCTCTACTCTTCTCTCATGAGACCCCACCTGGACTGCTGTGTCCTGCCCTGGGGTCCCAACCCATGAAACATGCTGACCTGTTGGAGTGAGTCCAGAGGGCCATGGAGACATCAGAGGGCTGGAGCAACTCTCCAATGAAGACATCTGAGAGTTGGGGTAGTTCAGCCTGGAGAAGAGAAGGTTCTGAGGAGACCTCAGAGAACCTACAAGATGGCTTTTTTACAAAAGTATGTCATGACAGGACAAGGGGGAATGGCTTCAAACTGAAACAGGGCAAGTTTAGATTAGATATTGGGAATTAATTCTTTTCTGTGAGGGTGGTGAGGCACTGGAATAGGCTGCCCAGAGAAGCTGTGGAACCTCCATCCCTGGAAGTATTCAAGGCCAGGTTGGATGGGGCTTTGAGCAACCTGGGATAGTGGAAGGTATCTAAGCTCATGGCAGGGGCGTGGAAGTAGATGGTCTTTAGGTTCCCCTTCCAAACTAAACCCTTCTGTGATTCTATGAAGAGAAACTGTGTGTAAAGATTATATTATGGACATAGAACCTTCTACAGTCGAAATTATTAAAATGGATGTATATAGCTCACCTGCACTTGCATCAAACAGGGATGAAGTACAAAAAAGTGCACATGAAGACAAGTGAAAGATATCTTTAAAAAGATTAATATATTCAGAAGCTTCTAATAAATCTTGCCTCAGTGTTACAGCACACAGTGAAGATTCCAGAGCAGTTTAAATAAACCAGGATAGAAGTGGGAGATTTTTGGTTCAGTCGCTGATTTTTTCTTGTGTCCCAAATTTTTTTTCAGTCAAAAGTTTCTACAACTCTAGTTTGCAAATCAGGTCTGCTAAAACTGGGCAAGGGGGAAATCTTTGAAATAGCAGACAACCTGGCAGAGAAACAGTATGTTCTCAAAATAATAGGAAGTTCCTTCTTTAATGAGGTTAGGTTTCCACATTTTTCCCTGAGATTACATGAAAAAGGTATGAGACCCTTCTGACTTTCAGCTGAAGGTCCACCTTTAATATAACAAAACCGGTAATCAGATTTAGTGCCTGTGAATAATTGAAGGTTGGACCTAAAAGGTGAACATATAAGACAACTAGACTATTTTTGTTTCAAACAATAACTGAAAAGAGTTGATAAAATACTTAAACAATATTTGAAAATTATGTGCATGAATTTGGTGACAAAGAGGAAAAACTGCTCCTGTGAAAACAGCCTATTTTTAAAGCTGTTTCCTATGAAGAATGAAATCTTACTCTACACTTCTCATTACCTTGCGTTACATACAGAAACACCTTCACCTTTTAGGCAAGACAATAGAAACAATAGTTACAGGGATAACTAGTAACAATAGGTACAGGAATACTGGCTCCATCCAGGGCCTGAGCAAAGATTAGTCTTCAGTCTTCACAGCTACTTGGTTACATTTTTTTAACCAGAACTGCCTATACTTTAATCATAAATTAACAGAATAAAATTGGTTATTATGTTTAAGATTTGACCAACCAGTATTTACTTGAGGAATTACAACAAAATTGTGCATATAATCCAATTTTTCAATTATTTTATACTTCTGAATTTGCCAGGCCTCATTTTCCAGTCCTTAGCTCTTGCCATTTCTTTCCCTGTTAATCCAAGAGCCTTTCTGTGGTCCTTTATTTTCTCCCCATGAATGCACCTCTACAGTCTTAATCTTCAAGAAAAATAGCCCACTTAATCGCTCACTGTGACATGCATAATTGCATTTATTCACAGGTAACCACAAAACTGTTTTTATCTGTAGAGCACAATTCCCTACACCATTTGCACAAGTACAGATTTGTTTGACATAGCTGCCTGAATACAAGAACAGAAACAACATTGGTAAAGCAATCCCCAGCAAGGACATGGTCCAATTCCAAAGATTTAGTTTATTTACCCCTGTTCCTCTCTTCTAGCTCCCCCAGTAACAAAATCATCTACTAAGAATGTAGAGCAACTGTGAAGTAAGGAGAATATGGCTTATTTAAATACCCACTTTGGGGAACAATAACTTAAAGGGAGGTTTAAGTCATCTAAATTTATGCACATAAATCTATAATGCATCTACACAACTTCTTTAATCAATTCAATAAGCAAAACACACAAATTTGTTTGACAACATGTATTTTCAATAAAAAGGTAATTGGCTATCATTAATTCAGCTTTACAGACCTGAATTCTTCTTTCAAATGAATTCAACTTGCCTACTATTTTTTGAGTAGTTTTGTATCTACTTGACATTGATCTCAATAGAAATACCATCTCCTTCTGAATGCTGGAACAACACAAGTTGGACTTTCTCCTTCCCCATTCAGTAAGGAATTATAAACTAATGTCTCTGGGAACTTAGCACTTTTTGTGTAACATCCTCGTTAATTGTTGGTATCCTTTCTCTATGGAAGAACATATTAACCTGCCTTCAAAGAGAAAACAAGAGCACTGACAGAAAAATCCTCCTATTCTTATCTTTATGGACAATCTGGAAACAAGTATATTAATACGTTTGTTCCATGATAGGTGTCTTTCTGGTTCCAGTTAGTCATAGATTTTTTTTTCTGCAGTATTTTAAATTTTTCATATCTATACTCTATATTTGCAATTAATGCATTCAGTGGTATTTATACATTGTTGTGCAATGGTAGTTGTTGTCTTTGCTTTGTCACTACACTAGAATAGGCCTTCAGCCAGGAGTACCTTCTTTCTTCATTGCCAAAAAGCCAGTATTGCACAATCTAATATTGTCTTCTCAGCAAGCTTTTAGCTTTCAAGCTTGGCTAAATACATTTGACCCACCTACTGAAGATCCTCTGCAATGGAAAATTAACTCTTTCAAAATGAAACACTGAATACTGGGTCTATTTTATCAGTTTTCCTTATGCATCACAACTTGCCACTCTGGCAACAGGTGGCTTCCAAATCCAACAGGTTTGTTTATTATAGGAGAACACAAAGTACCATTTCCTGTGTTAGAAATGGGTGACTTTTAAGCCCTGGCTGCAGAGGACAAGTAATCTGGGCTCCCAATTCTGTTCTTCCACACATTTCAGAAACATGCAATGATTTGGTTTTTCTGGTTTAATTCAGTGGGTTGTGAAAGTAACATCTTTTGAATTTTGTTAGCTGACTTTCAGATCTATATGCATTTACCGGTAATTCTACCAAAACTTCTCATTCTACTATCCTCAATGAAATTTTCTGAAAATTATTTGCTACTTCCATTATTTGATCTTCTAGTAATCATTCTAATACAATGCTCACTTCTTTCCTTAGTCATCACAAGTGACCTGTCCATTTTATCGATTTCTGTTCTCTCTCACACTATTGCTGAAGCTGTTTGCTCAAAAAGAAATAAAAACTACTCTGTCTTCTCAGATATACAATATTGAAGTGTTATTTCTGAATGAACCATGTTCTTCTTCTGTTCAACCCCTGGGTTACACACTAATAAATGCTTTCAGCAGAAAGACAAAGATCAATATTAGAAACTGCTTCTCAGTGTTATTTCTTTGACCACTAAATGCCTGATTTCACCATTGGCCATAGATAAACAAAACTCAGCTATCCTCAGCCAGCATCCCTAGAAAAAATGTGTGACATTTCTCCACACCTTCCCATGGACATGTGATCATCTATTGAACTCAAACCACCAAGTATGGTCACCTTAACAGATCACTACTCTAGTTCTGGGAGCACTAATCTGCAATTTAGTATTAAATCTCCAACTGTATAAATTCACAGAAAGAGGCAACAGAGAAAGTTATAAATGCCAGTTCCTACCAGAGCTTTGGACAGTGCCTATGCATACTTAGCCAGAAATATAAAACTGCCTTTTCCTTGCAGAACTTCCACCCAGAGTAGAATAGACAACTGGATCCATATTGTTTCAGATGTATCATTCCAGCTGTAAGTGGAACTAGAAAACTAAATCTTTCCATGCTAGTCATTTGTGTCACCAACTTAAGAGCCCTAGCTCTTCACTGTTTACTTAAACTTTTATGCCTGTTGAAATACAGTAAGAATAAACCACAAATTTAGAGATGACATTTCTCTGTTTTGTTGATATCCCTACATTCATTTATTGTTTGGAACTATGTCATTCAACTTGCCTTTTTCTTTATGACCATATTCTCTACCTGTACTCTCTACAATGTATTTATAATTAATGAGCTGCAAAAATATATCTCAAAGACTCACCGCTAACCTCTGTGTACCTTCTTTTCAGTCAAAAATACTTCTTTTAAACTTTGATTTTCATCTTTGGTCTGGTCAAGTTTTATTTTTTTTTTAACTAATACAGAGCTTTTAAAGTCACTGCACAAAAATTACTAGATTCAAGAGCAGACAGAGCTTGCAGACATCTTTTGGTCTTGCTAGTTTTTGTGCATCACCTGGAAACAGAAACCCAGAGCTTTTCTTTCTACTTTTAATTATGTAGTTCTATTGAAAAAGTGTGATGATCCAGTAACAATTCTTGGTCTCAAAACTCAAAGATGCCCTACGATCTGTACTAGTTACACAATCATAACAACTTCAAACCAATTAAAAATTAAAAAAAACTCCCTCTGAATTTGTATTTACCCTGAACACAAGCATTCATAAATACAAGCCTATCTGTGTTGCTGGTTCTCATATCCTTTTCTATCTCCACTCTTACGACACACCTTAGATAAAAAATACAAAAATACTTACTGTTCAAACACTTGAAAAGATCAAAGGGTAAAGTATAAACAAGGTCCAAACTTTGTTGGAATGCCATCCTTCTGGTGGGGAACAAATATGCCTTAACAGCAAAACAGAAACAGGCTTGGTTTAATTTCTTTCTGCTCTATGGGGGATACTTTGAGAAGAGAGCAGAAGGAGAATTTTGTAATTAGAGAAACAGAATATAAGTACAGTTTTCAGGTTTTAGAATGACACATTTAAATTCACTAATTGCAAAATAAACAAACAAAAATTGGAAAAAAAAAAGAACTATGAGACCTGGCCTTTACATTTAAACTTATTAATGAGAAAAGATAGGATGGTGTAACTGCCAAGATGTTCTTCCACAATTTCCCTTTTCATCACTCCTTCTATTCTTCATTTCCAATCACCTCTTCTTTCAAAATTCCAGAGTTCCTTTTTTCAGCATTAGGTGACACTTCAAACCCCAGATATATCCTCTAGCTTGCAAAACCGCAGACCATCTGATGTATTACCAAAGCAAATGGAAAAACACTGCAGTCACAGTAATTTTAAGAAATAAGAATTACTGGCTTAATCTCAAACACTGAACTGAATGTGCTACCAATGCAAACACTATTTGTGCCGCATGTGCCTGTCCATACATAGTTTAAATGCATAATAATTTATCAACTGCATGATGAGTGCAGTTATTCTCCTGTCCTGACAATAATTCATCTCCAAGCAGAAAACACTTTGTGGCAGTCGATCACATTCCCCCTCCCCTTCCTTAGTTTTTGTCCACTATCATTTCTTTCCCCACTGGAGTCCTCTGAACTGTTAGAAGCTAATAAATCAAGAGCTGTCAGGCCCTAGATTGTACCTGTACCTGCTAAAGCCTAGTTTAATGTAATACTGGCCTACAACCAAAACTTCTATACATTAGGTCATACAATAACAGTCATAACTGATCCTAATAATGAAATAGCAGCAATAAGATTTAAGGAACAGATGACAGGGAGTTGGAAAGAGTAAAGCTTTCCAGAAATATAAGGAACAAAAGGTGTGGACATCTGTAACTGAAAAAGAAAAAAGCAAAGGACAGAAAATCAAATACAAGTCTTTGATGGGCCTGGAACACGGATAAAAACTTTTGGAAATACTCCACATGCTACAGCAAAAGCAATTTGAACACACCATAACTAACTTCTGACAGAGCCTTACTACTGGGCTGTCAATAACATATCACTTGGAACAGGTCAACACCACAATAGAAAGTGGAATACTAAACCCATTTTAAAACATCTGACACACAGCCTTCCAACAAAGTCTGTGTGCTCAAGACTAAAATTACCAAATACCTAAGAGTATGGTAAAATCAAAATTTTTAAGTAGTTACAGCCAAAAGATTAATCTCATCAATACCAGAAATCAACTTAATGCTTGCATGAAAAAACAGTTTCACTTAATACGGCAAACTTGAAACTTGTTTGCTGTTGTTTAAAGGAAACTAGGCATGAAGAAATCCCAGAATTACAATTATACTTGGATTCTTTTTCTTGAACTCTATGCATAAAGAAAATTAAATTCCAAACCCTGGTAATTTAAAGGCTATGTTGAAAAGCAAAGTTGCAACAGAATTTTTTTCTTGCATGAATTCAAACTTTAGTCTTTTCTCTCATGTGTCTGTAATTACCTAGTGTCTTCTACTGTCTATCTTTCTAATGGTAAGAAAAAGAATGCATGCCAGAGATTAGGTTAAACATGCAAAATATTTATGTAAAATGCTTTGTCTAACATGAGGTTTCCAAGCTAGGAATCCTAGTCGTAGCAAACCACAATTTAATGGTAAAATCTATATGCTCTGTCTGCCTTGCTCAAAGAGAATAAAGAGGTCTTACACTATTGGCCTCTTAATAATAAAAGATTGGTTTAAGTTTTGAAAGTCATTCTAAGTTAATTTGGTATCCAACAGTCAACAGTTCAAATTAACGAACTTCTTACATACTACCAAGATTCTTCTTTATTTCAAAAGCCAACAAGAAAAAAATTGACCTTCCCACCACAAAGGGGTTTTTTTTTGCCTGGAATATTATAAATAAAATTTGCACATCACATTTTTTGCGAAATCTTCCATCTTATGGTAACAGAATCTCACGAAAAATATAACAAAGCAAAATAAAATCCAACTCAACTGAAAGGAACAACATAAAACTGAAGAACATGGAGATGACATTCAGCTACAGAAAAGCAGAGTATTTTTAAGTCCAGGGCATTTCAGTGAAGGTCTGGCAGTGTTACTGCTAACACCATTGGGGACAATGAAGAAAAATGTTTTAGCAGGATATTTACACTTCCCATGGGTGCAGATGCACCACCTGAAGCAGCAGCACTAATGCAGATGGCTCTGCGCCAGTAATACAATTCAGTCATTCCCAGCAAGACTAATTACCCCAGGCAAAGAGTCATGCAATCAAAGCCATGTAATTTCTATTAATCAAATCAGTTCACTTACCCCTACAGAACAATTGTGCTACACAGATATATGCTATATTACTTTGGAGGACATTAGGTATTGCACAAGGCAGCAAATTGTAAAGCATCTCAGTTCCTAAGCAAAAGCACTATGGAAGCAACATTTCCCTCAAGTTTGAAGCGCGTTGATTCTCATGAGAAACTGTGCACTGTGTAGTAGCAGTGGAATACTTCACTGACATGACAGTAACCAACTCCATCCTCACTTTAACAGCAGTCAACACAAGATCTAGCTTGGCAATCATACACTGTAAATTACTGCTTGGAAAAAGAAAAAAAAAAAGTTAATCACTGAACAGGATACAGGAAGAAGGCGGCAGTGAAAGAGAGCTGCCACAGTATCCATGGCAGATGTTCAGACAGTTTACCATTGCAAGTTTAGTAATACTTGTGTACAGATACATAACACATATTTGAATGCTACTGCAAAAACTGTAGCAGCTAAAATGAAACAGCTTTTAGACAACAATATTTAACCTGAGGAATAAATATTGCAGTCAGCCAATCTGCAATCACTTCAGAGCAAGTCACTGAGTATTAGATAGACTATGCTATTTTAATACTCAATTAATAAGGTACACCTGTGGAAACCACAGGTAAAGGTAATTCCACCTTGCAATAGATAGGGCTAACTGGTATAAAAAACCCCTAGTTTAATACTTACCACTAAAATAACAAATTAAAACTGTTGTTTACTGAATACTAACTAGTAGTGCTTAGTATTTTGATAAATACAAACCAATATTCATCACTCATCCCAAATACTAAAAAACTAAAAGAGAAATAAAGTAACATCTTTCTTAAAAACAGTTGGACAGCTTGCCTTCTTTCCCAGCAAACGGGGGAAAAAAATTAGTTACAGGACACTTACATTCACATAGTCAGTATTACCTTCCTATTCTTGCTCACTGCATTCTCCTAGACCAGACTGACATTAATAGCTTTTGCAGCACTCAAGTAACACAATGAACTATGTGAAGTTTATGTGAATGTCAGTCACAACCAGAAGAGAAGTAATTGTGTCAGATGGTTGAGCTGAAGGTCTTTGAGGAGATTTATCCATCTCATCTAAAGGAATGATAAGAAGAGGCTGAAATGATGGCATGAAATTTCCAGTCACAGTGTCCTAATAATATTCCAGGTGGTATCTGGGAACAATGACCAACAAACCAACTTGTGAAGAACATTCTACATCAAGCATTCCAATAAAAAAACCAAACCAAAACCAAACCAAAAAAGCCCCAACCAACCAAAAAAAAAAAAAAGGGGAAGGAGGGGAAGATCTCCAAGAGACACAAAGGACTGGGAGCAGATCAACTACCAAGTCCTCCTACTTCAAGGCAAAATCATCTCTATCTAATTATCCCTGCTTATTGTAGAGGAGTTGAACTAGATCAGCTTTAAAGGTTCCTTCCAACCCAAGCTATTCCATGACTATATGATTTCATTCCTGGTACACGCTTTGTCTAAAACACTTCTAAAAAGGCTTCAAATACAACTTCACAGCTCCCCTGAAATTATCATTTCTGGTAGAATTCTTTCCTAACATTTTAGGAAAAAAAATTCCTTTGCTTCATTTCAGGCCCATTACTTACTGTTTCAATCACAATGCATATGGAGAGCCACTTACTCCCCATCTGAAAAAACTTTGTTTATCTGAAGAGCATTACTCTCCCTCTCACACCCCTCTTCTCCAAACCAGAGCCACACACTTCCAGTTCCTTCACCCACTGACCATCCTCAAGACCTTCAGCCACCATTGCTGCTGTGCTTAGGAGTTTCTCCAATTAACTTACATCTTTCTTCAACGAGGTGCCTCAAAAGGGACTTGATAATCTGTTTGAAGCATGAACAAAAGATTATTTCCAAGTGCCTTGCACACAACATCCTTCCTCACAAAAATCAGCACAATTGTCAATAATGTCACACTGTTACAAAAACAAATGAACGAGCGGCTTGCACTCAGTTTCTGTGGAACTCTCAACCCTTTCTACAGAACTGTAATCCATACAGTGATTTCTCTTGTTACCCCTCTCAACTATAACTATTTATTGTGAGGACTTAGCACTTGTCTGAAAGAAAAATCAGTAAGACGTATCTCCAATTCACTAAGAATATTCTTCATTCTAATCCTGTTTCCCAGTGTACATTTCCATTCTTCTCTGCTTGATTATTGCTAGGAAATTTAATAAGGATATATGCCATATAACATCACTCAAATCATTAATGAAAATACACGCCAGCTACAGAACACGTTCTAACAACACCCTGCCTGATATATTGCTGGGTAAGTGAACGATAAATGAAGGGTTCTGGGGTACAGCTTTCTCCGAACTTCTGCATACACTGCATGACATTTTCATCTGGATTCTATTGCTGATCCTGCTAGTGTGACACGGTGTCAAGAGCCCTATTTAAATCAATGGTGTCAAGAGCCCTATTTAAATCAAACTACAAGACAGTCATTGATCTCTCTAGTCCCAAGGCCTGTTATGCTGCCAACAAAGAAAATACAGTTGTTAAACAGGATTCATTCTTGATAAAGCTGTGTGTCCTACTATTTAACAGCACTTTTATATAGACTCCAACAAATAATTTATCTGTTCTAGAATTCCTTTGCTTAAGGAAGTCAGGTTACTTTGAATTATCTAAAATAGGTGGTAGTAAGGTCTATTTTGAATAAAACAAGCTCTCCATTACATTCTGGAATCTAATCTCTCCCCCCAGAATTCACAAAGATGATCACTAAGAACAAGGAGATTACTCTGAAAAGCATCTGAGATACATTAGGATGCATATACATATTATTCATATTTGTATTTATGAATATTATAAATGTTTATATACATACATATGCTATTATATACACGTGTATATACATATACATGCTATATATACATACACAAAGGAACATGCTCTCTTTTCCATGAAATAGGCACATCAGCAACAGAGAACAAGAAGGAAATAATACTTTTTAGGCTTATAAAATTTGGGAAGATATTGCTCTATTTAATGACATTTTCAAAGATGAGAAAAACACAGATCATGTTGTCTCCCTCTATCAAGCACTATTTTGTATTAGTGTATGAAACAAACTAGGTGATGAGCTGTAGTACCAAAGATAGCTTCACATCTTTACAATAGTGTTCAGTGGAATCTTCAGGGTACTACATGTAGCAACAATACCGGAAAAGTGCACTGACACAGACAAACCCACATAGTGGAAAAGACAAAGTCACACAATGCAAACCATATTAAGACAGGCATTTTCCTCCTTTCTCCTTCCTTTGTCACTAATTCTACTCTAACAGACTTATCAGCTTTATCCAAACTTTTTTCTTTTTTAAATCGTGTATGATCCATATTGTTTACCCTAGAAAAGTGATAAGTCAAATTTATTTCTAGCCTCAAGAATTTTTAATTTCAAAGATTACTGCTACCATTGTGCAGATGTCACTAGTTCTGGGATATACTTCAGAAGATCAGGCTACCAACACCTATATTACACCAGGTACAAAGAGTCCTTCCAGACATAGCTAAAATTTTTTTTTTCAAATTGTATTTCACCCAGTACCATGTATTACCTAACTAATTTCAGTTTTCTCCAGCCCAGAAACACTTCTTCACAAGCTGTATTTCTTTTAATTTCTCTTAAATCTTGTATTGTGATGGTAAGGCCAAAAAACTGTCCCAGGTAAGTTTTGCTCCCTCCTTATAAATGATTTTGCTGGTTTTAGCAAGGACAGAGTTAATTTTCTTCACAGCAGCTGATAGGGGCTATGTTTTGCATTTGTGCTGGAAGTAGTGTTGACAGCACAGAGATGTTTTCATTATTGCTAAGCACAACTAGAGTCAAGTCCTTTTCTGCCTCTCACCCCACTCCATCAGTGAGGAGGCTGGGAGCACACAAGAAGTTGGGAGGGGACACAGAAAGGTCAGCTGAGCCCAACTGATCCAAGGGATATTCCATCCCATACAGTCATACTCAGCATGTAAAGTTGGGGGAGGAAGGAGTGGGATATTTGGAGTGATGGTATTTGTGTCCACATCTAATGGAGCCCTGCTTTCCAAGGTATTGCTGAACACTGCCTGCCCATTAGAAATGGTGACTGAATTCCTTGTTTTGCTCTTCTTGCATGCCTGGCTTTTGCTTTACCTGTTTTTATATCAGCCCATGGATATTCTCACTTTACCCATCCAATTCTCTGCCCACCCCACCTCCACTCACAGAGGAGCAAGCAAGAGGCTGCATGGGCTTGGCTGCTGGCTGGGGTTAAACCACAACAAGCACACAATACATACGTAGCATTTTCTCCATTTCAGCTACACTTCAATAACTGACCATATTTTGTTATGTCTTTAGAATTATTTAGCTTTAAAGTAAGGTCATAGCTCTATCTTTGCCCATCCTCTCTTAAGTTACATGGAAGGCTATGTTTTCCTGGAATAACATCTATACTGAAGATACCTGAAACTGTACTTTAATAGACCCCTTCTCCTTCATTTTATGACTGCACATCTTAGTTACAGACTAAGCCTGAGTTTACAAAAGAGCAAAATTGTACCTGGTGCAAGAACCTGCGCTTAAATATTATATACTCAGAAGAATATTTAAGCAAACAGATTTACTTGCTGAGACATAAATTATAATACAAGCATATATACAGATGAGGAATTTATTACCATTAAAAGAAGTCTAGGCATTTATACGAATAATGATGACACCATTTATAAGTATTTAACCTGGAAAAGAGGGAAATCCTTTGCTGTCCAAAACTCTGTAACTGACAGATGGAATTAGCCTGTCCACACTTAAACTGGCCTTTCGCTGCACAACTCAGAATTTTTTCATCTCCGTCTGATAAGTTACCAGCCATTGTTAAAGACGGTAATTTCTGTATATCCACATGGAAGACAGCTGATATTTTAATGCCTGCAGAATTTCTTTTGTGAAAGGGAACTACATATAGTGCACCATTTTCTTGTCACATTCTATTGTTTAATCTTGCTTAGGAATGTTTCTTTTTCACTTTATAAAATATTTGTATTTAAATACTACCAAGAAGCATAGTCAGGGCATATAATTCACAACATTAGGCACTGCATGACATCTGAATATTGGCACTCGTTTTACCTATATAAACACTGAATTGGATTGCATTATACAAAAACTTAGCACTAGAGAAACACCTAAGTGCTTATTCTACTTTGCTAGAGAGTCCACAGTATGTTGGAAGGTAAAAGAGTTGCAGAAGTCTGGGGTTTAATTTTCTATAAATATATATATACACATACAGACACAGAACTCACTTTTAATCTCTAAAACTACATAGGAAATTAGGTTTTCTTTTTACTGTGCCGAAGTGTGAAGTTAATTCCAAAGAATGTGAAACTCCAGCACAGAGGAATTTCAGATCCACTTCAGCTCTAAGTAGAGATCTCAGTCAAAATATTACCAAATGCTTTAAGAGAAAGCATGTTCCTAACATCATAAACTGAAGCTGGAGATCTGCAGACTACTAGCAACTTTAGGCATCCAGAAAAAACCCACTTCTCAGTAAAAGCTACTGTTTCTTTTACTTCCTCTAACTGACCCCATATTTCTGCCTAATTCAAATATTTTGTATGTTTACCATAGCCTTTCCCATCACTGCAAAATAAACTTCAATACACAACTAAGTAAAAGTTGTGATTGAACTAACATAGATTAGCTACAGGAATATATGTTAAATACATACCTAAATGCACACATTTGCGTCCCCCAAACATACACACAGAGGTAGCAGTACAGAAAAAAAACTTGACAGTTATCTCAAGATTCTACCCAGAACACCTTAGAAGCAATGGAAGGTATCTTCCACCACAGCAGGTACAAAGCTTTCACAGTAATATCACAGGGCCGAGTTTGACAAAGCAGAAATTGTTATTCTGCACCACATGTACAACAGAAAGGTAATAAACAATGGAATGATTTTTTCTTTGAATGAGAGATGAAAGGGATATTCAGGAATATCTGGCTGAAACCACAGATCAGTATTCATCTTGGACATGAAAGCAAGCCTCTGTGACACAGAGGTCTCTATCCAATACCAGGCTTTCACACCACTCATGTCTACCATCTACTTACTGCCATCAGATGCTGCAGTTATTTCCCCAGGCCTCCCAAAGCTTTCCTATCTCACCAACTGAACTGCCAGCGCCCAGTGCAGTTCCCCATGCTTCCCACCCTCCTGACACCACAGAGCACTACATCACATTTCCTATCTTTTTGAAGCACAGCACTTCCACAGCCTTACCCCAAGCCACCACATCCCAAGTGCTCTCCTGCCACACACCACCACCACCTCTCTGCTAGAGATCTCCCACCCATCCCAGTGCTTCCCAAGTCCAGAAACACAGCACAGCACTTCCCCAGCCACATCCCATACCCCAGGCTCCCTGCTGCCTTCCCGCTGCCCCCCACAGCAGTATCCTGACCCTGACCCATGCTTTCCTCCCCCTGGAACAGAGCCACTGCACACCCAGCAATCACTGCCTCTCCACACAGGACAGACACCTCCAATCCCCTGCACCAGCAGCTGCTCATGGAGATGTTCCCATCCACCCAGGTGCTGGGAGGCACAGCCAGCTGGGAAGCAGGAAGAATTCAAACCAGCCAAGGTGGGCAGTAGAGGTTGACAAAGGACAGACAGTCAGAAATGAAGGAGGGATGCAGATGGAGAGGTAAGAGAGAAGAAAGGAAGAGATACCAGAAAATATGATGAAGATAGAAACGACAGCCGACAAGGTATTTTACCAGGCCATAAACTATCCAGAACTAAGAAATTAAGGACCACAAGCCTTGGCTACCCCCATGGACTGTAGGATCCAATTCAAAAGGGTTGCCTAAGGGGACACATCTCCCTTTATCTTTAACAATAATTACTCAGACTTTGCTAAGCTTCAGGAAAAGACCAAATATTTGAAAACAAGAAATTCAAAAGTCCGTGGCACTTTGACAAAAGAAAGTGCAAGCTCTTTTTTTCTAAATTGTGAAACAAAAAAATGTAAAGAGGAAGAAGAGTAGCAAGAAAGAAATCCTAAAAACTACACTAAACATCTCAGATTTTACCACTAAATTGTACTAATTCATTTAATAGGATCTAGCACCCAAATTAATCCTACAACACCTGCAATCCAGGTAGTTAACAAACAGCATTATTTTATACATTCTGAAGACATAATGGTAGAGCAAAATGGAAAGTAAAAAGAATCAGAAAAAACATTCTACTTTACAATGATACAATTGGTACTTAAGTGCTTCAATCAGATTGATATACTATATAAATATATAAACTATCTGTTTGTAACACAGCATCTACTGTGTTTTAAGTCATTGTCTAATATTTTTTTGATCACACAGTATAAAAAGAGCAGTAGTGACAAATACGCAAAATAAACTTCAGGATGATTCTGAATGTTTGATAGTTCAGCCCTCCCACAACCTATTTTTGGAAGCTGGAATTTGAATACCATTAAATCAGAGGAGAAATAGCTGGCAAGATACCACATACAACACCACCAACTGATCTCCAAGACTAATGGGATGCTCCTCAATGCATCCTGCAGCACAGTGTGGAATTTCCCAAGCTAGCTCAAGTACAGAAAACATTCTAACAATGTAACTTGAGCCTTCATGAGAGCTACCTCGTTATTCTTCCTAGAAGCAAATAAAATAAAGGGTAAATTAGTCACTACTGCAGCAGAACATTTCCAGTATCTGAACTAGGTTAGGTTTCTGTGTATCATATCACCTACGGCTTTTATAAAAGTCACAGGGCCAATGTCTTTATTTTAGGACTTAAACTGTAATTTAAACTATACCTTACCATAGTGCAATGTCTCCCAAAAGCTAGATATATATCTTCTGCCTCTGAGGGTGTTTCATAGAAACATAAACCAGTAAGGAGTTGCTTCACAAAAAAATTGTTGCTCAAAAGAACACAAGTCATTATCATAGAATTTTCACGTTATTAAATACCCATATCTAGAGAAGTCACATGAAAAAATGTAAAGGACTAGTAAGTTCTGTCCATGCCATTTCTCAATTTAAATCAGGAAGCAGAAAGCAAGAACCACAGTAAAAAGTTTTGGGTGTTTCTTTAAGTCAAACACTAGCGTGAGTCATGAGAGCACAAGCTAAAAATGTATCTAAAAGTAATTAAGAAGGACTCACCAAGTTCATTGAGACTCTGGGCAGCTTTTGTTATCTCTCTGCTTCCTCCTTGCAGCTGTCCTTGAAGTCTCTTACTGAGATACAAGATGCGTATTATCCTCCGCAGCAAGTCACAGGCAGCCTGCAGGGACATTGTGGCATTAGGGGATATTATCAGTACATTACAACCTCATAACACCAGTACTCAAATGTGGAAACAACTTAACCAAAAAAGGAAATGTGAATGTGAATAAAAACAAGGAACTTTAGAACACTGAAATCCATTTTTTCCAAAAATTTTTAATATGATTCTATGTCCCATAGACCAAGACTTTCAGAAGCTGCTAATTACATTCATGGGGTTACTGAGATTCTGTCACTACCCACACAAAAAACAAAGGAAACTCAGAATCCTATGACAGAGGCATGTTCTCTTTTTAATTAGAAGTGAGCCTTTACCTTGTGCATCTCTCCTTAATACTCCTCCCCTCTTTAAGCTTTAGCAAAGTTAATAAGTTGGCTTTGCCAATCAAATACTCATCCAAAAGAAGCAAAATGGCACTTACTTCAGAAGACAATAAAACTTAAAAGACTAAATTGTTATTACAGATATTGACTCTTATGGTAGGCATATATGGAAAAACTAATTCTCAGCAGAACTTTCAGAGGCCAGTTACCTTCATTCAGACAATTGTTAGTTCATTCTTTCATGTGCTTATTAAAATACATGGCATTCTTGTTTAAAAATTAGGAATGTGGACATATACATAAATTCTTAGGAACCATATTCGTGTGTTTTTGTTAGCACCAAATTAGAATAACAGGCATTGCTGACATCTGAATCAAATATAATAGTTTCATAGCTTTTCACTCAACTAATATATTGAAATACATGCAATGGGAACAGCAACTTTCTGGAGTGGGTAACAACTAAAATAGAATTCAGAAATGCAACTCAGATTTCAGTACAGTCATAGGTACAGTCCAACATTTGCAACCTGATTAACAAGGGTGGCAAGTCAGAAATTTGGAACAAGTATGACATAGTTGTTTGGAGTTATTTTCCCTGGTACTGAAAGCAAAGTCTCCTGAAATATTAACCTCAGGGATATCAAAATTAATTTAAAATAATTTAAAAAAATATTTAGTACCCAACAAGACTTAGAACCTCTTTTTCAGATTCAAGTTCATTTATGGAAAACTAATGTTGAAGTGCACATATGAAAACATGTACAAGTGAATAATTTCAACCAATATCCACAGCAGACAGTACAACCTGGCAGTCTCTTCCCTACGCCAGCATAAACAAACAAATCCACAAATATTTATAATTCAATTTCATTAAACATCTAGACAGAACAAAAAGGAAAAATTAGAAAAAAATCCACTGAGGCAAATCAGGGAAAGCCCAGTTACTCTGACTGCTTTGGGCTCCCTATCACAGTCTGAAGTGCAAGTTTTCGAAGTGTTCTGTGACAACTTAACCACATGATTTCTATTACACTTAGTGAGAACTAAGTGGGGCTTATCCTGCTTTGAGAGACTAATGTATCAGTTTTTATTAATTCATTTCTTTAATTAGAAAAATCTTGATCCACATATCACTTTCATATCTGTGAACTAAATTTCTGCAAGATAATCAAAAATAGCTTTTAATATAGAGCACTATGCTTCACCAAATAAGAGGGCATAGTATTGCTACTTATATATATATATAAAATATAATAATTTGTGTACCTCTGTCTATTTTTTTTCCCCAGGAATTCACCTTCTGTTATTTTTGAACCATCTTTTACTTTACAAGCCAAAAGATTATTTCTTTTTCATTGAATTGTTACTTATTATTTCCTGTCCGAAGAAACAATCTTTTAAAAGAGAGTAAGAGATGGGAAAAGTAACATTTAGATACAAGAGCAAAAAAAAATTGTTTTAATTTCTATCCCTGGGAATTAGTAGGAGGAAAAAAATCCAAAGACACTGAAGATGCACTCTAAATTTTGTAGTGATTTCTACTGCACTGTACCGTTGAGAAAGATTCTATTTCTCTCAAGTGTTTTCATTTATGTGAGCTGTCCAACTTAATAAACACCCAGACAAAGCAAAAGAATGCTATATATAAGGACATATAACAGAAATAAGGAACTGTATCTAATGGTGGAGCTGTTCACAGATGCCAGACCCTCTAACCTGACTACCCACATAACAGAAGTCTGAATTAATTCAGGAAACATTCCCTCCCTGAGTTGATCAATTATGCTTTTATAAAGGAGATGCTTTCATCCAAGAAGGAACGAATTCTACTGTTCAAGCAAGAATTAATTTGGAAAAGGTCAGCAGCCCCAGTTAGTCCAAGTCATTTCAAGTAAAATTAAAAATAAACCCCAATTCTGTTCGAGATTACATATCAGCTGTCTCCTGAAATTTAAAGCAACATGTCAATGACAACAGAAATTATTTCTACAATTTTACAATCAAAGAGTCTTTTGATTTCGAATTTTAAAAAATTACTGAAAGAAGACTTAACTATAAAGAGTCACATAAAAATGTGCCAGTGTGTAGCTCATGTATGCAAGGTAACTGAATGTATATATTTTGTTGTTTATAAAGCCTGAAGAAAGAGGAGACAGTCCACTATCTTCAGACTACATTTACTATTTATTTATAGTAGCATCATGAAGACATCTGCTAGTGGTAAATAAAGTCAGAATAACTTCAAAATACAGAATTATTACATTTTTTTTTAATGTTTTGCTCTAATAAAGTTTTTTATACACCAAGACACTGAAACTAAGAGACCATGTAAAAACACTCAGTTAAACAAAACTGCAGAGAAAAGAACCCTCTGAAGGACAAACTCCCGTCTACACATTTCAGCTGGTAACAACTCCCACTTAAGTGATCGACTATGAAAAGAGTCAGAAGAGGAGAGTGTGATTTAAAGCAGGAAGTGAGCTTTCTGAGTCTGCTGCTGCCTTGGGATGCCATGAAGCTCTAAGAGCAGAGCAAGACAAAAGATGTACAAGCACATAGGAGAAATTTAGAATTCAGGACTAGATTTGAAGTTTAACAACAAACTTGCAGTGAGAATGTTTAGGAAAAAGCCAGACTATATTAAAAACAATTAAGGATGGCAAAACCTAGCTTTATGCAAGTCAAATATTCCTTCAGTTAGTCAGCAGTCCCACAGCAATCAATGCAGAGGTATTAAATAAGGTATTAAAATAACACCATCATAAGTACAAGAGGCACTGATACATTGTGCATTCCAGCAAAACACACCTGCCAACCCTACAGATTTTGACAGAAGGCAACCTCTTTTACCATCTTTTTCTACCAATTGTACATCCTCTGATAAAATTCCTAAATTTGTCAATTCCCAAACCACAAGTCTTGCATTTGGGAGCAATTTCACATTGTAAGCCCTGCCATCACCAGGAATTGAATTGCTTGCTGTGCTGTGCCCCTCCTTCCTCAACAAACAAATCCCCCAGGTAAAGGACATCCCAGCAGTGCATTTCTAGAAGGCTGGAGAGCTGAGATTTGACTCAACTCTCTGTAAATTCAGCTTCATTTATTAATTCAGGTGTCCTGACCTTCAACTCCACCCAGCAGTGTAGTGCAATATAAAGTACTCACAAAGTATCTGCCAACACAAGAAGAGACAACAGCTCTTGCGCTGGGAGTCTGACTCTCACTGGCATAGAATCTGGAATCATCATTCCCCTTTCTACAGTGATGCTAAAAGAGCAGCCTGCCAGGCTCCCGCTTACTCTGCACCTTTTTTTTCTGATTTACAGCAAAAAAAGTCAGATATTACAAATCCCCTGGCACAGCCTGAATAATGCTGACCCTGGATAGATGCCACTTTCAACCATGTACAGCTAAGAGGAAGCATCCAAGAAATGCCTTCTAAGTTGAGGGACTCATTCTTCTCAGACATCCTTCTGCAGTCTAACTTTCTGTATGGGCAGGGTAGAAATGATCTTCATCTTTAGCCCCCCATTCCCACAACTTTTTCTAGATGCACAACACACATCAGAGAACAAAAAAATCTGCACCTAACCTGCCACGTGGAAGTCATGGGACTTCTGGCAAGTGGCAGTAACAGTAACAGCTGGAGCTGAAAACAACAGGAGAAGCATCTGGCCAAACTGGCTGCACAGAGTGTTAAGAGCTCCCTGCTGAACTTCACTGCTAGTGAAAGTACCATAGAAAATAGAAGTTCAGCCAAGAGATAGTGCAGCTGCTCCACCAGTCCCCTGGACTAGAAACTGCATGAGTCTGCAGCTTCATCTACTCTACAACAGCAGTCACTTGCAGATGGCAATCTACTTGAGCACATATCCACAGCTCAAAATTCAGGTAAACTTGCAAAGACAAATAGTTCAACCAATAACCCACTAAGCACTTGTGAGGCTGGAGCTGTGTTGCATTTCAAACCATAAACTTAATAGAATGCAGATACATGACTCCTGAAGATCTATGGAAAAGTTTTCAATTACTATAAAATCATCAATGGAAGTGTTTAACACTTATCTCACCACCATTGTGATATTCTGTAACAGACGTCTACATTCTTCTGTAGACTCCACTTACATTTAAAAGGCAGAGACAACTATGCACCTGGCCTTACAAAATTCCACAACCACAAATACCTCCTTAAGCATTTTGACTTTTGAAGAAATTTGAAAGAATTTTGAAAAAATTAATTCCCAAACTCTTTATTAAACTGCAGCAAAGTCTGTATTAACTTAAGGGCAAAAAGTGTCTTCTACACAACAGCACTAAAACATTAAATACCAAAATAACACTAACATTTATGAGAATTTAATTAATCTGTGCTCAGATAACCCTCCCCTCTCTTTCCTCCATCTCTACAAAAACTCAATTAGCTAGTGCAAAGGTCAATTTCCTATTTTGCAATTTCCAACTTTCCTACTAAGCACTTCTCAGTAGCCCTTGAAGAGACATAAATATTGATTCTCAGAAAAATACCTGACAATGAACTACAGGCTACTGGAGTAGAAAAATTGTACATATGTCTGACAATTGTGAAATAACACGTGTTCAAAAAGAATTTTTTAAAAATACGATTTTTAATGCAACTTACTTGAAGTTTTGCTAGCTGAGCTGTGCGAGACACTATTTTGTTGTAGGGGTCAATGATTTTGACTCTAATTCTAAAAATAAGATGAGAAAATTATTTATAGCAGGGTTAATAAACAGCATTACAGAACATAAGAATTTATACTTTCTAATTGCATAATGAATGTCATACCTATCAACAGTGCTTTGTAGAGCACCAATTCTAGTTTGCATCATTTGGAGTACACCTGCAAAATAAAGCAGATTTTTTACATGGAACACTCATCAGCTATAGAAAGAGTTTTTCTTCAAATCATGGTAACTACTGCAGACTACTTTAGCATAAACCAAAAACAATTTCCCCCTTTATATCAGAGCATCAGAGAGACCAAAATTGGTAAGCATATTGGGTAAATAAACTGAGCAGGTCACTTACTGAATGTTATGGAAAATGTATTGGTAGAGAACATAAACCCACAGAATAAATATCACTCCAAAATCCATCATTTGTGAAATTTAAAATAATAGTTAAAGGATGCTACTTTCTAAGAGAATGTTGATCTTCAGTTCAAGTTATATAACCTGATATAAACACCTGAACATAAAAATGGCATAACCTATTTAACACTATTTATTTAACATAGAGACTAGGACAAAGAGGATTGAGAAGATAAATAATTATATTTCAAGGTTTTCTTCCCGGGCATAAGCATCTTTAGCAAAAAGTAAGGTATCAATGCCATTATAAGGTCATCTAATTTAGATTACAAGCAGAGCAAACTCCTGTAATCATGTTTGTTCCACATTAGTTTGGCAATGCAGCACAAGGAAAGCCAACAAGCATGCCTGTTCTTTCCTTGGTAAATTGCAAACAAAGTAGTAGGGGACAGGAGTCATTTTTGCAATACAGAATCAGCCTGCTGAGAAGTTAATTAAGTTAGACAAACCCAGGCCTATGAAATTATTTTTGTTCCAGTTACTGTTAGCGTTCTAAAACATACTACATTTTTGTAAAGCCCTGTTTACAAGCATGTCATCATTAAATTAGATAAAACTGCAGCATGACAGAGTAAGATGGAAGACAAACAAAACTACTGCTAATAGTTATATTCAGGTTGTTCTGTACTGTGACTATCTCAGTCATTTTGTACAGATATGAAAATTCTTGTCTTCTCCATATTTTAGAACTATAAACTTACCTTAGTAACAGGCTCATGTGTTCACTGTTACTTATACATGGTATGGCATGCAATAGATCACGAGGATGAAGATATGAAATACAGTGAAAATCTGGAAAAATAGGCTGCACTGTCTACCCTACACTGCAATAATGGGGGAGGGCCAGTGGCACAACACTGCTGCATCTATGGCTGCAATATTTATTGCTATTAAGCATACAACAGCCCTCCTCCCAGGGGACAGAATAAGGATGGGTGAAAAGGCACGCTCCCTCCTCCAACTGCTCTGGAAGATACATCGTGATATAATTTGGCCTATCTTAAAATAACAGGTAGCTCAAGATATCTACTGAACTACCTATAGACAGAAAAGAATATGTAGACCAGAGCTGTGTACCATTAAAAGAAGTGCACAGGCCTAAAAAAGAAAAGACTCTACAAGCTGGGTGTACTAATTTGAAAATGTTTAATGAGATTCACTTTCACACATCCAAATGACTATGCTGTGAATTAGCTCCATAATCTTCACTTGCTAACTCACTTGATAAATATACCAAGAGCTATGCATTTCTAACTTCACAATTAAAAAATCTGTTGGCATTTATCTTTTCTTTTTCTTACAAATCTTGACTCAGTGTTTCCTTTAAGAGCATAACCCTAAGTAAATGGGAAAATTTCAACAAATTTGAGGTGAATTGAATTTTATGTTTACTTTGCCATATTAGTTGTAAAATATGCATTATTTACCACACCTGCTTTTAGAAATGTTTCCTAACTGACTAGTTGTTTTGAAGTACATTGTTCTTTTCTCAGAGAAATTTTAGGAAGGAATGCATTCAGACAAAAACCATCATTTCAGAAAACAGAATTCCACTGAGTACAAAATGCTGAAGATTGTTACCGGGAGGTATTTATTAATCACAAGATTGACTACACATTCCTGACTATTTCTTATTTGGAGAATGGGCACATATTTCAGTCTTTTATGCTTGATTCTCCAACTGTGTAAAAAGTTATTCAGAAGCTACCATTACTAGATTAAATAGCCATTTTTTTAATTTCACAGCTATATGCAATTACTGACACAAAACTGTGTATACCCAAGCAGCTCCAAAGACTAAGGATATAACTATCAGTAACCAGAAACTCTGGTTATGCCAAAACGTGAAAGCAGAAAAAGGAACAAAGATAAATTACTTACCAAGTAACAAAGGGGAAAATGGAACATGCTATAGAGATTCTAGCATGTTACAGAGGTAAATATCTGTCTGCACAAAAAAACACAATACCAAACCACGTGACATTCTCAGCAAAGTGACAAAGAGCAGAATGGCAGGTTTAATGAGCTCCTGGCACAAGAACAATATACTGCAACCATCTTCTAGTCAATGGTTCCAAAGCAAGGCCTTTGAAAATCAGCAATTTATGTTAAAATCCACATCTCAAACAGAAGAATAAAACAAAAGTATGTATTTAACTTAGTAGCCCTTTACTAGTAAAAAATATCTCAACACAGTTCAGATTATGTGTTATAGCCTCTTTGGTTAAGATCTGCAAACTATGGAACACATGCATACGCAATGGAAAATTGGTGCTTATGGCAACAGATGGCCACCAATACTGCAACAAAATCAGGCGTATTTAGAAAAATATATTAAAAGGTCAAAAAAGGCTTTATTGCTAAAGTTGCTCAGAACATAATCAAAATACATTTTCCTGTGAAGCAGCTACTCCAGAGAAGTATCAGCTAAATCTCCTTGGAGCTCCATCTACTGTCATAAAAAAAAAACAACTGAACAAAAAAAAATCAGAAAACAGCAAACCAAAAAGCTGCCACATGTTACTCCTCAGAAATCAGATCTGGAGCTTTAACACTGGGGGCCAAAGTTGGCAGTGAATGATGTTCCCTGCACAGATCGTGCTTCCTCCACTGTAAGCACAGCCAGCATAATATAACAATATCTACCTTCCAGGGATTCAATTCCAGTAGCTTGGGCCAACAAATCTTCATGTCTTGCAACAACCTTAAAAAAACAATATAGAAATCAAAAGAGAAAAATAGGGACATGAGCCTAAAAGAAGTATTAAATTTATTACCATCATTCCTACATTAGGCATTTAAGTATCAGCGTCCCTACATTAGCCAGATACAGGAAAAAGCAGGTACATCTTACAGGAGAAAGGGTTTTAAGAATACAAGGTATTTTAATTCACAAAAGTAGCAAGCTCAGAATGAGAAGAGGGTCAGTAACTAATTAAGATGTGCATCAGAGCTGACATCTTAATTAAAGCCAGCAGAGCAATCACATTTCAACACATCTTCATATTTAATAACAGCTGTAAATGTGAACTTACTAATCACACCATAACATATGTTAATTTTTTTCTATTTATGACATTTATAAACTAGTTCCCAAAGAACTTATCAACCGGAGCAGGGGGAAGGAAGAAGTAGGTTTTGAAACTACACACAAACTTAGCAAGTGTTCTCCTTGTAATGTCTACTGTGGATTTATGATTCCTGCATAGAAAAAGCGTTTTTCTATCTAAAAAGCCTTTCTGAAGGTATAGAAGCATGTTAACATAGGTTATATCTGCCTAGTTCAAAGGAAAGTCTTAGGGTTTATGTTACTCTTCAGCACACAATGTAAGGGTTCAAGTTCTCTCTGTCCTCTCACAATGCCATGCTGAAACATGGCCTCAGGTGTTTTTGATAGTTGACACAATCATTTGGAAAGAGTCTTCCATCTACCAAGAAAGAGTAAAAAACTGAAACAGTACATGGCTGCCTGATAGGAGTACTGAGTGTGGGCTTAATTGAGTTGCCAAACTCACTACTAGTTTAGCTGCAAGTTGTACCTTTAGTAACTGCTTGCAACACTGGGCAACTTCACAAGTGACAAGTTTGTAAGATAACTAAGTTTTTGACTAGTTTATATCATTAACCCCATATATAATAATAACAGGTATGCTTTAAACTTACTTGTAAATGCAGCTCTTTATCCAACTGACTGATACCTTGAGCAAGTTTAGCCAGTTGCTCAGCTATCACAGCCTGATGGATGGACTGGGAAGTGTAAGCTTTCACATCAAAGTCTTCTCTGAAGAAGTCAGCATAACATTCTGAAAAAGCATTTAGATTTCATATTCACAGTTCAGAAGAATTAAATAATATCTATAGCCCTACAGTGTACAGTTGTCTGACCTTCAATTTCTTCAGTGTAACCGTGAATGTTCTTTATATCATACAGTACAAGCATCCAAAGAGACCACAATCATGAGAACCAAGTTTGGAACTTGCAACTGGGCTTCGTGTTTGTTTTGGGTTGTTTGGGGTTTTTGTGCAAATACAGAAAAAGACACACATTTCTTTATTCCCCACACCCTTCTTTTGAGCAGAATACACTAAAAAGTAACAATACCTTATTTTCTCAAACTTTAAAGTGTAACCAGGGTGAGGCTGTTGAGCCTGTACCCATAACCAAGCACACCAGGCAGCTACAGATCACTGACAAGTAGCATGAGACAAAACCTCATTAAATCATACTGGATTTCGACAACGGTGTGAGTTTATAAAATAATCATGAAATGATAGTGCAATTATGACTCTGGATGAAGAAAGACCAGAGTTCCCAGCTACTCTTAATTCAACCGAGCACCTTCGCCTTTCCTTCCAGTGTAATTATTTTCTCTTTGGGAGCAGTCGAGCTCCAGCACACACTCCGCACACCGCGGTCCTTGCCCACGCCGGGGCACTCGCTCCTCCGCCCCAACTTCCCGTGACTCGCCGGCGACCCCGCCCGCCCGGCCCAACGCCGCCCTCGCAGGGGACCCTCCGGGCCGCCGCGACGGGCCCCCGGCGCGCTCGTGCCGGCGGGGGCTGTGCCCGGCGCTGCCCCCCACGCCCGCGGCCGCGCCTCACCGTCCGCCCGCAGCTCGGCGAGCGCCGGGGCGGGGGCGGCCCCCGCCTCCTCCATGCTGGCGGTGCCGGAGCCCGCGCGTCACTCCCGGACGCGGCGCGCGACGATGATGGCGAAAGCGCGCGACGGAGCGGGCGGCGGCGGCACGTGGTGAGGGGGCGCGGGGAGCGGGAGCGGGCCGGGCCGGGCCGGGCCGGGGGGGCCGGGCCGAGGGATGCCGTGCCGGGATGGACCGTGCCGGGAGGGGCCGTGCCGGGAGGGGCCGTGCCGGGAGGGGCCGGGCCGAGGGATGCCGTGCCGGGATGGACCCTGCCGGGAGGGGCCGTGCCGGGATGGACCGTGCCGGGAGGGGCCGTGCCGGGAGGGGCCGTGCCGGGAGGGGCCGGGCCGAGGGATGCCGTGCCGGGAGGGGCCGTGCCGGGATGGACCGTGCCGAGAGGGGCCGTGCCGAGGGAGCGGCTTGTGGCGGACGCTTCACCAGAACGAACACAAGTGCTGCATAAACCGTGTTGCTCTGCAGCGTGGCCTGTGAGAATGTGGGAAATGAAGTGGTGATTCTTGTGAATCAAATAGCACTTACCTATGTATGTGTGTCTGCGAGCAATGCAGACAGAGACCATGGGATTATTACAAAGAAGTTTTGAAAATCAGCTAAAATAAAGTATGGAAGTAAAGTTTAACAATGTAATTATATAACACTAAGCTTTTAGATAACAGCCTGTTCTAACAACAAAATTTTAAGCTTTAAAACTACCTTGTATCCTTTGTATAATCAAACCCTCAACGCACCCAGTGCGCTGTAAACACTTGCTCACATTTTGTCGAACAAATTAATAAATTGGCTATATTGCTTGACGTATTGGCAAGTCTAGCATTTTCATTTATAAGAAGTAGCTGAATGACGAACGTTTCAGATGCTGTTTGTTTTTCCAGATGCTGAGAAGACTTTTAATCATACATGATTGGTGACATCAGGGAAACTAAAGAATGCCAACTAAAAGATCCCATGGATTTGTTTAATTCTGGGCAAGTTGTAAAAATATGTGCTCCTATGGTTCGCTATTCAAAGTAAGTAACTATCATGTCAGCTGTTTTCAGTGTATTTTCTCTGTTTAGAAGCTTGTTTCTCGAATGTATCTTGACTAAAAATGAATGATTACTTTCTCTTTTATTTAAGACAGAGGTAGCTGTGGGACATGTTTTATTTTATGTATTTTCATCACAGGTATACACATGTAGTATTCAAAAATCCCCACAATACTGCGTGTTAGGACAGAATTTTAGGATAGTTAATCAGAAGAATGCCTTAAGTATTTACCTCTTAATCTTCATGTGTCTGCAGGTTGGCTTTCAGAACTCTGGTTAGGAAGTACAGTTGCGATTTGTGTTACACACCAATGATAGTGGCAGCTGATTTTGTGAGATCTGCAAAAGCCAGAGACAGCGAATTCACAACAAACAAAGGTATTATTTTTAATAAACCATTGCCTTGTCAGAATGTTTTATATAGGCACGAAAGCCAAACTTGCCATGTGAATGAAGTCAGTCACATAACTTGATATCTGTTAACAATTTTGGTATACTGTCTGATTATAAAACCACAGAAATACTCTAAGCGAGAGTAAGCACAGTTCAGTGATAGTGGGTCAAATTAAATAGTGGAAAACCTTGTCTCCACCTGAAATCAGGGCCTCCAAAGTGATTTGTATCTGGGGGTTGACCGCACATAGCTGCTCACTCATTCCTCCTTCATTCTCTCAGCAGCACAGAGGAAGAATACAAAGAGCAAATGCAAGAAAAAATAATTTGTCAAAAAAGGTAGCTTAATATGTAAAGGAAAGAAAAAGGGAAAGAAAAAAACAAGTTATGCAAAGGCAATCACTTCCTACTAGCAGACCAATGCCCAGCCACTCTCCAAGCAGTAGCCACTCTGGAACAAAAATTCCATATCACAACCCACTTTTTTACTTTCCCTACTGTTGCACTATATTAGGAATGGTGAAAGTACAGCAAAGACTCTCTAGCTTGGTTGCAAAAGAGAGCAAGTTTTATTCTTCCAGATCTTCTTTTATAGACAGTTCTGAGAAGGTCCAAAAGGTAAAACTGTCATTGGTCATAAACTAACACATCACCATCATTGGACAATTAAGAACACCACCCCTTGACTGTTTCTTGCAAGTAAACAACAGGGCAACAACAGCTGCAAAGGTTGTTTTCCCTCTCTAAGGAATGTTTGGATTTCTTCTTACGATTTCTCACTTTTTTGACAATTGTCAGTTTCCATACCCTGTCATTCCAGTTTCCTTGCTGAGCTGGATGTTCTACAGTATGGAATATTCCTTGTTCCTATTGAGGTCAGCTGTCATAGATTTGTCCACTACAAACTTCTTACCCACCCCAGTCTGTTTGTTGAGAGCAGGGGAAAGCAAAGTGAAAAAAATGGTAAGTTCTATATGTACTGTGCATGTACTTTGCAACAACACCCAAAACAACTGTGAATTATGAACATTGGTTTTATCACAAAATCCAAAATGCAGCATCACACAGGCTACTATAAACAAACTTCAAATAAATTTGATAATTAACTCTATCACAGCTAGACCAGGTACATGGTGACAGTAAGATTCTTTTTCTAGCAATTGTTTCATATGTGTTTCAGACAACTGTTTAACTCATTGCCAGGAAAAGTTTTCTAGTCTCTAGCAAAAATAAGAGTGTTACTAAAGGTGAAAAAACTAATAGACCATAGATACAGTGGACTCAAGGACTGACAAAAGAAGGGTTTCACAAGAGCCGCACTGGAAAGTTGGTTGATGACTCAAGGTATGAGCCCAAGAAAGCACAAAAGAGGCTCAAAGTTAAGCATGGCTGGGGTTGAGGGGGAGAAGGAAGGCTTCAGGCATGGTACAGAAGTATAACCAGAACACCTATTAAGAGAAGTATGAGGACTTGCACAGTGTCATGGCTGTAAAGAGATCTGAAGTATGTGGGAAGAGGTGACCAGAACGATACAGATCTGTAGGCATGAAGTGGCTGGAGCAGAACAGTGTGACAAGGAATGTACGAACATAGGCTGCAACTGGAGGAATGAAAAGCGCCACTAACGTGCATGTAGGATCAGCATGTAGGGTCTATAAAGTGGGATTTAGTCTATTCAGGCCTCAGAATTTGTGGTTTTGTAAGTGTATATGTAATAGGGAAAGTGTATTTCACTGTTTCAGCATTGACTATGTACTGTGGTGCATTATTCAAATAGAACAATTACAGAGAAAATTTGCATTGGAAAGCACAGGTAGACTCTTGAGAGTGGAATGCAACTTCAAAAAATAATTCATTGTGTGTAAAAATAAATGAGTAAGAATATAACTGACTCAAATATGGCTCAAAGCTCCACTGTTACTAGTTTGCCCCCCTTGAATTTACTTACATTTCTGATCTACTCAAAGTACGGTGACATTGAAGTTCTACAGGTCAGATGTGGAGTGTGTTCTGGGGTGTTCTGGGACAGGGAAGGAGGAGATGAAATGTTGTAGTGATGTAAACAACATCTTTTTCCCTACTCAGTTCTTTTATGCTGTCCTTAATTTTACAGGCCTGTAAAACATTCTGCCTCATGCTTTGACCAGATTATAGTATTTACATTATTAGCATTTATACTTTTCATGTGGTTTTATTTTTAACTTGCTGGCTGTTTGGGGATTTTGTCTTCTAATTAGTGGAGTAGGTTTGCGATTTATGTTTTACATTTTCTTCTGCATTAATGTTTCTTTGTTGTGTATTTCTCACATAGAGGTTCTTTGTGGCTGCTGCTAAAAAAATTTATGTGGCTAGACTCAGTATTTTTATTACTTAATGCTCAACAAAGAGAAACTAGGCATGTGGGTTTATTTTAAAATATTAGTTATAACAATGTAAATCTCTTCAGCTAGAGCACTGTATTAAAGTGATACTTTTGAAAATATGCATGCAATTTTTTATTTTTTTGCTTGCTGGATTTTTACATAACTTCTAGAAGTGTCTCAGTTTGTTTGAGAGGGTACTGGTGGCCTTCCTTACTTAATCTCCACCATTTCAATAATTACTTATTTTCCTCTAAAATGGAAAAATGTTCAGAAAGCACTTGTGATCTCTTCAGTGCCAGGAGTGCACTTGCTTTGTGCATTTGCTGGATCATCTCTTTCCATCAGTGCTCAGATATCATGCTGCTGCTTCTTAACTACAGCAATTGTTTATATGGAAAGTGAGTGCTAAGACTGCTTGAGATACTTGAGATGCCTTTAATGTAATGCAGTAGCTGTAAAAGAGGAGAGCATGTTCCAAATGACCATCTGGCTCTCTGCAGGGGCTTAGTAAATCACAAGTAGTTCAGCAGACCCAAGCTGAGGAGCACCGGCACTTTCGTTTCTCACTTGAGACAAAGCTGCTAGAGCTGCTTCTGCACACGTGTGCTCATTCCAACTCTGCGTGTCACACTGTGGATAAAAAACAGACATGTTGGCACAGAAAAGGAAGCTGATGGGCTGGGATGAGGAAGGGCAAAGCTTGTGGGTGTTTTAGTTCCTTCCTGAAGGGTTAATGGTTCTGTAAACTAGTTTCACTCCGGGCAAGACAGACAGCTGTGTCAGCACAGCAAAGGGGCAGCATGCAGATGACAAGGGGCAGACTAGGAAGGGAAGCTTGAAGGCTGCTGAAAATTAGAGAATGCCTGGTTTCATAGATGGTCTTTGTGAGATTAGCAACTGACCAGTTTCAGTCAGAAAGTGTACATTAAGCCAGCAACTGTGTAGGACACCTATATTTGTCTGAATTCCCATCTCTGTTAATAGACATACTTATTTAGTATGAAGCCATCTACCTTTGTTTATTTGTGATTGGGGGCTTATAGAATCACAAAGCAGGTGAGCTTGGAAGGACCTCTGTGGGTCATGTTGTCCAGTCACCCTCCATGCAGGGTCATCTGTACCTGGTTGCCAAGACCATGGTCAGACAGCTGTACAATGTACAAAAAAATCATTCAAAAATTTAGAACTCGTTCTTTTTATTTTCTGGGAATTTTTAAATCTCTAAATATATTTTCATTTGTGTAGGTGATCACCCACTGATTGTTCAGTTCGCTGCTAAAGAAGCACAGGTTTTGTGTGATGCTGCCCGTATCATCTGTCCTTTTGCTGATGGAATAGACCTAAACTGTGGCTGTCCTCAGAGGTAAAGTTTTGAAAAAGCTGGGTAAATATGATGAAATAATTAATGAGACTAAAGAATGACAGTCTTCCTATCCATCATAATTTCTGTCTTAACCTAAAAATAGATTTCAGGAGATTAAGAGCTTTTTAAGATGTCAGGAATGTCTATGTGCTAAGGCACTGTTCTGAGTGCTCCCAGACGCCTGTCACCATGGTGAGACTGGGAGAACTATATGTATTTGCCAAATTGCCTTTTTTAATTTCTGAGATACTGAGTGTTGGCTCAGAAGTGTACATCCCTTCTCAACAACTGTTAAATGTGCACTTCCAAAAAGAGCTTGCTGCAAATAATTTGCAGAGTGTTTTGAATCATGATGTAGCAATTTCCAGAATAATGAGGCAAGTCCGTCACATCTCAAACGTCTGCAAGTGGAGGATAGTATTTTAAATAAAATTATACAGATAAAGTACTGAAAATAATTTTTTCCATCTTGTATTAAATTTGTAAGTACAGTGAATTAGTGATGTACTTCTCACTTAAACTGATAAAGATTTTGTCTTGACAGTGAAACAGAGTAGTAAGATTCTTCCTGACTGGTTCAGTTGAGAACTACCACATGTTTCTCAGGTAGTCTTTTTCTAAATGAAAACCTGAAAAATGTAGGAAAGTAAAATATAATATTACAGTGAAAATACTTAATTTCTCTATTTTAATTAGGTTTTCTTGACTTAAAACTATAGTGTTTGAGAAGACTTTTCTAGAGTGATCTGAGACTTCTGCATGGGAGTATTGGGGTTTTTTTTAAGTTAGCTACAGTTAAGTATGTCAAACTCTGTTCCTTTTAGGCCAAAAATACATACTTACATTTGAAGCCTTTGTTTCTTGTGCATATTAGTTTCAAAATAACAAAAGTTAGTGTGCTTTATGTGCCTTTATAAGAAAAATGATTTTAAAAACTGCTGCTGTTAAGTGGAAGCAAAGGTTATTTTTGCCTTTGCAAAATAGTGAGACCAGTATATCACTAAAATAATGTCCTCACTTGCACTTCAAAAAATCCTCCTTTTTAATCTGAACTTTTCATCTGTTTAAAAAAATCCATGACAAGGAAAGGGGAAACATCAAATTATTTTTTTTAATGCATGCACTGTAGATTAAATTTTAATTTATCTTCCTTATGAGTCCATTCTGGGGACAGAAAATTGAACTTAAAGAGATTTGTAACTTATCCAAAGTTCTAGTAGCACAATGGAGACTGAACCAAGATCTAGAAGCTGTACCAAACTGCAAACAAATAATTGATCTACAGCCAGTACTACCTCTGTTTACTTAACCATACATTCTGAAGGTCATAAGGAAAGAAACTGATGTGTGTAACTGATACTGCTTTGCATTTCTTCAAATGCAGAATATGAATGTTCTTTTTGTTTTAAAGATGGGCGATTTCAGAAGGTTATGGTGCTTGCTTAATAAATAAACCTGATCTTGTTAAAGATATGGTGAGACATGTACGGAGTCAGATCGACAACCCTAAATTTTCAGTATCTATTAAAATAAGGTAGGTCTAACTTAAGTGCTGTTTGTGGTACATAGAATTCTTTTTTTCCCTTAAAGAATTTAATGTAATGGTAATATTTGTAATTCTGTTAATCCAGTACTACACGTTATAGTAAGTTCCTTACACGTGAAGACTGCTGATTTTTTTGACTCAGATATCTAGGGCAGGTAATACAAAACTTAGAACTAGCACAGCCTTTGACTACTTACCCAGATAACATACTGTAAGCTAGAGTTCTCTTGCAATCCAAACAACATGAAAGTACAAGTTAAAAGATTAGGGCTTCTATAAAAGAAAAGCAATGCACGGTCTATGTCATCACAAGGATTTGCTTTGTGAGCTATGAGAGAGCAAAGCCACAGTTGCAGTTGGGTATAAAGGGATGGGTAACAAAACTGGGAACTGCTCCCACAGCTGCTGTAAGGAATACATTCTGCTTTCCTACATCAGCTTCTAAACTTCTGTGGACTTGTTTTGTATTGCTTTGTGTGCAGCCCAGAGAAGAGAAGGCTCCAGGGAAACCTTGCAGCAGCTTTCCAGTACCTAAAGGGAGTCCAGAAGAAAGATGGAGACAGACTTTGTGCAAGAGCATGATGTAACAGGACAAGGGGGAATGGCTTCAAACTGAAAGAGGGCAGGTTTAGATTAAATATTAGGAAGAAATTCTTTACTGTGGAGGTGGTAAAGCCCTGGAGCAGGTTGCCCAGAGAAGTTGTGGATGCCTGTCCTTGGAAGTTTGTATGGCCAGGTTGGATTAGCTTTGAGCAACCTGGTCTAGTGGAAGATCCACCACCTCCCTATACCAGGGGCTTGGAACTGGCTGGTCTTTAAGGTTGCTTCCACCACAAACCATTCTATGATTCTATGACAATTCTTGATCCATTATTAAACCATATATCCTAAGTGGCTCTTGCTATTTGTCATTTAAGTTTCAAATCAGTTTCCAGTCCTTCTGGAAAGGGGAACTATTAAAAATTGGATTTTTTTTTCCCCACAAAATATGCAAACTCATGGTGTTGATTTTAGATTTTTTGGGTACCCTTGCTCAATCTTTATAAAATTTACCATGTACATTACAGAGATGTAATTGGGAACTGTTTAAATTAAATACACGTTTCCATACACTAAACTCATATATCTTTAAAAAAATGCAAAAATCAAACACTGTTTTCCAACAGTAATATTGTCTTTATTCTGTTATTTATGGAAATCTATGATAATTCCTGCTTATGGAGGAGTGCTTTTTATATAGGCCAGGAAACTTACTACCTAATGCTTTCATTCCTTCCAATTTTAGGATCCATGAGGACTTAAAAAGAACAGTTGACCTATGTCAAAAAGCTGAAGCAGCTGGAGTTTCATGGATTACAGTGCATGGGAGAAGTATAGAAGAAAGGCATCAACCTGTACATTATGATGCAATTAAAATAATTAAACAAAGCATGTCTATACCTATTGTGGCTAATGGAGACATTAAAACTTTAAAAGATGCTGAAAATGTTCATCATTTAACAGAAGCAGATGGTAAGATTAAACATACTCTATTTTCTAAGTATATTTACTAGATTTCAAGGTATTTATTTTGGATGTAAGTAGGACAGAATTTGAGTGCTTTCTTTCCTTATGGAGACAAATGAAAGAAAAACTCATAAGCAGAATCACTGGTAATCATCAGAACACTAGAGCACTGCTATTCACAGCCACAAATAATTATTTCCAAGGCAAATTACAAAAGCTCTGTGATTAATTATGTTATCTCATCATTCAGTAGTGGACTTCAGGGAGACCTTCAGACATTCTGTCTCTTTATGGAGCTGATCATCTTTTAAAGAACTGTAAACTTCCACTTGGAAATCTCTATTTCCTGCACATGGGAGCAGATTTCTTACAGTAAGAATACAGTGGAAAAGGGATATATTGTTAAGCCAGATGGTTAACTTCAAGGACACAGTGAGGCATTGAACTTTCAGTCATAAAATTTGGGAATTTTTTGCACTTATTTAGTCACAATAGATTCCTGCAACTGTCGTGGTTTCAAGACAATATGGAAATTTGGTATATGTTCTGAAAAGTTAATCTGTATCTACAGACTCTGTGTCTTCCAGCTAAAGAAAAACAGGAAAGAAAACAGCACCTGTGGCAGGTTTCTGCTGACACTTGCTGTTTAATAGCAACAACAGAAATTGAACTGAACTGCCTGCTGCTTACAGTGACTTTTCCCCCAAATACGGAGCAAGAAGGAAATGTGTAATAGAAAAAAATGTCATAATCCAGTTGACCTTCTTTAGTAGTAAAAATATTAAGCATTTGGTTTTGTCTGTCATAGACAATGACAAAAGAAATTTTTCATTTTTGATCAGCCTATTTTTTAAGAATAAATTGAGTGTGATAGATTGTATGTTGATATGCATGCAGGAAAACAGAATCCCTTAATCACGGAAAAATTACAGTAGAATTTGTATGGGTTTATCTGACAGTATGGGATTAGAGTTGCAAATACACTACATGCTGTTCAGAAAGATTTACTGCAGATCAAGAGTCCTAAAATTTACTTAATTGAGCCATTGAGCTTTTAGTAGAAGGACAGTGAATAGACTGAGTTGCACAGAAAATTATTGGTTCTCTTTCCATCGTAATTTTATATTATAAAGTCAATAAAGTGTGTAACAAATAAAAACAAAGTATTAGTTGCAGCTTCAAAAGAAGGGAAAAACTGCTTCTGTTACTTGTGTTTTGTTTCAGAATTTCTGGAATGTGTTGATAGGTATTGTAGATACTCTGAGGTCTGCCTTGTTCAATTAATTTCTCTGATACAGCTGTAATACTCACCCCATTGTTCTCCCATTACCATCTGTAAGCTTTGGATGGTTGTCCTAAGGGGTGCTGTACAAAGTCTACACGAAGACTGAGCATAAAATTCAAACTAGAATGTAACTTACTGCTTTAATTTCTAATTTGAAGGTATAATGGTGGCTAGAGGACTCTTGGCAAATCCAGCTATGTTTGCAGGATATGAAGAGACACCTTTTCAGTGCATCCAGGACTGGATTGACATTGCTCTTGAACACGGAACTCCTTTTACATGTTTTCACCACCACTTAATGTACATGATGGAGCGCATAACTTCAAAACAAGAAAAGAAAGTTTTTAATGTTTTATCAAGTACCTCAGCAGTACTAGATTATCTGAATGACCATTATGGTTTGTGGTAAATGAAAATATGCTAGTCCTATGTAAACTTGTATTTTGCAATTGTCGATAAACTGAAAAAGTTTTAATTGGGTTTTTACTTTTCAGTCACATTTGTACACTATTTTCAACACAGCAAAACATTATCATTTGGATGATACTTTATATTTCTATGTCTCCATTTTTCACTCTAGAGAATATTCAAGATTCTACATACATGGAATTCTATTTACAGTTCACTACTACAGAGAGGACTGATTATTGTAAGGCCCTAATAATTTAATTTTTCACCAGATAATTGCTTACAGCAATATGATTGCAAAACTAGGGCCTTTCTTACATTAAACCTCCTAAAATCAGGACTACTTACAGATAATGCCAGTAATTTCAGACCAAAAGAATACCAAGGGAGCAACTATAGAAGTTTTTGCTCTAGATAACATAAGCTGAAATCCTATCATACTATCCTTCTTTAAATTTGATGTTTCTTTCACAGCCTAACTTTGTAACTTACTTATAATTTAGAAAAATTCCATACTTTTTATAGCAAAAGAATCCCAGACTAGATAAACAATTATGGAAAGAAGGAAGAAGGAAAATGAAGAGGGAAAGAAGAAAAAAGGAAAATGAAGAGATAGTTTAAGTACAAACTTAACTGAATTTAAAGAACAAGACTTCTAAGTTCAATCAAACTAAATTCAGGTTTGTTTATCTACTGTAGAATAATTGTATACAAGATTAAATCCCTATCATCTACCAAACCAGAACTTTTTAGGTCAAAGAAAAGTTGACAGATTCTCTCAGTGGGGCTCTTGCAGGCCTTTCTGCCTGCTGGCATGTTGCTTATCAAAGCATGACAGCCACTTGGCTTTGAATCATTATATAGGAGAGAAATAGTGAAAATTAGAACAAGATAATATTGTTACACACCAGCTGCATTTGTTCTGCAAGGGAAATTTCACAAAACTGTACAGTACAATTACTTATAATCAAATAAATCTTTTCCTTATATGTTTACACAGAAATTCATACCAAAAATTGCCAGTTTTCTGACTGTGATTGTTCTATGAATATACATGTGAATAGTTCCAAATTTTTTAAATAAATTACTTGGTTTTGTATGCAGTTGTAATTTTTTTTATTATACAGCAATCTGGAGGAGGGAAGGTTGCTTTTGATGCTACTCTCCAAACCTTTTCATAGTTCAGGTATCTTAAATTGACAATTTTTTAAAATGCAATAGCATAAAATACCTGATCATTTTTCATAATGAATATGTCCAATTTAGGCATATTAACATAAGTTTGAAAGGCATGACCCAAGTCATCAAGTCCAGTTTACTATTCAAGGCAGCAAAGTTACATAACTCTTCTGATATGATCACCTTCCCAATGTGCTAACAAATGGAAAACTACAGACGTGCTTTGGTCTCCTAGGCCAATTGAGACAACCTCTGCAACCATGTTTGGTGTGTCTCCATTCCCTCAGACAACTATTTTTTCACACTTCTGGATTGTAGTATTTTCCTGGCATTAGTTGGGCACAATTCTATATAGCATTCCAGGTAAATTCCCAGCAGTGTCTTCTGCAGTTAATATTACTTCTAATACTTCACTTTTCCTCAACTAATATTCATCATGTAAATGATGAGCTCCCAATTTTAGAGGAAAAGTGCTTCCAACTGTATGACTATATATTTTGTACTGACAAATTTCCAGTATCAAGTTCATCCAATTATGTTATACCACAGTTCTCCTCAGTTCTGAAATGCCTCTGGCCTCCTCTGAAGTAAAATTATGCAACTGAATTGTAGAAGACAAGGACTTGTAAAATAATTAACTAAGCCCTTTGTTGCCATTTTTTTAAGAGTTTTATGATTTGGCTATTGACTATTATATTTAGCAACCTGTCCCATTAGTCTCCAGGAGCAGAGAACAAAAAATTATTATATACAATCAACACAAATTAAAGGCTTGCTGTATTTTCTTTAGTAGTGGGAAAATTGAATTTTAGAGGCCTGGAAATACCTTGACCTATTTAGGAACTAAGTACTTCATGATTTTTAAAGGCAGCAGTTGTCGTGCCTGTGTGAGATTAATCACAGATTTCTGCCTGAAGTACAAAACCTAGGTTGCAGTAATATTGGTAGTAATTATGGAGTGCTTGATCTGGCCTTTTATGTATCATAAAAGTCAATGGAAGCTCGTCATTCCTTTTCAGGGGTGAAATGAATTGTACACATTCATTCTGAATTTTGTATGCATCTGAACATACTTCACTGTGTTTCCATAGAATAAACTGTAAAGTTGGGAGTCTTTAAGCTATACTTAACTAACTAGTTAACTAACTAATAAATACATAATAAATAAATAATAATTAGTTATACTTAACTAACTAGTATACTAACTATACTGTTCCAATATACATAAATTGCTAAGGATGAGAGTTATTTAGCTCCCAGTGTTGTTCTTAGAATATGGTCATATTTCTCCTTATAAGACATTTGAATATGGAAAAATACTAATTTCCAGTTTAAAACCACTGGATATAGTCCTTCTCCTGTATCTGTTACTTTTAACATCACCAGGCGGTCAGTCTTTCTATTTTCTAGTTTTTAAATGTAACATAAGTACAAAGCAAGTAACATAAGATACAAAGCACTGTTTCCTATTTTATGTTCTTTGCCTCCTGTAACAGATCCTGTTCTTTATATTAAACCCCCGTACAACAATACTATATTCTCATTATATCTCTATGTTTTTGCAACATTTATCCTGCTGCAACAACCCCAGCACAAACTATACAATCCTATTTACTGCCTGTTGTTAAATTTCTTTGGTCTCTTGGGTTGATGGTTGGGCAAAAGCAGTGTGTGATAAGGCTGTCACAGAAACCAAAACAGAATAAGTTTAAAATTCCCTTTTGTTTCAGAAGAGTTATTAGTTGATTTCACTCCTCATCATCAAATATAGGCATTTCCTATTTCTGCTTCTGAATATTTTGTCACCTCTCTAATGGAAGAGGAAAGTATTCCTTTTAACTGTAATGTTTGAAGGTTTGTGAATTTTTTCCCCTAAAGCAGCCAGCTATTATAAATAAATATATATATATATATATATGGCAGTTCAGTGTAAGAAAGACAGCCTTAGATCAACAACCCCGACTCCTACAGCTTCAGTTAGAATTCCTTCCAGGAGCAGCAGAGTGCACTCAACAGGAGAAGAGAGGTCTCACAGCTGTTTGCAGGAGACATCTTTTCAGATCTCATTTTTGGTTGGTGGGTAACATGCATCAGCTGCAGAGGAAGTGCAGACACACTCAGTGAGTCTTTCTGAGATCTCATGAAGCTCCTAAAGTGAAAACACTACTCAAGTCTCTGGCACTGGGGACAAGTGAACATAGTCCTATCAGTATGAGGCTATGCTAGTGGCAGAGCAGCTTACAGTGCTAGAAAGAGGTGAGTATGCAATCAGAAATGGAAACTTCTCTGTAATTAAAGGAAAGTCTTTATTCACATTTTAACAGCTTCAGTGAAGTATAGTGGCTGTAGGCTAATAGTTAAAATGTAATAACCAGAACATTCTAAGAGGTTGTGTTTTGTCTATAGTGCTGATTAAATTTGTTTATGAAAATGTGTTTAGATGCTACTTAAAACTGGGGCTATTCCTACTGCGAAGATTGGATTGAAATGACTCCTTATATCTCTCTCCAGTATTTGTTGTGCATAAACAATTACTTGGGATGTAACCTTTCATCCAGACATTGCTTGGCAGTAACTAGGAAAATGTTGACACACTGGCTCCATCCCCAGGCTGCAGCCCTGGGAAATTTTAAGTAAACAATTTCAGATTGTGAGCAGCTGCAAACAGCTCTGCTCAAAACTGCTTATACAAGAACTTCCCACTCCATGTCAGTTCCGATGGATTAGAGTAACAAAGAACTACTATTCACAGCATTTTATCTGTCTCATGTTGATGGAACTTAGTTAGGAAAGAATTCCCCAAAGCAAGTAGTTGTGTCAAAGAGTGCTGGTGATGCTCTTATAAATGAAAAGCTAGACTTGCCAATACGTGAAGCAATATAGCAAATTTACTAATTTGATCGATAAAAGGTGAGCAAATTTTACAGCACTGTGTGAGGGTAACTGCCCTAAGCAACGCACAAATTCAGGGTTCACGTGGTAGTCTTCTTATACCATTCTAGGCACTTCACTTCCTCAAACTTTCAATTACTTTCTACTTGCTTTTCTTCATAATCAGCAGTTGTGGTTTTTGAAGCTCTGTTGTTGAGGTGGTCTGAGATGGTCTTCTGATGTCTCTTCAGCCTCCTATTCTTCTAAAATATCTTTTTTCCACTAGCATTATTTTGGTTATACAGTTTGTCTAAGAAAGTATATTTATATTCTGCTAACATACATTTTGCAAGCCCTCTTTCAGTCATTCCACAACTTACAGCCAGCATGTGTAAAAAAATGTCGTCATAGGGCCTCTTTCTCAGTTATTACAAAACTTAAAATAAGCATGTTTAAAAATGCCTCTCAGCTCATGTTAGTCTTACTTCCCCTTTTTAAGTGTTTAGAAATTCTTCTATACTCAAAAAAAAACCAATTTATAGCTTGTACAAAGAATAGTTTGAAACTTATACTACAAGGTAGTTTAAAGCTTATATTAATTACTTGTAGATAATTACAATTTTGTTGTTAAAACAAACTGTTAGCTAGAAGTTTACTGTTATATAGTTGCTTTGTTATACCTTACTTCCATGCCTTACTTTAGCTGATTCTTAAAACTTCTTTATAATAATCCCATGGTCTCTGTGTGCATTGCCCAGACACACATACATAGATGGGTGCTATTCGATTGACACAAATCACAACCTGATTTCTCACAATGCCCAGGTAGACTTCTTCCACTGACAGCACCTCAGCATCTGTTAGAATCAAAAGGAAAAAGTGATCAGAGGATGTCCTTCTTATGCAGGAGCAAAGAAGGAGAGTTGCATGGAAATAATGTGCTTGGAGCCTTGGTATGCTGATAAAAAGCATTGCACAGGACAGTAGAACAGGGTTTTCTGAAGGAATACTGACGCCCAAACAAGCCTGTTTGACAGTGAGACTGTTGTTCGAGTGTTATTTGTACTGTCTTTATGAATCCTGGACTTGTTTTCCTTGAGAAAACGATTTACTGGGTCTTAATACATTAATGTAGTGTAGCACATGGAGGAGGAAAGGGATGGACACATGCAGTATTTCAACTGAACTTTAGAAACTCATGATAATCCTGGAGAGCAGAGTTGAAGTCTCCAGTCGATTAAGCTCGAGTCATGGAGCGGTAGGATGATCACAGCAGGATTCCGCAGCAAAATGCTTACAACCATTCGCTAGATAGGGATAAGATAATGCTCATTTGAACCCTTCTCATCGCGTAGGTCCACGCGTTTCCCAACACAGGTGGGGCCCCTTGGTAACTCCGCGCCCGCCGTGCTTCTCGTCCCAGCTCCGCAGGCGGCACCGCACGGGTGCCCCGGCGGCCGGGCCAGGCCGGGCCGAGCCGAGCGCGGCCTCTGCGGCGGGGCCGGGCGGGCCCGGACTCTGCCTCCCTCCCCCGCCCGCACCTTTCCCCGACCGGGCCGCCGCCAGCTCCGCACCGCCCCCGCCGTGTCACTCAGCCCCATCCCGGCCCACACCCCCGGGCAGGGCGGAGGCAGCACCCTGTTCGCACAGACACCCCGTTTCCCCGCCCGGCCCGCCCTGTGCCGGCGAGAGAGACCGGCCCGCTCTTTCGCAGCCCCGGCCGGTAAGGCCCCGCTCCCGCCCCTTGTCCGCCATCAGCTCCGCCGGGTGCCGGCGCTGACGAGGTTCGAAGGCCGGGCGGGTGGGAGGGAGGGAGGATGAGGTGGCCCCGGGGCTCCGCAGCCGCGCGGGGGGCGCCGGCAGCGCTGGGGGGCGAGAGGCGGCGGGAGGAACCCGCGGGGCCTCGGCCGGGGGCTCTGCCCGCCGGGCCGGCGCGGTCCCCACCTCCCTGTCCCGGGTGTCGTTCGGGAGGGGAAGTCAGAGCCGCCCGCCTGAGCCGCCCGTTCCTCCGCAGGCCGCCGGGACGATGACTTTCCAATGGACGGCAGTGGCTGCCTTCCTGTACGGCGAAATCGCAATAATTCTCGTGCTCTGCCTGCCGTTCATTTCTCCGCTGAGGTAGGAGAACTTAGGTGTGATGAGCAACGCAGCTCGCTCTTCTCACCAGTTTGGGCTTATTTTACGCTTCTGTTTTCATAAACTCGGAGCTTTGCTGCATCCTAAACTAGTTGTGAACAAAGCCTAAGGAATGCTGTTCGGGACTTGAGTATCAGGAGCTGCAAGAATCGCAAGCCTCTTTAAGGAGCTTTATGTTTTCTAGGCAGTGCTGATTCATCCGAGAGCAGCGGTCGGGGTGTCCAGAGGAGCCCCCTGCTTTGCTTCAGCAGGTGGGGCGGCTTCTCCCAGAGTTGTGGAGTAGGCAGCATAGAGGAAGACACCTGGCAGTAATAAATGAGAGTAGAGTGCGGTTTTTTCAGCATTTGTTTGACATATTTGTGAGGTGCAACTTTATGTTTTGGTGTACACTAGGCATTGTGGGTGCAGAACAGATAAGACGTCAGATATTCAAAGCAAGCAACAAACTGTAAGGGCTGCAAGAAATTTGTGATCACTTGTTTAAAAAATCTGGAGTTGAGTTTGAAACAGAAGGTTCAGGACTACTGGAATAAAGGCCTCTGTAAAACTCCATAAAAACTCATATATAGATTAAGAAAATACTACTACTTCTGGAACACAACACAGCAATTAAGAAAATAATCGATTCTTCTAAAATAAATGCACACAGGGAAAGAAACAAAATTAATTTATTACCCTTACTGAGGCCTGACTTAGAGCATTTTCTTGTTTTCTGTAAGTAGCTCTTCAAATTTAGTAATATTATTTCCCTACAGGAAATAATATTACCAAATATTCTCTGCAGGAGGCAAGAGAAGCAGACTTATGATTTTTTTTAGAATATCAGGAAGTCTTAAAAAAAGAGCACACAAAAACCTCACAACCCCCCAAAACAACAAGCAGAATGAAAGTTTAAAGCTGTTGTTTTGGGTTTTTTTAAATGTCTCTGTCTCAGCAATGCTCCATAAAAACTGTTGCGTGTTTGTTTCCTGCATCTTTAGATATATTTAGAGTGATGTAGCTTTTACTACAGCTTTTACTGTCCTCTTAAGGAACAAGCGTTGTTATGGAAAGTCTAGATTTTACTACTTAAGCCTGCGGAGGAGTCTTGAAAATGACTGTCTCCTCAAGTGGTACCAATGATTAGGCATGTTTCCTCAGCTTGAGAAATTGAAACTGTTCTAAAATCTAATTCAACTTCTGTTTTTTTACAAGTTGGCTTATGAGGAGTTCAGCATTTCAACATAGACTATTGAGTTGTTGTATTTCTTATTGCTCTCTAAGCAAAAGTGCAGCTGTGTAAGAGGAGTATTATGGGATCCATAATCATCAGATTATTAATGGCTTATGTGAGGAAACTAGTTGCAAGAATTTCTGCAGGCTGATGTCACAAGCATAATACCTTGGGAGTATTGAAATATATTTCACTTATGATTCAAACAGAGTCCAGTGTTTGTGGCTGAAAAGCAAATTCATAACGTGCAGCTTTACCAAAAGTCATTCAAACTTTAAGCTTAGTGCTTTTAATTACATGGTAAGGATAGATTTGTGTCCTTTGTTTGGCGCTTTCAGCTATTCCTCTGAACAGTGGTTTCCAAACAAGTGAAATAACTTTATCCCTTATGTGATATATACAATTACCTTCTTAACAAAACTAGCAGGAATCTCGTGGGGTTAAAAATCGGATTTAGCTGCTATGTCAGTACCAGAGAGCAGCAGCTCTGCCTGATGCATCTTGGTGGCCTGGGAGCTGGTTCTGTCAGCAGTAAGGCATGCATGGTTACTGACAGGTGGGAAACTGCTGTTCTTGGAAGTTTCAATTTACTAAGTTGTCAGTCTTCAAATGGATTCATTGTCTCTCTTGTGTGTGCACATTTTTTTAATATTTTTTTTTCAAATTTGCTAACGAGTTTTCAAGTTCCTGGGGAAAAAGTAAATTGACAGTATAAAAATGCAAATACACAAAGTGATCTGTTCTACCAGGTGTAGTACATTTAAAATTGTGGCTAGTATTGTAGTTTGGAAGTTTTATATTTAGATGACTTTTGTCACCAAAAGGAAGTGAAGTTTTAGTAAATGTGAATGTCAGTACTTGCTGAGGAAAAATAAATGTGAAAATAAAACACAGGAAGATTTTCCTGTAAAGAGATCCGTATTTTTAACCTGATTATAACTTGGCGGTGTAGTTTATCTGAGGTCATACCTCAAAGAATCACTTCTTAAGTGGAGGTCAGTATGGAGCTTGAAAATTGTGTGTTTAAAGAGTTGGTGAATTGGCTTTGTGTGAGTTGTAGCTTGAAGTAAGCTTTTTGTTTGATACAGACTGTGGCTGTCTTGCTGTAAAGAATTCAGATTATACTAGAAGACTTAAATGAGGTTTTCGTATGCACAGTGCTAAAACATTTTAATTATTTCTGGTGGAGAACTGGAAAAAACTATAGGAGATGATGCTACGGTCTCATTTGAATTAAATTCATAATTGTTTGGAAACTGCTGTCAAAGAGCAAATTTTAACAATCTCTGGGAAGCGTAAATAGTCTTAATAAAAGTAGGAAATTTTACCTCATATAATCAGATGGTGAGTTGTATGTCTGTGTTACATCCCTGTGGCATGATTAGGTATTATTTCATTTGTGCAGTAGTACTGATTCTAATCTTCAGCAAAGCCCTGGTTCTAACCTGCGGTAGATGCTCTGTAATCACTTGTTTCAATTCATTTGGGCACACACTGGATGTTCTTTGTCCAGCAAGTGTGACTTTTGCCACAGCCCTTCATGCAGCAACATCAATTAGACAACTAACTGTTAAAAAAAAAATTAAAAAAAATTGTCTACACCACCATTGGCCTCACCAGAAGGTGAGGAAGAATTTTCTGTAGCCAAAAAATGTATGCTTGGGAAAGAGGTTTTAACCCTTAACGAAGTATGAACACAAGACTTGTCCTTTTTGTTGTCATTACAAGTTAAAATGTAATAACAATCCTTGTACTTCAGAGTTATGCAGACTCATCTTTGTAGAAGATAAGCCTTCTGAAGGAGGATGGTAGAGAATTTCTGGATGTTTTTAATTTTATTGCCTACAAGAGGTATTAGTGGATAAAAATAAAAATAATGGAACGGGTTTTACAGTCTTTACCCTATCCCTTGTTATAGTCAGGACTGGATATAACATAGTGCTAGCCAAAGTATAAGCTAAAATAAAACATATCTGCAGAGTACCTGCTATCGTGCAAAAAAATTTGCAAGTTAAAGAACTTGCAAAAACAACTGTTTCCCCTGTATTAACAACAAAAAAAGAGAAGTTAGATTACTGGAAAAGTTAATGTATACCTAAATTATATTGTGATTAAAGGAGCTGTTGAGAGACGTTATACAAGTCTCTTATCAATAACAGAGCTCTCTTCTGTGGGGTTGTAATGCTCTTCTGTTAGTGCTTAATTATTTCTGAATAACACAACTCTGTTTTACAGATGGCAGAAGATTTTTATGTTTCCTCTATGGAGCAAAATGGCAGTATTTTGGAACAAGATGTTCCTTACAATAATAGTTCTGTTGATCGTCTTGTTTCTTGGTAAGTGTTAATTTCTTAACAAATGGGTAAAAGAAACATGGTACATTTAGTTTATATCAGTAAACTAATGGAAGGGATTCAAGCCTGGTGTAAGTCAGCTAATTTATTGAGAAGTTACATAGTGGAATGGAAGAGGAGAGGGCTGCTGCATCCACATTGGGAATCCAAATGCAATTGTAATATGCTGAGTGAATGAGAAGGAAAAATGGAGCTTAATCTAGGCTGCTGCTTGGTTTTCCTTTCTCAGACAGATAAATGAATCTGACACCACAGTTTGGCTGAGCTGCACCTCATGCAGCAGATGGCACTCTTTCTTTTGGTTGCTGTTGAAATAGGAGACCAGAATATATCAAAGCACTGGGCTGTTTGAATACTTTTGCTCAGCACAGATACAAAACAGGTGCTGGCTACATCTGTAGATCATAAGGTCTATGAAGTAAGAGTAAAGCTTTAATGGTTACCGTATGCCTGACTGATTTTATTTAATGTCTGTCCTGACTGCTGTGTACGAAGCATCTCCTATATTTCAGTGATGAAAGTAGTTCTCCTGTGTTTCAGAGATATTAATTAAGTAGTTCTCCATGGATAAGTGTTTCCAGTGCTTTAGAATACACATGCTACTTAATTCCAGGCTACTTGAAATAGAAAGAAAAAATGCATGTTTTTTCTGCTGAGGGAAACATACAGATGCACATACATATATAACAATGTCAGACTAGGCAACAGTACTATATTCTTAATATTTAAAGTACCAGAAATGCAAATAGACTATTCTGTTATTTTTTTAAGATTATGTTTATTATTCTTAAAATTAGGCCTTCAGTAAATGGCCTAAGACTGAGAACTAATGTATTTAACTTACTCTGTTGGAATCTGTTGAAAACTTTGACCAAAGTTTGCTTTTGAGTTGGTGCCGGTCATTAATTTTGTGGAAAGGTAGAATTGGGCTAAAGGAAAACAGTGATGAGATACCTGCCCCATAGAATGAAGTGATAGGTTATTGCAGGCCTAGACTCTTCCTATAGCACAGGGACATGCATTGTTTAAAGCTTCACTTCAAGGTTTTTTTACCACCTAAATAACTTAGACAGATGAGAGAGACAGTCACAAGTGATGATATTCACACGTACTTTTGTTTGCGGTTGATTTTGCCTACTTAGACAAATGCAGCAGCAATTTGATAACATCTGGCCAATATATTCTGCAAGAACTCCAGAATACAGAATAGAGAAATACAGAATATACACAGAATACATATAGAATACAGAAAACTACAAGAAATATGTATTTTGTTGATATGCAGGAGGAGATCTAAGGTGCTGTATTGGTTGTAAGAATGTCTGATGATCTTACATTTAAAGATTGTAATATGAACTCTTAACTGGGTTAGGTTTAGGTGGATGTAAGTCCTAATTAATTATTTTGTCCTTTGGAAGGTGTTTGCAGTGCACTGGCCCTTTTGCAGGACTATCAGGGGTATGTGATGGAAGGAAGCCGAAAGATGTATGAAAGGCAGATGAAAGAAAGCTGAGTTGTAGCTTTTGTCCACCACTCCTTTTATGCTCTTGTTGCAGTTAGTAGTCACTACTGATGTTACTGCTGCTGCATTGCTACAATCTTCCTATGTTGATGGATGTTAAATAAACAATTTCCTCCCTCTATGATTGAAGCATAAAGTAGACCTTTCTGTCATTACTAAAACACGTGTGTATCTTAAGAAAACTCTGTGTGAAGCAAATACTTGAGCACATACTACTTCTTTTTGCTGCTTTTTCTCTTTTCTCACTGTTTGTCCACTGGGGAATTTTAGCTCAGTTGTCAGCAGTGACATTTTGACACCATAGGGTCTTGGGTAGCATCCATAGAGCAAGTTGCTTTGGTCTGGTGGCTAGGTACAAGTGTTTGAAATACCTGTTCAAGCATATTTTGGGCAATGGTTTGTCAATATTTCTGGAAATGTGCTAGAGCACTTCACGATTTATCAAGACCGATCTTTAAAATGCATGGATAACATAAGTGATGTCACTATTTGTCCTATTACTGTTTGCTGAGCAGAAAGTCGAAGTACATATTTCTAGTACTAAGGTGTGGTTTAGCATACATGTACACTCACAGATGTGAATAAGAACAGACTGTTTTTGTTTGCAGATGCTATTAGAGAAGTCAGGAAATACTCATCTGTTCATGTGAATGAAAAGGCTGCAAATGTCAACAGCAGTGCCTTTGATCATATTCAGATGAAACTCTTTCGGTCGCAAAGAAACCTGTATCTCTCAGGTTTTTCCTTATTTCTTTGGCTGTAAGTATAACACTTTTCTAATATTTACATAGTATGTTTATTACAAGAACTACTGCAAAAAGTAATTGTAAAGATCAGAATGACAGTTTCAGGAGGTTAAAGAATTAATTGTGACCAGGTTGGCAACAAGGCAAGTAAGAACAGGGAAAATAATGCCTTACAACTGTTTGAAGATGGGAAGGCTATGTGAGCAACACATGGAAAGAAACATTTTGAATGCTCTAGAAAGAACGTATTTTGCAGAAGTTTCTTTGGGGAATACTCACTTCCTTAAACTTACACTCTTTGTTTTGCACATGGAAAACAGGAATAAAAAAGCCCTCAAAAGCTAAAGTAACTCCTAAATAATATTATCTGGCAAGCTGGTGTCATTGCACCCTGCTATATTGAGAAGCAAAGCTTGAGTCTGACCTGAGCCACTTCAATCTCAAGCTTGAAGTAAAGAACTGTAGGATAATATTCCAGCTTTCAAGGAAAGTTTCAGTTGTATTTCAGATCAAGCACTTTGTGTCAGCTTGCCTGCTATGATACTATGATCTTAAGTCTTGTATGTTTTTCAGCATGTTTAAGTACAGCTACTAAAACAGGGTGAAGTTCTGTACTGCCTGCCTGTAGCAACCAAGACTACCTGTGAATCAGTAGCCACAACAACCTGCAGATATTATCAGTTGAGCCAAGAGCACATGAAGTCACTGGACATGGATGATGTGAACAAACAGAAACAGACACGTTGGTCTGATGACTTCCTATTTGTACATTTTTATGATGGCTGGACTAGGAGTGTTGGTCCTCTTAGGAGTTCCTTCAGTGAGCTGCTTGACATTGGCTCAATACTCAAGAGGAACACAGAACAAGAAAATCACAGACTTATGACAAACTTCTCCCCCTTACAGTGATATGTGGCCATTTTAGCAGACGATTGACCACAATGAAGTGTCAAGGAAAAATGAATACAAAGCCTGAGCAGAAAAGCTTTGGAAAAAATAATATGGTTGTAGTCTTGCTCATTTGTGATAGGAATGCATCAAGTTCTTTGTCTTCCTACAGAAAGGTTAAGTAAATATGCACAAACATGTTTTTAATCTCTGCTCCGAGAGGAATAGCTGGATTGCTTCCTACACAAGAATTGGAAGCTGGGCTCTCAGGACCCTACTTAGATTCAACTTCCAAGGAAGAAAACTTGTCAAATGACCCCAGTAGATTATTTTGTATAAAAGCTCTGCTCTTGAAGAGTTTTGCTTGAGGATTTTTTGAGCTGCTGGCCTTTCACCAAGATTTAGGAGAAATAAGCACTTCTCCAGTAGTCACTAGATCAAAGGACTTAGTAGAGCTATTTTGCTTATGCATTAAACAGACATAATGTCTGTTAGAGAAGTGAGGGGAAAGTGTTCCTTGGGTTGTGTTATCCTGTACTGCTATACCATCACCCAACCAGCGTGAGACCCCATTTATCATGAATGGGTAATTGGATGCCCCTAGTTCATCCTTTGTGACAGTTTTGGTTCATTTTAGCACATCAACCAATAGAAGAATTCCACAAGAGTGGTATATGGAGATTCATAAAGTGGAGGAGGCTTGGAGCTTGTCACTTCTGGCAAGACAGCAGCAGTTGTGGGGCTCAGTGATTGCAGAGCATTGGGTAATGCTCTACAGGTGAGGAAAATTACCTGTCAGTGGGGGTATTTGGGCCAGTTGAGCCCTTCATCTGAAAACTGTGCAGAAAAGAGGATGGTCATAGACCCTGGAAACTGTCCCCTGGGTAGGACAAAGACACCCACCCATCTGCTAGTCTGACCTGGTCCTCTGTTAGCCCATGCTGAATGAGAGAGGGATAAGAAGGGCTGAAAACTAAAGAAAATCTCAAGAAAACATGAGTCCACTGCTCACTGGTGCCTTCTAGGAGAGTCATCAGGGTATGTAACATCACCCCCAGTAGTGGAAGATGCAGCTAAGGAGTGCATATGCCAGTTGAGCATATAAAAGTCTGTGGCATCCTAGGACAGCAGAGAGAGTTGGCCAATGCCATTGCAAGGCTTAGTTTGAAAGATGATTCTGAGGACAATCCTGGTGACCACAGAAAGACAAGCATTGCACCAGTCTTCAAGAAGGACAAAAAACAGGATGTAAGAAACTAGAGACTGGTCTCCCTGGAAAGGTTATTAAGCAAGTCTTACTCAAAGACGTTTTCAGGGACATGAAGGACATGATGACTTGGAGCAGTCATCACAGATTTACTTAGGGAAGATGATGCCTGAACATCCTTGTTGCCTTCAGCAGTGACATGAATGGCTGTGTGGATAAAGAGCAGAATATCCCTTTTGCAAAGCCTTTGATGTAGTGTCTTTTAGTATCCTAATAGCCTGACTGTGGAGGGACATAGGCTCAAGAAATGGATTAAAAAGCAGGTGGGAAGTTCCCTGGACCTTTGGGCTCAAAGGATAATAACTTTGTGAATTTCAGCTGGTGCTCCTCAGGAATCGGTACTGGGCTCAGTATTGTTTAATGTCTTTATTAACAACATGGGTGATAGGATTGACTGTGCTCTCAGGAAGCTGCTCAAGGTGCCAAGTCAAAGTGGTTGACATCTTGGAGAACTGTGCTGCTTTTCAGAGGGAGCCAGAAAGGTTGAAGAAATGTGTTGACAGGAATCTTATGAAGCTCAACAAAGACAAATGCAAAGTCTGACATTTTATTGGATTATCATATACAGCATCCAGGCTGGGGACTGGCTGTGTGGGTGGGTAGGAAGCAGTTTTGCAGGAAAAAGCTGGGGATCCTGGTAGAGAGCCAGTTGTGTACTGAGCTGTGATAGCAAGGATGTAGTTAGCAGGTCAAGGAAAGTGGTTATTTCTCTCTGTCTCACATGTGTGGTGTTGCAGCTGCAGGACTTAAGTCCAGTTTTAATCCCCAAAATACTGGAGTACTGCAGTGGGGTACAGAGAAAGTTGGAGGCTGAAATATGTGACCTATGAGGAGATAATGAAGGAACTTTGCTTTCTGCCAGAAGAGACTTTGAAGGGAAAATCCTATTGGTTTCTGTGTCTGTCTAGTAGTAAAAAGGATGGATCCAGTTCATCTCAGTGGATGCAAAAAGGAATGACAAGAGGTAAAAGGAACCTGAGATGTTCTGACTTGTGGTAGAAAAGTACTGCTGCTGTCAAGAGCAGTTAAACACTGGAACAAGCACCCTGAAGGATGATGTAATCTTCCATCACTGAAGATGGTAGAAGCTCAACTGGACAAGCCTCTAAGGAATCTGCTCAACCTGTCCTGCTTTTCATGAGATGGAAGCCTCTTTCAACCTATGTGATTCTGTGATTCTCTTTTAGTTACGGTGTTTTAATGAGTCCTGCATCTGTAAGTTAATAAGCAATAGTAAATTTGCTAACCTGTGGAAAAGCAGTGACATGGGGACTTTTATGCAAAAGCAAATTATTTGGATTTTTAAATTTCTTTGAAGACCAGCTGCATAGTTACATTATAGACATTAATTTAGTTCAGTGTTGTGTTGCCTCAATTCAGCAACATTTGAAAGACTTCAGGATGAGTAATGAAAATAGTGATGCAAATAATCAAGGGAGATATTTGCAAAGCTCAGAACTGAGGTGCTGTATCAGTGTTGACATCCATATGTGTTCAGATGTAGCTGTATTGACAGTATTTTAAAGATTATTGTGCTCACAACGCTAATTCTATTCTTGCAAGGCTGTTTATAAAGCTGTGTGATTTTTTTTTTTCCACTCATTACCAAAACTTCTTGTTTAGCTCTTGTGTTTGGAGATCAATCCTGTTAAAAATACTGGGTCACGTAACAGTAATTAAGCAGCCTTCAAAGAGACCCTGGCTGGTCAGAGACCTGATTAATGCCTGTGGGTATTTAGGAGGAGGGAGGTTCTGTATCAAGTAAAAATCAGAATGTCAATGGATGAAAATATTTTCAGTCTCTTGTTACTATTACTTGTCATCAATCAGCCTGGATGTTTCCCTTAAGGTGCTTAAACAGCCCTCTTCTGGTTTTATTTTTACATCTACTGCCGAGAAAACCTTGTTTTGGTTTGTGAGATTTTTTTGTTTGGTTTGATTTTTGTTGTTTTGGTTTTCACTTGTGGTTTGGGTTTTTGTATTATTTGTGCTGTAAGTTACAGTTCTGTTCACTGTTTTTCTTCACCAGTGTATTGAGACGTACTGTTACCCTTCTTACTCAGTTGGCAAAAGAGATGGCATCTCATGCAGCTCTGGAAACACAAGTAAATGATGCTACTGAAGCAGCCAAAAAATACATGGCCGAGAACGAAAGGCTGCAAGAGGTATCTTTGAGTTTCTTCAGTAACTTTCTTATACAGCAAGTAGTTAGTACAACCTACTCTGAGGATGGTTTGCAACAGAATGCTTATTCATTTTATTCCTTCTGGTTGAAAAAGGAAGAAAAATATTTTTACAATATGTAATTAAGAATACTGAAAACAAATTATAGTAGCATCTTATTAACAAAGGAAATTGTAGTAAACCAAATAAATGAAGTTCTGTCTTTCCAGTACAAATTTCATCAAAGTAGTAATAGATTCTTAATATATCTCTCTGAATTTAGTCATAACAAAGTAGAGGGAGACACTAATTTTATTCCTTTTATTGCAAACAGTTGCCTGTTTAGGTCAAGGCTGTAGCCTTGAGTCCAGGCTCAGTCCTAGTCCAGGATGAAAAAGCCTACTATATAACTGTTTTCATGCTGACTTTTTCTTCTTAATAGGATTTTCTCCAGTTCTGAATGTATTTTCCAACTTGTAAAATTAATCTTTTGTATTTCATGTATTTTGTATTCTTCTATCTTTTTATGGTAGGTCGGCCAATTTCAGAATACTTCCCTTTCTTAGTAGGACACTGTTGTAGCATTAATGATGTTACTACCAAAAATTTCTTAATTAAAAAAAACACCAACAGACTGAAGAGATGTTATTTTTATGCAAAGAATGATTAGGCTGTGCTACAATACATAAGTATTCAGGAAGGAAAGGTATCAAAGATAATCAAAATAATGTATGAAATCTTTCCTTGAAACTGTTTAGACTTCTGTTTGAAGAGACTGAACCCTGAGCTGAGTTCAGACATCTAGACATAGGAAGGCTTTTAGAGTCCAGCACATTGTCAAAACTAAATTCCCAGTGGGTGTGTACAGGTTTCCTTCCAGTTTGTCTAAAGCAGTGTCTATGGTTACTGGCACTGTCATTTTTTTGTAATAAATCTTCATACGAAGACTCTGGACAAAAAGTACTAGAAGGGATACAAAAAATCCAATTGTTTAAGAGGTGTTGTAAGGAGCACAAGTCTATGTTAGGTGTTTCCCAAGTATAAAATGATTCCAGAATTTTGGGATTTGGTATTTTGTCAAAATGATACAAACTATTCCCTCAGCCATGGAATTTGTCTTTTTACTGCCTAGGGGTATGGTTTTTTTTCTTCTCTGTCCTGTTGGGATTTTGCCAAAAGTCCTCTTTTTTGTTCTGCTTTCACATTCTCTTAGCAACACATTCTCTTAGCCGCTTGTAAATGATAGCCAGAAATTGGAAACTGTAGTCCTATCTGGTTCTATTTGTGCATTTGATTGCATGGTTTGCAAAAATACAGGTAGCTACAGGTACAAACAGCATGCTGTGGCTGGATCTCCATTGTGATAGACATGGGAAGTGTTCAGGGTCGGAATACTTTATAGACATCCTATGGTTTAGGCTTCTCTGGCTTGGCCCCTGCAGTTGTGTTTATTTACAAGTGCGCTTCATTACACTGTTGGAGAAAAGCGAGAGCAATTGTACATAAGGCATTGGCTGCGAGTATAAATACTGTGAGTTTACTCTGGTGTGCAGGGTCTGCACTGTCACCTGTTCAGAGGTTCTGTGGAGCACAGGACTTAAGATTAAAGTGTAGAGAAATAGCTGTTTGCATACTAATAGAAAGAGGTGAGCACACAGCAGAGAGGACAATTGGCTATGGTTTTGTTACCAGTAGTTAAATGTCATTTCAGCTCTTTGGTTAAATAGCTTCTGGAAATCTTTTTTCAGCTCTTTTTCTTGGATTGTTTACCAGTCTTTATAAACAGTTATTTTTCTTCTTCCTAAAATAATCTTTCCCCTTTGCTCCTACTTGTTCCTGGTAAACTGCGATACTGCTAGTTCACATAACAGCTGTTTGTCTCACTTGTTTTACTTTTCTTTTTCCTGTTCAGCATTTACAACTTTTTTGCTATTACAGAGATGATGTGTGGTTAGATAGTAGAAGCTTTATGAGAAAAGGATCTTGTTATGGGACCTAATATTGCACCTTAAAAGGGTGCATTAGAATAGTAGTGCCAACATTTTTGGAGTACAGGGAATGTATTGCTTGTGTCAAGTGTTTACACAGCCCTTTCTGGATCCTTTCCTAGTTTTTGTCTTGAATTTCACTGGAAATTGATTCTGGATTTTGGAACTATTCTGAAGATTGAAGTAGCTGCAGTATTCTGAAGTAGCTGCAAACCTACAAGAAAAGAATTAGAACCAGTTGCATGTAAACATGGGAGTGTTCTGTCACTGACAGTCCCAATGTGTATCTTCTGAAAAATCCATTTTAAAACCTAAATGGAAGTTGTACACTTGATAGACATACAAAGTACTCTTACACAGGAGACAGCACCATTCTATTACAAATATGCCGTTACCTAAAACACTGGGCTTGTTTATTTCCTTTTTTTTTTAATTTGGGGGGATTTTTTTCTACAATGACTATCTGCCATTTGGGAAAACCTAATGCTTTGCAAGATCAGGGCTGATATTCCCTGGATATTTTGCATTAATATTAGACTAATGAAAATAAAATTAATTGTAGCAACTGTGGTTTTTAATAGGCCTTGAGTGGAAAAGGAGATGGTAAAAAGAAAGAGTCAACAGATGCAACTGAGGAAAAGTTGAAGGAGGAAGTTGAACATTTGAAAGCAGAGCTACAGAAGACATCAAGTGGTGAGTATTAGATAGGACTTCTTTGCAATAAGAAAAAGATGATTTCAACACTGAATGTCAAAGACTAGGTATAGCATGAACCTAGTTTTGATGAACCATGAACCATGTTTCCAGAGCACTCGGCATGGATTTTCTTTATCTTTGACTAGGAACTGACAAAACATGCCATTGGCATCCCAATATTTTAGTAAATGTGTTCATTATGAAAATATATAAGGTGTAATTGGAGCACCTTAGTTCAACAAGTTGGACTGATATATTTAAGTGGTGTTGACTTGTCTTCATCTACGACATGAACAGGATCATTTGCAGGTTGCTTAAAAGCATCAGTTTGATCTTCCATGTCATACATAATAGCCACTCTCCCTGTATAAAATGGGGAAATATTGTGGTTGAGGATTTTTACTACCATAGGGTTTCTGTCAGACAGCAGAAAAGTCATTGATTAGTGTTCTAAATTTATATATGTTCTGCAGCTAAGGTGTTAAGATGTTAGCTTCTTTAATTTTTTTTTTTGTTTACAAGGAAACATACCTTGCAATTTGTAACATAATACATTTGTTAGCAGCTTCCGTGTTTAAGGTTTAGGTAGTCAAAACTGCTTTACAGGCAGCCCAGACTGAGATAGAAGCAGATTTTACCTGTTTGATTCTGTCTTACTGGGATCTCAAGGTGTGTGATGCCTGTGAATACCTGCTCATCTGAAATCAGTGTTTTCAAGATAACACTGCCTGTGATTTTGTAAACATTAATCAGACGTTCAGACTGTAACAAAAATACAAATTTTCTTAGTATGAGATAGCATATCATCAAAACATAGACTTACTTACATATTGCCTGGCATTGCTACAATGTTGTAAGAAGAATTTTTTCAGAAATATTTCACGAATCCTTTTCACTGTCCACTGGCAATTCAAATAAAAAATGTTAAACCAGCTGTTTTCAGCTGGGCTTGAAGCAACAAGAGTCTTTAAATAGAGTCTTGTTAGTTCACATTCTCAGGCATGTTTGATGATGGGTTTTCCCTCTCCTGCTGTTTTCTTGAAGAAATGGGGGAAAAGTGCCTTTGAAGTGACAGGATCAATGAAAAATTTAAATGCTTATGTTTTATTTAAACTAACTGGTGGTATGTAACACTAATATAATGTAAGCTTTTCAGCCAGGAATGCTAGAGAAAGCTAAGGAATAAATACATTTACCTCATGCTGCTTCAGCTTCATTCTCCCTATGGGATGTTGTCCATCCAAGAGATGTATAAATTAAGGCATGCTTGAATCTTTTGTTAGGGCAAAAGTGGGAGAGAGGGTCTTTCTAAGGAGTGAATTGGAAAATATTTGCAGCCCTTCTCCTGATGCTACCCCCCTCATTGCCAAAAGCCCCATGGGTGGTATGGGAATTACCATGGGCAGCTAGGTGGTGTTGAGATATGTCCATCTTACCTTTTGTAAGTTTTCTTATATGTTATTTTGAGAAAATGGATAGCCAGAAAGCTTAAAGTACTTGATAAGAACAACCACATCTGTAGACACAGCTTTCTATAGAGTGTTAGAGAACATGAATGAAATTTACTGTTTTCTTTTGAAATTCCTGTAAACTGGGTAGGTGAATGTTGACTGTCACGTTCACTAAGTGTGAGCAATGCATTACACAGAATGAAAGCTGAGATTGGAAAGTTTGTTTTGCTACTGAGCTTACATGACTGAAGTAATTTTTTCTTTGTGCCGTTAAAGTCCACTCCATGAAATTGCAGGGGGAGAGGTGAAGAGTGTCACCTAATGAAACAATACAAAACTAGTATAAAAATAAAAACGTTACTGGATTTGATTTTTGAGGTTTTCTTATTGTTTGTTTTTCAGCTATAGTATTAGTAAGAATGATAAATTTGGATTTTGTTCTTGGTTGGTTGGGGGTTTGTGTTTAGGTGGTTTTTTGCTGCTTGAAAGGAAACTTTTTTTTGGTTTTCAAAAGCAGTTTCAAGTATCCATTGCTTTGGTCTGGGGCACTTATTAAGCTGCTGATGCATGGTAATATATTTTTTAGGGTAGGCCATGAGTTGAAAGGTGGGTTAAGTCAGTATAGTGACAGCCAGGAGGAGTCCTAATTGTACACCTGCATCACATTTAAGAAAATAGTTCAGTATCAGTTAGTGCTGTAACTTCAAAGGCCATGCAAATTTCCTGTAATGTTTTGAATCAGTATTTACAACTGGCAGAGGAAATACTGTATGTCTTCTCTTTCTGAAATTCTGACTAAAATGATAGTGTAGACAGATTATTGCACACTTTCAGGAGACTCATCTATCTTTTACAGAAAATATACACTACTTTTTCCTTTTTCTCGCTTAACAGTGAAATCCTAAGTTAAGAAGACTTTTTCCCGTGCTTTGAACAGGTGGGGAGGAAGAATCAAAATACAAGACAGATTAGTGAAATTAGTAAAATCTGAGGAAAGGTTGGAAATAAATCTTAAGGTTTTTGAACAAATTTGCTTTCTTTTCAGGCTTGACTTTTCTACTACACTTTCTAATAAACTTGATTTATTTTGGAAATGAAGCAAAGAAGGCTAGTTCCTCACTACTTTATTGCAGACCCACATATTGTTGTCAGGGCTTTATAGGCACCCAGCAGTGGGGCAAACACTTTGAGAGCCTAAATCCATTTCTAGCATACTCAGACATGTAATAACATGACTGGTTAGAAACCTTCTGAGATGGTATTTTATTGATAAACTTTTATATTATGGAAATGTCTCCTTGATAACTAGAAATAAATGTACATATTGCAGCGGTACCCAGTACAGATGTGAGAATGTTTCTCCTGCTACATATTAGACATACTTCTAATAAAATATTGATTCATATAATTAAAGGTTCTCAATATGGCTACTGGCCTAGGACCAATATGAATTTTCTGGGGAAAGAAGACATGCCATGATACTGTTTCATTTTGATGGCTTGGAAAACTATTCAAAAAACCACAGCAAAACAAATGCAACTGGGCATGAGGTTAGACCTGAGAGAAAGGTTTCATAAAGCCTTTTGTCCTTATCCTTACAGTGGTCCTTGTGCTGGGGTGGGAACAGAGCTTCATGAAATATGTACTGGCTCATCAAAGTCATTTAGGTCCTCTTGAACTTCAGTTCAACTTTTTCTGAAAATACCTTGCCTATATATTGTTGTCATAGGCATATGGTAGGGCAGGAGGAAATTCTAATGGAACGTCCATGCATCCTTTAAAGAGGTTTTTTTTGTGCAAGTGTTCTTTGTTTCACGGTTGCATAGTGTTGTAGGAGACAGGAAGAGAGCAACAATTCATGTGGAGGGCTGGTTTTGAAATAACTTCTTAACAGTTGGCTATTCTAGAAGGTATGCATGTACAGCTCTCAATTGTGAAGATTACTACATGTTTGAAATGTGCTAAAAAATACAGACACTGGGAATACATTTCATAAAACTTCTGCAAGGGGGAGTTCAGTTTGGCCTTGGTGTTGCTGGGTAGGCTAGTGCCAGATAAAAAAAATTCACTGAGCTTAACTGATGCACTCCAATTTTTAAAAACAAACAAGTTTAAAGAACTGGCCACAGTCTTTAGTTACTTAGACAAAGGCAGAGGGAAGTTGAGAAACAAGGTCTGTCTTACTTAACTGTACTTTGTACAAAACTGTGAGATGATAACCAAGGGTGGGAGCCATTGCAGTGTCACGTGCAGCAAGAGTTGATACTCACATTTGTTGATTGGAAGAGATGGCTGCATACAGCAAGCATGGGTTTATTACACAAGGTTGTTTATGCTATCCCATGATGCTGTAACATCCCTTTTGTAACAAAATATCATTTGAGGTGGCTAAAGGTACTTGAAGCAAATCTGTAAATTTTTTGGCCCTGCTGTCTCATTTTAAATTCTGACCATTATATCTTGAGAAGAGAATTCAGGATTAGTATGGAGTTACTTGACTGGAGTTGTGTTCCCAGCCTTACAGCGTATTTGTTGGCAAATCTCTTGTGCCGTCAGTGCCTAAATTCTTAAATGTGAATAGTTCTTTTTTAACTTGAAAACTCTTTTAAAAGAGGGCTCTTTTTTACTTGTCAACTAGTCCAAATCATTTGGGTTGTAGGCTTGTATTGTGCCCAATGCTAATGTAAGTTCCAGATCGTTTCCTTAGTAGCAAGCGCTGTAAGTCAAGTGATTTAGTCAGACCAGGACTAGTAGTTGTGCAAGGAAATGCCCAAAGAATTATTAGTTGTTTTGTTGCTGTTTGGTTTTTGTTTTAGTGTTAGGTTCTCCATCATTGTTGAAATGAGAAGATAATAGAAATGCTACAACTGCTGTGGTAATGTAGCTCCTCAGAGCAGTTTATTCCTCATCCTTAGAATTCAGAGCAATCTGAAGTAAACTGTCTCTCCTGGAATAGGACTCAGAGAATGTGGTGAAAAGATATTTCTCTACTTTTCTCAGACCATACATGTTACATTAGTTTATGGACCTTCAGTCACACATAAGTATAAAGGGATGTAGTTTTCCAAATGTCTTCCATTGAAACAATGGCCTAGGAATAGTTTGTTGATTGTTCTTGTAAGGAGAAGAATGGAAAAGGATAGCCTACCTCTCACAGTATTGGAGAGGCTGGATTCCGTGTTTGGAATTTACTGATTATTCCCCTCAATGGGTGCATTCATGTAGAAGCAGCATCCTCACCTCCTCCCTGCTCATGCATTGACTTGGTGGGAGGTGTCAGCTCTGGGGACTTGCTTGCTGCCAGTCCAGCTGTTGTGCTTCTGTGAGGCAAAGTAACAGGCCAGATGGAAACCAGAAATAATAACTGAGTGTACTGTGCACACAAAGGATCTCCTGTTTCCTGCTGGATCCGTGTTCATATGATGGGATCCATCTGACAAACAGTGTACCTGATGAACGCGGCTGCACTGCGGTGCTCGTGCGACTGCAGAGGAGCTGGGCACTGGTGTGTGGACACTCTGGTGCTTCACAAGCCATCCAGGGAAATTGGTGCACTGGGGAATTCATGTTGTCAAAGACATGATGCTCCTTTTAATTTTGTGGCCCCAACAGGAATGAGTCTGGATTTGGTGGTTTGTTGATGTTTTGGGGTTTTTGTCCATAGCCAACACAGGTGGAAAGGACAATCTGTTCTTTGGTTTTTCTTCTTCTAGGGTTAGGTGAGGTATTTCTGTCATACATCTGTTTTGGTCAAAACATTAAAACAATGCAGTAGCTTGTTTGCTTTCTTGATTTGTAGATACTTTTAGATATTTTGTTCGTGTTCTAAAGATAAAATAGTTTTTAGTTTCAACTAAAGTACTGCGTTGCTACTTATAAATAACTAAATAGTATTAGATCAATTACAAGGAGTTACAGCTTTTTCAGAAGTGAGATATTAATTTTTACTATGTACAGAAATGTTCAAATAAAAGCAAGATTTATCTTTCTAATTAGCAGATTATTGAAGAAGTGAAGTAGCATATGTTGGGTTTTTTTTGTCTACAACTTAAAATTCAGAAGCTTATCAAATTGTGACAAGTTTATTTTATTGATATCCAGATTTTACTGTTGAATATTTTAAACAGTACCGAGATTAGAGAAAGAGTAAATGCAGTGGGATTTGACTTGTCACGTGTGTGAAAATCAAAGTTATTCCAAATACCAAAACCTTCAAAAAATCTGTATTAATACTGTCAAGAATGACTTAAAGGATGGAGGAAAACTGTGTAAGAATATGGAAATGAAAGAAAGGATTTAAAGAGAAACTATGGCTTCTTAATCATGTTGGAATCAATAGACAGAAGTGTTATTGACTCGTGTGAATCTGAATTTCAGGATAGGTAAAAGTCCTGTCACAGAAAAGCCACTTGTAGAGTTCTGAAATGAGAATTTTTTTTTTTTTTATGTATATATTCAAATTAATTATTTAAAAGTAGCGGAAATTCTGGGTGAGGGAGTTCTTCTTGCATGTAAGAGAGTGGTCAAATCTCATTTCCTGATGTTTCAGGAACTAGCATCCAAAGAGAAATCTGGTTCATACCAGACTGTTTGTAACTCAGTGCTTAACAAAAACCACATCTAGCTCTCCATCTTTTCAGCATAGGCTTTTAGAAGTTTTTAGAAGTGCTGCAATTCTTGAGTCCAATGGAGGTCTCTAGGAAAGAAGAGTCTCTCTCAGGGAGTTCACAGTCAAAGGATAGATTCACTTTTGGAACAAGGAAATTTGCAAATGTTCTTTTTTTATTTGTACCACCAGATTTGGTTGGTTGAGTTTAAGTGGCCATGTGAGGCAGCCTCTACTAGATCATCAACAACATTTCTTTGTTTTCACATGAATAGATAAAGATTTAGACTATGCCTGTGGTGCTGCATCAGAGAAATATAATGATTCCTGAGATACCTATAGCAGAGGAATATGAAAATGTCTAAATGACCTTATGTAACAGCTTAGGACTAATGGCTTTATGGCACTTTGTGGTGTTTTATCTTGCATGGTAAAATAGCCCCTGTGGAGTCCTAGGCTGTCTGGTACTGCAGTGTAGATGTGCTCTCAGTTTATTTGACATGGAATAGAGTAATAATTATTTTTTCTCATGTGAAAAACTTGTTCAGAATTGTTTATCCAGCCACCACCATTTCTGCCTTTTCATCCATAAACTGATGCTGCTAATCATTTAACTCATGCATGGTAAAATTCAGAGCAGTGTGAAAAGGTGAGGTCTGTGCTCCTATAATTATATATCATCTTCCTCCTTACCATGTTTTTTAGATGGTCTCAGTTGCTGTGTGAAAATCTTGCCCAGTGTTTGAGTTCCCTCCTCTTCTTAAGATGTCTGACAGTTTTGATTTTGGAGTCGCGGAGTTTTGTTTTTCTAGAACTGTCTCCTGCAATGTGACAGAACACTGTAGTCATCACATACTAGTCTAACTCTTTCAGGAGTTTAGTGGTCTCACCCCTTACCATCCTGTTCCTTGTGCTGATCTTTCTGAACATTGGCAATTCTCTTTCTGCTCTCTGTCCTCAACTTCCATCTGTGATGCTGTACTTTGAATTCTAAGCTTTTTTTAGAGGAAGGACTGTCTACTGCAGTGGAGCTCTAGTGCACATCTAGGGTTCTAAGAAACTGCAGGAATACAAGTAATAATTAAAACACCAATTCTGGTATTTTACAGCTTTCCATAAGGCAAAAACTGAAGTGGCTACAGTTAAAAAGCAGTCTGAGGGCCTTAGAAGAGAATATGATCATCTGATGAAAGAATTTGAACAGCTTCAGGTAGGTGGCTCTGGATCACCATACAAGTACTGTGTTTTGAAATTGTACCAGTAAAATTCTGTTTGTTGGTATCTATTGTGCAAGGGAATTTACCAGAATCTCTTAAGGTAGCATAAAATTACAATTGCCAGCATTCCTTAAACTTCTTCAAAATAGTAGAATTTTGTTTTGCAAAGTAATTAGCATTTTCTTTTTTGAACTTTGGTTGGCAAAGCTCAGGTTATCATTAGCTTCAGTTTTACTGTTACTTGGAAACTAAGATTTAAATGGTTTTGCATGTGATGATCAAACTGAAATTCTGTAAGAAAAGTATAGGAGGGGTGTGTGTGTGTGACAAGGGTAGTATATACACTGCTTTATAAAAGTTATTTTATTTTATTTGCTTTTAAAACATACTTTTTAATCCTGGATTATAAATGTTGCAATACTGTTGATATACAAGGATAAAAAACCCAACAAACAGCCTAGGCTAAAAACAGGCTACTATAAAACTCAAACTGAAGTACAAAATAATTTAAAAAAACCAAAACCATATTAAGCAAAAGTTCATTTAGCTTTGATGGAGTTTCTTATGTGCATGGCTATAATACCCATAAGATACACAGTAAGTATTTCTGGTAGAACTGGGAGTCTGTATTTTAAGTTGTCTGACAGGTGTTCATATGCTCCATACCCAACATCTGTCTTGAGCAAAATGCAGTAAAAATTAAAATTAGCCTATTTACAAGTAGTGATCTTGGGAGAAAATAAATTATCATTAAAATTACAGTGACCTGCTTTTCATGAAGAGTTGTTCAGTCCTGTATTAATAAAGAAAAGGCAATTTTGACCTGGTTATAATGTTTTTTTCCTGTACTCTGTGAAACCACTTACTCGTTCCCAGCCTCACCCTGTACTTCTACAAAGATTGCTCAACTGATCTCTGTGTTCAATTCAAGACCACCATGCATGGCCTGTCCTTGTGCTTCCCTGTGTAATGAGCCATAGTAGTCCTGCTGCATTTCTAACAGACTTGTGGTCTAAAACACACATCCTTACCATCTTCTGTTTACCCCTGAGTGGAAAGAACAGAAGGTACTGAGCACACAGTAGATGCAGCTCCCAAGGACAAATGAGTTGATAGCAGAAAGTGTTTTCTGGTGAGTTTGCTGCACGGCTCAGCTGTAACACCAAAGGGAGCAGAATTAGGCTGCACAGCCTTGACTGCTGGCAGCAGCAGCTCAGGTGTTTTGTGGGGCATTGTTGATGGGACTACAGCTTAGAAAGGTGTATGGTGAACAAATCAGGTGTGACTGCAAAAGGGCAAAATATGGCGTCTGGAGTCAGTGGTTTCTGATCTTGCCAAACTTAAATTATTTCTAATCTGTCTCTTTTCAGCAAAGTTTAAATAAAGCAGAAGATAAGAAAGATCTGTAAGTGCATCTAAGATGGATGGCATCGCTACAGTTGCTTGAATGAGAAAAGTCTTGTGCTGTTGATGTTCCTGATCCATACCTGAAACAAAACTTGATTTTTCTGAAAAGCACATGCATTGCAGGTCACTATTCAGATTCCTCTAATAAATCAGTTGCCAAAATGTTCTGCGTTGCAAATAAAATGCTAAGTGGCTTACTGGATTTACCATGGAGTTTGTCACTGCTCTTGTGAGGAGAAACTCAAAAATCTTTGAATTCCACCTGGAGCAACCTGTTTTCCAAGTTTATTCTTCCCATGATGGTAGCAGATCACCATTGCTTGTTGCATTTGAGTGAGGTTCTATATCACACTAGATCATAAAAACAATTACTTAAACCTCATTTGCAGCACATGTTTGGAGTGTTAAAAGCTCAGTTCCCAGTGGGTTGAAGAAGGCTGAAAGCTTTTTATCAGTGGAAAACTGAATGACAATCAGACTAAGGAAAATAAATGTTGCATTTCTAAATGCAGTGCAATTCCAAATGCAATCCACCTCACTAGCTTGTGATATTCACTTTAGCCACATGGATTTGAGTGTATTTTAACAAACAATATTTTGCATGCCTCTGGTTTATTTTTCTTTAATATATTGGGATATTTCAGTTTTGGGTTGGCTGGTATTAGCAGTCTTTATTTTTACACTGTTTACATTGGTTTACTCCTTATGTACTACTTAACTTCTTTTGCCTCGCTAAGTAAAAAATCTTCTTAAATGTAGATAGTTTGTTTTGTTTTGTTTTCATGGATACAATACCTCAAATAAATGTGCACTGTTTTGCATAAGACCTTTTTGGTATTCAGAAAGTTGTTTTGAGTTAATTTGTTAGTTGATTCCAGTTTATATTTGAAAGTTTGATATGTTTGTTATATTAAAGGGATTGTTTAAGTTCATGGTTTCTGGATTTATTCTTATAAATCTCTCCCAGTATACTGTCTCCTCATAGTTAATAATTATATGCACTAGGAACAAAATATACTTCTTAACTTAGTGATGTTTAACTCTTCTTGAAGATCCAGTCTCCATAGTGGTAGTTTTGCTTGCTCTGGAAATAGGATTTGTTTAGTTTAGAATTTAAACACAGCTTATCAAATAGTATAAGGCAAAATAACATACCATATTAAATAAGAAGGCATGTGTTTTTAAAAAATACTTTATCCTTGCTGAAGTAGTACAGAATGTGTTTTCAGAGATTCTGTGACACTCAAGATTTTTTTTTCTTTAATTTCTGTAAAAACTTCCAGGAAAAGTTACAGATTTTTCATTCCTGCATACACATGTTTTGAAGATGTAGTTTAATGCATCCTTTTTGGGTTTTTTTTTTTCCCCACCCCTTTTTGAAATATTCTAAATTGTTGTGGAATGTTATCTCCAGTCAGATCCAAAAGCTATGGTTGTAAGCCTTGGAGGTGTAACAAGAAGTGCTGGTTTTAATAACAGAGCAAAAAACCTCATATTTCTTACTTCAAGACACCAAACAAAAGCAAATAACTCTTGCTTATTTACTGTTATCTACTCATATTTCAGACACTTCTGCTAGTATAAGTAGATAATGAAGTAGAAAATTAGAAGCTCATAATGAATGATGTTGTGCACTTTTCATCCTTATAAATTTGTCTTAAAAAGCAGTGTGGAACAAAAAATGGATGGCTGTGAATGCAGTGATAGTACTGATATTTCTCCTTGAGAAGGAGCTCTGAATGCTTTACACAGTTTTTTTGCTTGAGAGCATGACTGAAGTGTGAAGGAGTACAGGGTGGAATGCACTGTTTCCTTGGACCTGGAATGAGGCTGGGTATTTTCAGACATGCAACATGCATGCAACACGTGATAGATACATGCTGTAATACATTACACAGAAAACCTTGATATTGGGCCACAGGGAAATGTTCCCTGCATTGGAGATTCCTTAAACACACAGACTTTGTATTTTGCCTCCATTCACTTCTTTTGTCACGTCTGTTACTAGGATCCTTTGTCAGGTTTCCCTGTCACAGAGTATGATGATCATCATTTTTGTACTTGTCTATTGTGGATGGTCACGCCCATTTGACTGAGTTGCATTATCACACTGCCAGCTCTTTGGAGTCCTGGACTTGTTCACAGAAAAATAATCTGTTATTCAGATTAAAATCATTTTGTAGATTCTGCTATGTAGAACTCTATTCTTGGAAAGAACACAGGTTATGTAAAATTATAAGTCTAAATAGTTTATCTGAAATTCTAGTAGATGGCAAATCCTTGTGAATACTTTGCATTTGTGTTGTTGTACGTTATATGCTTTCAGGGCTTGTGGGAGCCTGGGTTAATCAACTTTAACTACAGTTCTCTCATGGATAATGTTTTAAGTTATGGTTGATATACAGGGAAAGAATGGATCAAAATTTCACGTTTTTATCTCCTGATCTTTCAGGTTGTTGGGTCACATTTTGGTCACATGTGCCTGTGTTGGGAGAAAGAGATTGAAAAAAGTTAAATCTCCACTAAGACGGGTGGAATCAAAATAACTTTTGTACTCTGGTTGGACAGTTAATTTATTCTGAGTATGTCTCCAGAAGTAAGAATTTGGAGCCCTTTATACTCTAAATAATGTCAAAGTAATTGCCTGGTATTTCAGAGCCTTTTTTCCCTCTTTACAAATGTAGAAATGTGCGTTTTCCATACTTGAGTGGGGAAGCATGAGAGAGATTTTTCTAAAAATATTTACACAGGTTTAGTTGACAGTAGCTTTCAAAAAAAAATTTGAGGAGTATTTCCATATTTTTTTCATAAACCCCCTTTTCTGCTGAGTCAAGAAAGCAGTGAGGTCATGGTGGGTGCATGAGAGCTGACTTGAATATTAATGGACCTGGCTGCATGCTTTGGTGCTACCTTAAATGAAAGCACCTGTAGCTAAGCAGGATGTTTTTTCTCTGTTTTTATTTTTACAACAAACATGAGACAATACATCTTCCTTAATAATATAAATTGTGCAGAGTCTTTTCTGAAAATGTACCCTTGCATTAACACTCCCTGTGTGTTTGCTGCCACAGTAGTCCCTGGCTACGTAGCCTCTTTGAAAAGACACTGTGCTTTCCTAGCTTCTTGTAAAGGGTGAAAGCTCAGCTTTTCTCTCAGCATTGAAGTAACATTTGTTTTTCCAAATGTTACTGTAAAAGTACTACATGACTGCCTCAATTCTCGAGTGTTCCTTGAAATTCTGAATTTACTCTTTGAGACAGAAGCCTTGCCTTTGGACAGTGCTTATGCCCCTGTCAGCTGTAATCTGGGTCCTGTTACAACCTAATACGAGTAATTTTACAGATAAGTTGGAAAATCAGCTCTCAGTCATTCCTGTCCTTCAGTACTTTCTGCTGCCTATTGCTGTGTGCATTAATTGTGGAATGTCTGAAAACATAGTTCTAGAACATCCTCAGTTCAGGAATAATGTGGAATGTTTTCTATTATGAAATTTAACACTTGTGTTTTCTTTATGAGGTAATGTACAAATAGGGACAAGCATTGCAAGGTGTATTTGTGAGGAAAACAAGAGTCCCTCTAGTTTTATATCCACTCTGAAATGCAGCTGTGGTCCAAAGGAAATTTTTCTACCACCTGCAAGAGCAAGTGCCTTGAGAGGATTTTGTAGTGGGAGAGGGAAGCAGAGAGGGATGCAGACTATACAGCCTTGGACTATACATGCTAAAAGTTTCCCTGCAGGACTGTGTGAAGATGGTCTTGGTCTGCATGAAGCACACCTGCGATGTTTGGATTCTCAAACATACTTGGGTGTGTCTGGGTTGAGAGAGTGGGAACCTCCCCACTATGTTTAGTGACTAAAGTTGGATATTAGCTCTAGTGTGTCTCTTGGAAGAGAGGATATGCCAAAAACAGCTACCAGGGAACATGAATATGGGAAGGATCTCTCAAACTCATCTGGAAATTGGACACCAATTACTGCTGTAGTAAAAGCATGTCTGCAAGACTCCTGACATAAAAAGCTGTTGCTTTAACCCTTTATCCTGCTGCTTGGAGTCAGACTGTCTGCGTAGCCTGATTTGATTCGTTCTTGTCTTTGAAAACAAAGACAGAAGAAGGCAGTAGCTTTGGTGATAATTATGTCTTGCAAGTTAGTGTAATAACTTCTCACCTACATGGTGAGACCACATGCTGCATCTAAGTGTGAGGTTTAAATCCCTGTTCCTGTGACTATGGAAGAAAAAGGTGCTAAACTACTCCTTTCTTTGTGAGTTTAACAGGGTATGGAATGGACAATGTGAGAGGAAGGAAGAGAGGAACTGTTATTCTTGGCCAGTAAGGACAAAATCTTAAGAATCTTTGATTCTTCTCCAGACATGATTTGGGCATTAGAGGTCTAAGGAAAAAGAGCATACAGTGAAGTAGGAATCTTGGAAACAGGCTGTGTATCTGTCCTAGGTTGTTTGTTTCATACAAAGTACAAAGTGAACATGAACTAATTAGAAAATAATAGCAAATAGTAAGGTAAACAAAAGGATTCAGAAGACTGATGCAGATTTCAAGCTAAAAAAACCCGTAACACCCCTCCCCCAAAAAATCAACAAAAGACCCTCCACAAAAGAAACTCACTCAACCAACAAAATAAAAAAGCTAAAGTTGAAATACTAAAAACTGAGAGCCTGCCTTCTAGCTTTATAGGTAAGAGCAAGGGAGATCCATCCTGAGTGGGGTCAGCAACATCACAGTTCAGAAACACATTGCATCTGATTTGACACAGATGTGTCTCTGTGTATGGGATCCATTCTGAGCTACGGTTTACAGTCTTTACCCTCTTCCTCAAATAATTGTCTTTTTAAATTCTGGCAAATGCATTGTGTTACACAGCTGGAGATTTTTTTCCCCCACTTGAAACCTCTTGTCCTTGAACTTGCATACTTCTGTCCTGCCAATATTCATGGTCCTACAGAGTTCTCATCTGCAGGTGCTCCTACTGCATCTCATCACCTGAGGTGCAAAAGCTTGGAGTACTGTTCAGACAGACATGTGCTGCAGGAAACAAATTTGAAAGGAGTGGGAGTTACAGTCAATTCAGATTCTTCTGACTGTACCCTTCCTGTGTTAATTACTTTTTCAGTACTATGTCATTTCCTCTTGCTATCAAGCAGTTCTCCTCTAAAATCCTAGTTATATAAGTAAAAAGATAATTGTAGTTTTGTGAATATTCTAGGAGAAAATAATACGTAATACACAGTCAGTCTGGAAACTGAGTTTATGTGGTAATTGTAGGGCATCTACATTGGGTTCCTGCAAATTATTTTGCTGATTAGCCTAGAAGCCATTATACCTGCTGGAGTAATTTCATTGTCTATGTATTAATTTTAGAACTAAGATGATGTTACCACAAAAGCTTCTTAAAGTTAGTTTTCAAAACTGCTTTTCATGGTGCCCCATTTTTATCTGGAGTGGTTTCTAACCTAATACGTTACTCAGTTTTGATGGCAGCTCAGTTTTCAGTATGTGCTTTAGGATATGTCTAATGTGTGTTTTCCAGTATTACTTCCATTTCCCCGTACTATTATCTGCTAATGAGAAAATCTGAAAGCTTTCCTACCCTGGATTAAGTAACGTTTACATCAGACCACTTTCCTTGTTCCTCTAGAACAAGGCAGCTTTTACTGACTCGAGTGCCATGCCTACAGGTTTCTACAAAACGCTGGGACTTGTTTTAGGAAGCTGGCTGCTTAACTGCTGGGTACAACATTGCTCAGATCAAAACTGTTCAGCAGTTTACACAGATTTCCCTAGAGTGCAGCAGAGGGGAAGCCAGTTGCAGAATTAGGAAACCTGAATTCTATTAACCCTACCAAAAAATACTTCAGCAAATAGCTTCTTTCCATTTTAATAATGCCGGCTTCAACACGTTTGAAGTTAGAACTATACTTAATTGCTTTGAAACCAACTCCGTGCCTGAGTAATTCATTGAACAAATACTTTGCTTGGTGCTGTGCCCTCAGCACCTCTTTGGTGTTGGCTGAAACACTGGCACGGATTCTTATTTCAGGAACTCTTCTTGGTGAGGAGGACTTGTGCTTCACTTCACTCCTGCAACATCTTTGCTAGGCTGTCTTCTGTATTTATGGTAGAAGAGCTGAAATGTAGCCAGCAGTATTCAGCATGGACGAGTGACCTTTTCAGCCCCAGCATTATCTGTAATTCTGAATTATGACAGGGCTGCCAAGGAGCTCATTCCCTACGAGCCTCCTTCAGCAAACCAGAAGCTGCAGCCCTGGGCCACCTTCTGTCCTTTCAGGTGTGATGCAAAGAGCCTGTGGGGCCTGAGCCACTTCTTCCCACCGAGGCTCCTGCGTGAGCTCGGGGTGGTTTGGAGAGCAGGTGCTGTTTATTAGGCAGTTATATCTATGCAAGGAGATGACTCTCAATACTTGGGTCGTGGGACACAGCAGGGCTCTGGGATCTCTAAGGAGGCTTCTGTGCGGGCCAAGCAGCGTGCGAGAGTGGCTGGTCCTATCTCGTTCCCTCAGGCTCGCCTTCACAGCGAGCACTTTGGCCGGTCGCCGCCGGGCAGGTGGCTCTTCGGGGCAGAGGCCATCACCTGTCGCGGGCTCGTGTGCGTGCAGCAAGCCCCGCTCCGCACGCCCCGCAGACATTCCCCCCGCGGGCCGCCGCCTTTGAAGTGCAGCCCCCGCCCGAGGGGACGGGCGCTGTGGCTCGGGGAGCGCCGGCCGGAGCAGGGCCGACGAGGGGGCACCGGGCGGCGGGGGGAGGGCGGACGGAGGCGTCGCCCGGGCCGGCCCGGAGCCGGGTCTCTCTGTTTCCCCGTAAATAAAGCGCCGGGCCGTGGGCGGCCGTATAAATGCGGCTGCGGCGGGGCCGGCTCGCCCTGCCTCAGGCCGGGGAGCGGGCGCGGGCAGAGCCGTCGGAGCCGCGGTTCAGGACGCGGACAGCGCTGCGGGGCCGCGGGCGCGGCGGCGGGGCCGGCAGGGGGGGCCGCGCTCGCCGCCCGCCGGCTCAGGCGGGGCCATGGCCGCGGGCGGGCGGGCGGCAGAGCCGCTGCCCGAGCTCAGCCACTACGTGGTGGCGCGGCCCATCTACAGCGAGCCCGGCTTCCAGGAGGAGAACGAGCGGCGGCCGCCGCTGCCGCCCACGCTCCGCGAGCGGGCGCAGGCGGCCTGCAGGTGGGTCCGAGCGGCGGGAGGGAGCCGGGGGGCGCCGTCCCGGGGCCACAAACTCCACCCGCCGAGGGATGAAGAGCCCCGCACGCCGGGCTGCGGCAGACGCGTCCCGGCTCCCCTGCGTACCGCAGCTGCCCGCGGGCTGCTTCCCCAGAGAGCGCGCTTTTGACACCACTTCGTGCCCCGTCCCTGTCTGGAAGACAGGACTGTGACAGCCACTGCCCCTTAAATTTAAATGTGCATCAGCTCAGCTCTCTGTCACTCTGGGGTTCTCGGGGCGTTCCGGTTGCAGCTCCGTGGGGTGCGTTCATCACTTGTTTTCTTGCAGATGTTCAAGGAAAAGGGCCTTTCAGATTGCCAAGTCCTTTCTGCCCATCCTGGACTGGCTGCCCAACTACCGGGTGAAAGAGTGGCTGATCAGCGACATCATCTCGGGGCTCAGCACCGGCCTCGTTGCCACCCTGCAAGGTAAAGCCGGGCATGCCGGCGCTCCGCTCCCCAGGACGTCCCCGTAAGGGAGCCGGCCGAACACGGGGACGTTATGCAGATGGAATTACAAATCTGAAGCTTGTTATTTAATACTAGATATTAGGTATTATTTTGCAATAAATAATTTATGGTTTTAATTTATTCCTTTTTCTTTCCTTGGCTAGAAGATTTAAATTTCCTGTGATGTACTATAAAGATGTATTTAACTTTTCTTCCAGGCATTTTACTCAAAGACTATTTATTTTGATATTTAAAATTTTAATTACATTGTGATAAATCAGATAGGTCGTGTGGTCTTATTTCTCTTTCTTGGTTGTTTAAGCCTATAGTTCTTCTGCAACTGCCTACAAAAATCTAGTTATTCACCTAAAATAATCAACCTAGATATCTATCCTTTTTGAAATTCATCTCATAAGGTTGTTCAGGTCTCTGCAAAAGACAACCCTCAAAGAGGTGGTGATGTATTCACATTTTTTTAAAAAATTAACTTGATGGATATTTAGAGTACATGGCTTGCAATATTAAGCTTTCCTTACTTCCTTATTCTTCTTATTAGTAAAGCTTTCTTTAGATGAACAAATAGGAAAATGGCAGAAATTTGTTCCAATAAGCTACTTAAGGAAGACTCAGAGGGCAGAACCGTCCTGCCTGAGGCAGCATCCATCTAAGACAAGACTGACTATAACCCTGACACATCCACCACACTCATTTCTTTAATCTCACCATTTTCACAATTTTTTTAGGACTGCAGCAGGCAAAACTAGCCTGTGACAACCCCACACTTTCCCTCAATGGAAATTAAGTGTTTGCAGAAGGGGACAAAGATTTACATTGGGAACAAAGAAAGCAGTTTACGCATTCCCGATTAGACACAAGTATTCTCTCCTGTCTGTTCCCTTGGAGCATGCTAGGAAGGCAGAGACTGTCCGAAAAAAAAGCATTACAAACTTCTGCCCCAGGCAGGGGGTGACCTGAGAAATGAAGGGATTCTTTCCCAAAGAAGAATGTCAGAACTGGAAGATCTTTGCTGAAGGTAGTGGCACTGTTACAGGATCCCTGTGCCTTTTTAAAATGAACTGGGCTGGATGGACCTTTCATATTACTTATAATTGCTATTGTGCTTATACTATAACCTCCTTATTTAATTTTTTTTCAGTGGCCTGATTTTGTCTTAATTAGAATCCATTTGTAAAACAAAATTTTTTAATATACTGTCTGGTCTCCCACCTGTGCATTAAGAAAAACAAGTAGAAAAAAAAGGGGAAAACCCAAATTAATGCAAATCTACACCTAGCTATAATTAAAAAAAAAAAAAAAAAAAAATCTGAAATTTTAGAGCATGCATTACAGGAAAAATTGGCCAAAATATTTGCAAAAAAAAAGAGACTTCTGGGATCTTGAAGCCCCTGAAGTCTCTAATTCCCAGCAACTATGTGTATTGCTCGCAGTCCTCCCATCACCCACAGTAGTACAACCAGGACTTCAGTTGTTTGAACTCTTGATGGGTTTTGGAGAATCTTTGAAGGAGAATACTGTACTCTGGCTAACAGGGATATGATTTTGAAGGCAATTTTTTTTATTGCTTGCTGGATTTGACATCTTGCTCAGATATGCAAAGGAAGAAGAACTGAGACTCTCAAATTTATGTGACTTACTATTGGTAGATTAGTTTTTAAGCTGCTACTGGGAAAAGAAGTGGCCCTATTTTCACAAGAGCTGAAGATACTCTGAAGCATGTTTGTCATGCAATAATTCAGAGTCTTGCCCTTGAAACTTCTGTCTGTAGCTAGAACCTTCACATATCCTCCTTTTCTCTCTAGAGGCAAGCCCTCTTGCAACAATGTTCTTACTTAAGTTTCCTATCTCAGCCTGTGTGTGGGGCTACCTATGCAAGTATAGGAACATCTTTCAGTACTTACTCTGGTATTCAGCTACCAACATGGGATATACAGTCATTTACAGCCCTCAATACTCACTCACTCACTCACTCACTCACTCACTCACTCACTCACTCACTCACTCACTCACTCATGTGTGCCTGCAACTGATGTACGGACAAAACATATTCTAAAGTGCATCTGGACCAAAGCAGTAAATCTTTCTGAAAGTCTGTTCTAGACAAGATAGTAGATTGATGAGATATTTTAAATGTGATATTTTGATGATCTATCATTTCAGGTTTGGCATATGCTTTGCTGGTTGCAGTCCCTGTTGGATATGGTCTCTATTCTGCTTTTTTCCCCATCCTGACATACTTTTTCCTGGGAACATCAAGGCACATCTCAGTTGGTAACTGCATGCGTTCAAGTTACAGTGAATTATCTATTACAAAGTGCTAATCCTTACTGCAGACATTTATATTTCATACAATATAACTACTTTCTGAAACAAATTTGCTATGGTGAATGTTAATATTGGTGGATCTCGGGAAATTAAAGCTTATTTCTGCTTTATACAGGCAATTGTGCATAATAGCTAACTTCAGGTATGCCCCTAGTTTTTGCTTGAATTTGTGCTGAGGTTTAAATCTACACTCTATGCAAGAAATGACAACATCAAGGCCTCAGTAGGCAGTATGAATGACAAACATTTCGTCTACCAGCTAAAGCTCAAGATGGCTAAAACACAGCTCTTTTAGTCTTCTCTACAAGCCTTACTTGCTGCATCCTTTTTTCATTACTGTGGACAGTATCTTCTTCTTGCCTGTCATGGAGACCCAGAACTTGTGTATCCACTCCAGCCTCATTCTAGGTCCTCACATCAAGGCTATGGGTAATCCTTGTTGATTCTTTCTGAACACTTTCTTTAGATTATGAGGTTTGTTTCCTGTCAGTCCTTGCATTTAAAATTCTTTTACAGCGTGATCACTGAAGTTCCTTCTTCTTCATTCTAACAAAATGTAGTCTTTCCTTGTTCATCTCTACCAAGAAATACATTGTTTTCCCCTCCCAGAGCTTTGGCAAGATACTACATTTATTCATCAACTTTTTTTCTCTGCTGCATCAAAAATCTCTGTATGTTTGCTTTACTTTGTTAGCCCCTTCCTACCCTACCAAGCAGCTCACATTTGCTATCCAGATCTGATTTGTTATGTCTACTTATGGTGGCATTCCTACTTTCTAGATTATCAAACACTCCTTTTTTTTTATGCTTTTCCCAATGTTCTTATTCATGAAGTGTTCTCTAAGGTACCTGTAAAATTAACTTAACCTTCTTTGAGACATTTCGTGACATTTTCCTTTTCTGCATAATTTTAGTAAATAACTGCAACAAATATGATTACTTTTAGATTGTTTTGCTGACACAGTGATCACTTTCTCTGTACCTTGCCCAAAGTATAGTTTCAGTCATCTTTAGCCAATGTAATAACACAATACTGCCAAAAGATGTGGTCCTGCCCACTGGATCATGTTCCTGCCACAGCCATGGTGTTGAGATCCCTGATCATGTGGCAAGCTGGACCAGCTGAAAACTAACCATGACTAAAAAACAACCAACCAAAAAAACCACAAGCAAATAAAGAAACCCCAAAACTTAAAGATATAAACATTGCTTTCACCGGGATTGGTGATCTACATTGTCTGGTTGTGATGCTGATACAGGGGAGGTGGTTGGAGCATGTTGAACATGTTGCCCCTTTGGCCTTGGTACAGCCCTAAATTAGCTCAAGCAAAGCATGGAACCACACTTGTATCTGTATGTACAACACAAGTTATTTAAAGAAGGAGCAGTATTTAAGGAAGGTGCAGTATTTTTGTCTTATGTATGCAGTGCCTGCGGCTCTTGGTCCCCTAATACTACCAATGTATCCCAGTTACAATTTTACATGGTTTTTCTGACCTGGAGTTTCTTGTCTAGTCTGATAAATGCATTTTTTCAATGTGTGTTAAACTTCAGTGTGTTCTGTTTGTCATTACAGGTCCATTCCCAGTAGTCAGTTTGATGGTGGGATCTGTTGTATTGAGCATGGCCCCTGATGAGAATTTTCTCATAGAAGGCAGTAATGCTACAGGGACTAATGGCACTGGGGCACTGATAGACACTGAATCCAGAGATGCACAGAGAGTACTGATTGCTAGCACTCTCACATTCCTGGTTGGAATTTTACAGGTAAAATAGCTGACTTGAAGACACAAGGTTGACCCTGCTTTAATGTTAATGGCAGGAAAATACCTACTACAGCAGTCAGACATTTTCCTGTAGTAAAACACAAAAATTAAGGAAAGTTATCACAAACCTTTAAAAGCTTCTTATCCTCTGTAGAGTCTCTGACAGCATAACTGGGAGCACAGAGAACAGAACAGCCCTTCAATTGCAGACCAGAAGACCTGCATGAAACTGAGTATTAATGGTGCATATCCTGGAACTTCCTTTCACACATTTCTTCAAGTCCCTTTATTTCTTTGGATGGATGATACTAAGCTACACTAGGCTGAAATGGGGGAAATATGGACCTAAGACTCTGCATCAACAAAGAGAAAAAACAAAGCATAAAAAATCTCCAAATAAAAGTGTACATTTTTGATATTTAACAAGCTGTTGTTCTTCATGATCTTTCCAGGTTATATTTGGAGTTCTCCAGATTGGTTTCATTGTGAGGTACCTTGCAGATCCACTAGTTGGCGGATTCACTACTGCAGCTGCTTTTCAAGTGCTTGTGTCACAACTGAAAATAGTTCTGAATGTTTCAACTAAAAATTATAATGGTGTCCTTTCCATAATATATGTAAGTATGCCCTTCTAATTTGCTTTAGTTTTATGACAGATATTTTTATATAATTGCATATCTTCTGCTTCCATTTCACACAGGGATGGTTCATTTATATGGTGGTAAGTAAAGGGCATTCCTTTAGTTCTCACTTCCATGAAGATCTGCAGCTGTTCATTCATAGCTGTGGAGCTCTAAGCAGCTGCCTTTGGGGTTTCCCAGACAGAAAGTCTAATTGATATCTTGAAGTCACAGACAGCACTTTTTCACATGAAGTTTAAATGTGATCATCCAGCAAAACAGTTTTTCACTTCTGGAGATTACAGTTTGTCTCATCCCTTTCTTTCTCACTTATTATGAAGGACATTTGATCATTTATTAACCCTGTCAGGTCATCTCCCAAAACTGGCAGTCCCAAGGCTCTTTACACTTAAACCACCAGGTCATTCTGGTAAAGGGCATCATTCTCCATTTCACACTGTAGCCATGCATGTGAATACCTAAAGGATGCAGATTCCCACTCTTTGACCAGGTACCTAATGGTTAGCAAATGTGAGGCTGACTGTTGTTGTCACGGCTTCATTTGTTGATTTTATAGAAAAACGGAGAAATTTATAGATTTTATAGCTCAAATGGAGAAATGTTTTGCCTGTGTTATCCAAATACTGAATTCCTAGAGGTCATGTGTCACAGAGTAGTATCCTTTCCTAGGGAAATTATTCAGTTGTGTCACTGACTTCAGCATGAAAGTATCCAGGTTCACAGTATTTTAGATTTTCCATAGCACTTCATATTAGAATAGCAGATTTCTAAAAGAGCCTGTTCTAGGAAAAAAAAAAAAAATCTTTGGAGGTTTTACATGCAAGTTCTGGCAACCAGACTAGCAAAAATACAACAGACATCTAGATTAACAATAGTAGGATGAATATAACTATATTATAAGGTAAAAATTAAAAAAGAAATCTGGAGGACTATTTGTGGGGGTAAAAAGTTATTATCTTATGGGCCTTTTCAGAACTAATAACAACTATTCCCCTCAGAACAAGGAAAGTTAGGTGAGACAAAGTACTGTATAAGAGATCTTACAGCATATCTGGCAGAATGACAGACTTGTTAATCCACCATTTTTTTCCCCATCTCTTTGTTTATTGAATGTATTGTATTTAGTATAATACACTTTTTAAAAGGACTAAATGGTTCTTACAGCTCCAGTAAGCCTGAGCGGGATGCTGACTTTTTAGGTTAAAGTTCAAAGCTTCTGTGGTGTCACAGGTGAGCCAGGTCAATGTGTTTGCAGATGTATACAGAGCAAAGAAATTGTTATTTCTGGTCTGCTCAACCAGTGATTTGCTGTGTGTGCTTCAGCAAGTTTTGGACTTGCTTCAATAGTGTTGTTTAACAGACTGCAACAGCAAGCATCCAACATTAACAGAATCCACAACCAAAGTTAGGAAGTTACTGTTTCCCTGTGAAGTGAAGCAGTGTAAGAGGTGGTCAGCCATTCTTATGGGATCTGTGGTAAACAGTAGAATGGGCAAGAAATGGCTTCAGTCAACCAAGGGAGGTCATCTGATTCAGTGTTTCAGGAAGGCTTTTTTAGCTTAGAAAACATAGCTGATTAAGCACTTAGATGTTGTATTTCCAAACCAAAGTCTGTTCAGAAGGGTGGGAGTAGTGCTGCTGCTACAAACCTCCTCTTATGTTTAAACCGAAAGCTCATTACTGGGGGAGATGACCAGGATACAAGAAGTGTGGTTCTAGCCCCTTTTCTACCAGTTCTGCTACAGCTACTTCACTATGCATGGGATTACATTTTCTTGGAGACAGGAGGCAAGTGAGAACTACCCTGGTGCTTAGGAGGAGGACAGAGGTGTATTTGTGACTTTTCTGTAATCATCCCTTCATGTTTTCTCTGTACAATAACTTGTAATAAACAATAGGATCAAGCAAGAGCACAGGAAGGGTAGAGAAGGGAGCTGCCTATTGCAGCCCAGTGCTCCAGTCTGGGGCTGAACTCTGTTGGGAGGGTTAATTTACTGTAGTGGGATAGTGGCTGTTTTTCTGAAGTGCAGGATTCCCCACAGCCACGCAGGACCTGTGTGTTCACACTCATTCTCTGTTAGTCAGCAGTGGAAATAGGAGCCTTGTAAGGCACGGACCACGTGCACTGGGCATGCAGTGAAACAGAGCTTTGCTCATGAGTCTGTCAACTCTCTTTATAAAAATGAGGATCTCCCTTGCTATTTCTCAAAGTGAAGAAACTATAGATCTTCCTTTCCTTGCTCTGATACAGGTAGAGGTAAAACACAGGTGGAGAGTTAGCTCTTTTTACTTAGTAATAATTGACTAAAAACTGGGAAGCAGAAGCCCCCTATGTGGACAATTCTTGCAATTATGCTTTTTCCATTAAATTATTAAATATATTTTAAATATAATTTAAATCATTAAATAGATATATTATATAATATATTAAATCCATTTACTGATTCTCTAGCACCTTGACAATACATTTTCCTCAGGCTTCTCCAGGCTTGAACGAAGAATTTACTTGGCCTCCTCAAAAACCCTATGTGTCTGGATTGTCTCATGAGTATTTGCACATCCGTCAAGTGTTCATGGGTTTGTGTTGTCATATTTATTTTTCAGACTCTTGTTGAAACATTTGAAAAAATTGGTACCACCAACATTGCAGATCTTATTGCTGGACTCCTCACCATTTTTGTCTGCATGGTAGTTAAAGAAATAAATGATCGGTTCAAACACAAGATACCTATACCCATACCCATAGAAGTTATTGTGGTAAGCAAAGGGGCATAACAAAAGCTGAAAACAGATAAAGTGGATGGGTCTAGCTACAGGAAGACAGGGATTCTATTTAAGACTTAAAACTGTTGTTTTATTTTATTACAGACAATAGTGGCCACTGGCATTTCATATGCTGCTGACTTGGAAAAAAAGTACAATGCAGGCATTGTCAAGAGCATTCCAAGAGGGTGAGTGTCTTTGTTTTGGGGGGACAAGGTACTATTTTAATCAGCTAAAAATGACTGTAGTAAGAGATAATGCATAAAAGATACATTGAAAGCTGTAACCTGAGTTCAGAGCTCAGATATGGAGATTTTCTGAGTTTTACTTCTATCAATTATGCCACCTAAATATGTTGCCTAGCTTTCCTTCTTCTGTAAAACAGGCTTAGGAATGTCTATCTAATTGATGAAGTCCATCTGAAAATTAATTGCTTCCTGCTCATGAAGTGACTATAGGACTATGGAAAATGGTTGTAAAAAAATAAGGACTTTTAATAAAGAAATTCTGCCTAGATTTAATTTCTGTAATCCTGAGTTATGCCACTGCAGTTCTTATTCATGCTGCTACTGTTATCCAAATCAACTTTGTCACTTCCATACGCATAGGAGCAAGGATGTTAAGGATTACACTGGTGGAGACTTCCACTTGAAAGATTCAGAGCACTTCACAGTAGTAACTTTCACATTCCATTTGGTATTCAGGGCTTAATTAATTAAAATTTGTGGAAACACAGTAGGGGATAAAATGCTTCTGAGATCTTACTGAAGAAGCATGTTAACAATAGTATGACGTGTCATTAACATATTTATGTAATTCATCATACTATTCAATGCATTCTTTATTCGATGCTTCAAAAAATGTAGTTTTTCACTTTGCTATCATAAGGCCAAATCTCAGTCATGCTGAGAACAATGGGAGCTTTGTTGCTGACTAATAGCATCAGGATTTGGGCTGGGGTGAGCTAGATAAGCGTGTACTGTATGTCAATGGGCTGTTTCCACCTTTTTATTAACTTGAAACATTACACTTCATATTATAAGCAACCTGTTTGCCTCTGCCTCAAACACCTTGACAGTTCTGGTAAGAACAGAATTCAATCAAAGTTGGTAACACTAATATATTTTCTAAATGCTAGATTTTTGCCTCCTGAGCCTCCAAATGTCAGCCTGTTTTCCCAGATGATTGCAGCCTCCTTTTCCATTGCTATTGTTGCTTATGCTATTGCTGTATCTGTGGGGAAGGTATATGCAACCAAGTATGACTATGCTATTGATGGAAACCAGGTATGTATAACCAAATAGTTTATAAACATAGTGAATGTGAAACATGATGACTTATGTAGCCAAATGAAAACAACACCATTCACACACATTTTTCAGACAAGCACTGAAGTCTGATAGGTGAAAGTCTTTTGGCTCTTGAAAAAAAGCTTAAATGGACACACAGGGATGAGCCAGATCCTTCTTCAGTATGGCTTTTTCATACTCTTTCATTCCTTCTGTATTGGTTTAGTGACTACAGTAGCTCTGAAAGGGCTGAGCACTGTAAAGGGGAATTTTCTGTTCATGTCGAGTTGACATGGCCTAGCAACCTACTTTCCATTTCCACTTGTAATGCATATTTTGAGGTACATTGAGTGGGCAGATGAAAGCAATATCAAGCTAAGAAGTTGCTCTGGACATCTTTATTTAGGCTTAGTCTTCATGCAGGATTTGAATCAGCTGAACTTTACAGTTAATAAATTATTGTACTTCTCAGCATGACACCAGTTACATCAATATAACTATACTTGTAACCTGATAGATCAGTCCTGCAGCTTCACAAAAGAAGTTAATGTGTACCAGCATATGAACGTGCTGGAGTAGCTGTGTACACTAAATGGCTGAACTGATTTAAGCATTGGTTTCTAGGGGCACAGAGCTAGAATGTGACATGAGTTGTGCATCACAAGCTCTTACAGGATTCCTGCATTTGTTCAATGTCTTCACTGAGGGTTATGTTGCTTGGCCATGGTGTGGAATTAAAATGTCAGAAAGCTTCCTTCTCCTGCATCTGTGCTAATTTTTAATTTTATCCTTTGAGCATTTTAGAAAATACCCTCACTGCAACAAATAGATGAGTACTTTGTTTAATGAGTCCTTTATTTTAGTACTAATGGATTACATAAAGTTTGACTTTAGAAACACTGTTTTGCAGTATATAAGAAAAATATGCTTCTGTTTGTCAGTTTACAATCCTCAAAGGTCATATCTGGTAACACTTGGTCTTAAAGTTGATCAAAATGCACCAACTTTCACTTTAATAAATTTCAGAGAATAATACATAAGCCTAGAAATTCTGTTTATGTTGTTCTGTTGTTGAATACGTTGTTTTGCCAGCAGTGGTGTGCTTCAAATGTACTGATTAAATATTGGAGTAGAAGAATTAGTTTATAAAAGCAAAGTGCCTTCCTTTCCTATGTTATGAATTTTACATGTAGAAAATATTAAATGCAGCCCAGGATGATGGGCAAATCATCATTTGATCTGGAGAAGCTAAAGTAACACCATAAAAGCAGGTAGTAAAATAATTTTGAAGGTCGAGTTGATACTATTATCTACCAATGTCTATATTGTCCTCATACATCCAGATTATTAACACCTAAGAACACTAGGAACAATACCTCCAATATTTTCTCACAGATCACAGTGGTTACATGTGAATAGGCAGGAAATTGTTTAGGTCTGTTCCTGCTCTTGTAGTTGGAGCTAAATGAAAATTTAGAGGAGGTTTATTTTTGTAGAAAAGAAGGGAGACAGTCAAAATCAAATCTAAAATTATATTTTAAAAAGCTTGCAGTAAGTAAAAAGCTCTTGTGCCTGTGTCAGCTGAGTGAAAATAATGTTTGTGTCAATTATATGGGGTTGGTTGCAGACAGCTCCCAAATTCTTTATCTCCCAGCAGAGGGATGGCCCAGATCCCAGGATATAAAGCTCCTAGGGTCCTTGTCACTTGAGCAGAAAAACCAACATCAGTAGGTGCCGGAGTCTGTGACCCGAGGGCAAATCTATGAGAATGCTGCCTGAGACTCAGCATGAGCTCATTGGGATGCTAAGAGTGAAAAACTTCTGACTCAGCAAACCACAAGTTTTCAGTGAAACTGTGTTTTATTGCAAAGTTCCTTAATAGTTCTGCTAATAATACAATGCTTTGCATTAGTTAAAGACTTGTCTAAACTCAGACTATTGTACTGATCGGAATAATTTGTTTAGCTGATGATACCTGGGAGTTAAATTTATTCTAGTACTCATTTCTTGATGCAATTATTCCAGTGTAATTCTTAGAAATGTTAGCTTTGGTAACATTGATGGAAGTAAGCTTTAAACACCTTTGTACTCAGATGAGTATGTCCACTTCAGGGGGAGTATACCAGCTTCTTTGGGTAGTTTCCAAACAGAGGTAGCTGCACTGGCACAAGAGGAATTTGTGTAAACATTTAACAGCTATTAGTAACTAATACTCTTCTTAATATTATTGTGCTAACTACTTTATCAACTACTGCAAAAGCTATTGTGTTTCTCCATTGAAAAACTGTCTTCAGGCATATTTATTTACAGCATTATCCAATTCTCTTTCAGGAATTTATTGCCTTTGGGTTCAGCAACATTTTTTCAGGTGCCTTTTCTTGTTTTGTTGCAACTACTGCTCTTTCACGGACTGCAGTCCAAGAAAGTACTGGTGGAAAGACTCAGGTAATGACCTCTTCTTACTAGTACTGTGCACAAATAGATTTTATTTTGTGTAGTGCACAAATTTCACCATGAGATGAAAACAGTCCTAAGACGATTGCATTGCTGGCTCATGGAAAGCCATGGGTGTCTTAGCAGCTCAGCTCTAGTAGTGAATAATTTTTGTAACTCTGCCAGAAGAGGGCAATCAAGTCTTACATAGCATGTACCTTAGGGATCAGAAATCTTTTAACTCTAGTTCCCCAGAATTTAATTTCCAATTGGAGGACTGAGTTTGTCACAGTAGGATGTGGGAGGAAATCTCTCCCAGCTGGCCATATCTTTAAGCTCCCATGTGCTGGCCTGAGAAGCTCTGCCATTTGCTATTCATCATCAGCCATGGGACATCTTTGTCATATTGAGTAAATGACTTTGTTTTACCAAACTACAGTTTGTGTGGCCCTTAACAGTGAAAAACTATGGGTTATGCAGCAGCTCCTTTTCCAGCTTACACACAGTCTGCTCCATTCATCTGTCTTTGTAACATAACCTCTCAAGAGCCACTACCTAGTGTTTGTTTAGATTTCCTGCTTAAGTGAATTCCCTCTGTGTTAGCTGAAGCACATAATGGTTGCCCGCCTATGCCTAAACACAATGACACTTTGGCAGGTCTCCCTGTTCCGAAAGAAATGTATTGTGCAACTGTTGTGTACCTTTTTCTTTGTAATCCTAGAAAGAGATGATAGACTCGTAGCAAGTTCATTTCCTATAAACACTTTCCTTTGCAGGTTGCTGGTATAATCTCAGCTGGGATCGTTTTGATTTCTATTGTTGCCCTGGGGAAATTGCTGGAGCCCTTACAAAAGGTACTGTACTCTTCCTCTGCAGCACAGCCACATCAGATCCAAATGCTCAACTATGATGGGCAAGATTAATATCCCTCTTTAAATCATGATGACTGATTCCAGACAGGGCTGTGGTTTATAGTGTGTCATACTGAGCACTATCTTCATATACATCTTTGCTTCTGAATACCACTTTTTCATTATTTTTCTCCACAGTCTGTGTTGGCAGCTGTAGTCATAGCTAACTTGAAAGGGATGTTCATGCAAGTGTTTGATGTTCCCCGTCTATGGAGACAGAATAAAGTGGATGCTGTAAGTAACCTAATTTTTTTTTCTCCTGAATGTTTTTGTCCAGTTTTGGTTTTTTTTACCTTTTAATGCCATCCAAGTTTCTCTTAACTACCACATAAACAGGATTTTGGGGAGTTAACATCAGAAAACTTTCATATGCATCCTCAAAATGCCAATTCCATGAGGTTAGTAAAAAATTCCCCATTTTTAGGTCAGTATTCTGCTAATCTTCTTTGTTCCCTAAACCCTGCAGTAAGAGTGCCAATCAGGGTATTTGTGTGCAGTGATAACTCCTTCATATCCCTTTCCATCATTTACAGCAACTTTGTGTTGATATGGCTTGAAAAGCAGAATAAACATGGCATGTTTCCACCTTTACCATTCTGATCTTATCTTTTGCACTATTTAAATGAGTCAGAAAAGATGACCTTTCCTTAATTCATGTACATATATTTATGCTGTTACCACATGAACATCCCATTTGCCTGAATAATCTCAGCTAGTCCTGAGAAAATACGTTTTCTTGTTGTAGCAAGACTAGTGCAAGCTAGAATTTGGATTCATTTAGCATGCTAAGGGATGTGTGAACAGACTTTTCTTATGAACCACTATAACTGTATCTCAGGGTACTTGCTCATATCTCCCATTGTATATTCTTTGGAACAGACCTTCACTGTGGCTCTTGGGGCAGAAAAATATTGCATGGATGATATTTTTTCCATGCAGTCTTTACTGTGCTTAGATTTTACAGTGCCATTGGGCAGTACCTGTTTTAGACAGATCTCAAATATTTTAGTCGATCATTTACTGATTTACAGACAAAAGATCCCACTGACTTCAGTGAGAAGTGCAAGCACTCAGCTTTTTAAAAAATTGCATCTACTCCATGGGCAGTGATGTAAGAAAGAGCTGAGGAGTGCACTTCAACTGTTATGCATGAATATTGAGTGGAGATCTTAGAGAAGTGCCATCAACCTGTTAATATTAAATACCTCTCTTCGCAACAGTTCTTTCTGATTCTTAGATGTCACTGAGGAATCCCCTTCCTTCCCTATATGTCTGCATGGGGGGCATCTTACAGTATTTTACATCTTAGTAAAATAAAACTTTTTCCAATTTTGCAGAAATATTAACAAAGATTGCCATCATCAGATATAAGTAAATGCAATGTTTAATCTCACCAAAGGAATCAGATCCTTAGAAAGTACTGTTATGTTGAAAACTTCCTTATTTCCTAAAAAGTTAACTATGCCTAATAAGATAATGATGGATGAAAGCATCTTGGAGGAAGAAGACTTTTGTACGTAGGTCAGCTGATTGCTAATGTGCTAAAATCAGTTCCAGAGTTAAAATCTGCTTCTCATATTATCTGGTCTAGTGTTTATTTAGCATGATTAGGAGTCATATGTTAAAATTAAAACACTTTTTGTTTGTTATTTCTTCTCCAGATGATCTGGGTTTTTACATGTATAGCATCCATCATTCTGGGACTTGATTTGGGATTACTTGCTGGCCTTTTGTTTGGATTGCTGACAGTTGTGCTGAGAGTTCAGTTGTAAGTAATACAGTATCAGAAATAATTCTTAGTCTTATCTGATGAAAAAGGAAGATAATATGCTGAAACACAAGATGATTTTTATATCTGCTTGGGTTTACAAAAACTTTGAAATTAAAAAAATCTCTTTCTTTTAGAAAAATACACTCTTTGTGTGCTATCATTTACTTACAGTGATAAAAGAGAAGATGCATTATTTTATCAGTATTTCATATCATGTTGGCCACTCTGGTGGTACTTACCCATATGTTTTATATGCATCCACACAGCTGAGTTCTGAAAAGGGACAGGAACATTCTAGATCAAATATAAACAGATGTATGGCTTTTGTAATTAGTTGATCATGATAGTAACCCTCAGCAGGTAATATTACTACAGTGTGTTGCACATGCTAATAACCTTTTCACTTACTGCTTGTACAAGACTGATTGTATGGCTGTAAAAGAAGAGCAAGGGAAAGCATGAGAATAAGAAAAAAAATTTGTGCTTCTGGCTGATTTGTTGCTGCTTAAAGAATATATGGAGTGGAATGGTGAGAAAAGGTGGATTTGAAGAACCTTATTTGGTTGTCTTGTTATTTTCCATTGATCTTTTATCTGAAAATACAATATAACTTCTTTTCTTCAGCTTGCAGTCCAGAGAGTATGGTAACTAGCATTACCAAAGGATAGTTGCACTGTCAGCAAATGTCTAAAAATAAAGCCTTGTAAAAGTTGTTGCATGATAATAGATTATAAAAAATTAAATCTGAAGAGCCTCAAAAAAACACTCCCAAATTAAACTCAGATAATGTTACCAAAATATAAAGGGGACATGAGGCCCTACAAATTTGAAAACAATTTGCTTCAACTGTTAAATATATATCTGAAGACTGCAAAACATTTTGATTTTATTGTTGACTGAAATAAAAATTAAAAAGGTTGGAAAAAAAAGATTTATATAATCTGAAAATAATGTAAATGTATTTCAGTTGATTTGAAATGGAAAAAAAAATCTTTTTTTTTTTCAGTGTAAAAAAAGTGATTTTTTAAATTTCAAGCAAAGAAATCACCTTTTAAAATATTTTTCTGGTTTGGGAAACCAATTGTTCACTCAGCTCTTAAATCAAAATGGTGCATTAAATAGGGGATAAAATGGCTGAGACCAAAGTACCTTGTTTTTATAAAGGCCCTTTCACTACAGTGACGCAAAGTAGCTGCAACACTTTTGGAAGTCTGTTAGTTTGGCATTAGAAAGCAAACTACAGGAGTCAAAGACACTTTGTATGGAGCAATCCCTTCAATTCTGTGAGTGCCCAAGAATGACATTTACCTTCACTGTATTTTTATTTCTGTTAGTCCTTCATGGGGAGGCTTTGGAAACATTCCTGGCACAGACATCTACAAGAAAGTCAAGGACTACAAAAATGTAAGTCATTGCTGAGTTGTTTTCCTTCAGTCTACATGTCAGTGTAAGAAAAAGTCGTGCCTTGCATGTTGTACACATCTTGAATTTGGGAGTGGAGTCCTCAAAGATAACAAATTTCAACATCATCTTCATCCAGATGGTTGGTCCATCTTGCATGCTGTAAGCTTCTAAAAATGGAATCCCCTCAATCATCAACAAATCCGTGCAATTTTTTTAATATTAGATATGTAGTTGAACTGTTGAAACATTTAAACTGCTTCTTATTAGTCAAAATATGGCTGTTGCTGTTGAACCTTATATTATTTGGCAACAGGTTATAGAACCAGAAGGTGTGAAGATTCTCAAGTTTTCAAGTCCAATTTTTTATGCTAACATTGATGGACTGAAAAGCAGCCTCAAATCCACAGTAAGTGATAAATTATGCGTTTGGAAGCTTCTTAACTATCCGTGAGATTTCTTTGGAATTATACTTGAATTAAGTTAATTTTGGTCCATTCTCTGTAGGTGGGATTTGATGCAGTCAAGGTATATAATAAAAGACTCAAAGCACTGAGGAAAATACAAAAGCTAATCAAGAAGGGAAAATTAAAAGCTACAAAGGTAGGCCTTTTTAAAATTATTTATTTCTATTTTTTCTCAAAGGATTACTGTTGAAGCTTTTTAGTTAAGGCTTAATTATGAATTACTCTGTACTCATCTTTAAAATAGAGATGAAAAGTGTGACTTGGTACATGGTAGTACAGTCTATAAGTAGCATACAGAATTTATAATACAACTTACAGTTTTAATCACCTAGACCCTAACTTAGAGTTTCTAACTACCTGGACCCTCTCAGATCAAGTCAAGCCAGATGTTAATTAAGCATCATTTAGTGTATTAATATAACAATCATAATCTAGACTTAAAAATTACACGAAAGAAGATGAGGCATCAATACTCAGAGAAAACAAAAGCCAGTGAAGGCATCCCTGGCCCCTGTGGGTTTCTCACTGTCAGCAGCAATTTTGGTCCAAATTTCCCACACAGGACTTGCCATACAGAGTGCTCTGTGCACTGTTACACTTCCCTTTTCTCTGATGGGGTCACCAGCTACACCCGGTTGCCCACGTGCCTGGGACCTTCAAGGCCAGCAAGGAAGGGTGAGATCACCCTGGTGCCCTGGAACCTTGAGGCTGATAGGGAGAGGAAGAAGAAATTGGTTTGATTTGTCTAATTGGTTCACAGGACCTTCAGGGCCTGAAAATTAAGGAAAAGGGAAGAAATACACAATCTGCTCAGCCATAGAGAATGCCTTATAAAATGGCATTAGTTATGCTAACCACAGTACCAGATTGGCAGCAGGAGGTACTGGTCACAAGTGTCTGTTTTGTCAATTCCTTCCACAGAAGGTACTACAGGGTGGTATTTTCTATAACTCCCAAACTTTCTCCATGATTGAATTCTATATTCCGTATATCATCTGCACATTAGAATGGCATCATCAGTGAGCCTGGTATTAATAATGAAGCTTTTGAGACTGATGAGGAACCTGAAGACAACCACGATCTTCAAGTTCCCACCAAAGAAGTGGAGATCCAGGTGGACTGGAATTCAGAACTCCCAGTCAAAGTAAACATCCCCAAGGTGCCCATCCACAGTCTCATTCTTGATTTTGGAGCAGTAACCTTCTTGGATATTGTAGCTGTGAGATCAATAAAAACGGTAAGGACATTTTTTTCCGATGTTCTGTGAAAATGAAACTAGTCAGTAGTATGTAAATCAAGAACTGTTATCTGAAGTTAATTTCTGAGTTTTAAAAGGTATGGTGTTGAAAAATACCATCAAAATGTAAATATGAAAAATACCAGCAAAATGTAGAATATTGGCATGTATTTCAAAGGGGAAAAATGCATTCAAAGAACAATATGAAGGTTGCATATTCAAGTACTCAAAAAATTTAACTGCAAAATGTTGTCCACTTATATGCATATGTTATGAAATATTTTAGTTATATATTTTCTCTCCACATGCCTCCTGCTTTAATCTGGGCACAGGATGATGCTCACTCAACACAGAGGTAGTAAAAATTTCATCTTACCATCCCAATTCAGTCTTTAGCCACAGGATTTATTTATTCATTCCTTCATTTATTCATTCATTTTAATTATGAAGGAAGAATGATTCATTTCTTTAAAGTATTTTCTGTGGCTGGTATCAAGTTCTTCATCAACACTCCTAATTAATCTTCAAACTCACAGTACATAATGAGATAATACTCCTAGAAAGAAGGAAATGAGATGTAAAGATTAAGGCCAAGTATTTCCATTATTTTTTGGTGCCCAGTTACAAGTGTGTAGGACCAGATTGTTCAATCTTCGGTATTTTCTGATATTTTGTATGCTCAGATTGATGCTTTCACTAACTTAATTTTGCAGCTGGGACTACTTAGCCTATCAGTAAAACCAGATCTTTACCATGACTCAGGTTTATCAGTTAACAGAAATAGAATTAATAATCACCTCTGAAAACACTAATCTAAGAGACTTGCCTGCCACCAGGGAGCCAGGGGTAGGTTCTAGTCTCCTGCCTTTTAACTAAGTGAAATACAGGAGTAGTGTGTGCCTTGCATCAGCCTCCTGCCTAGTTATGCGGGAATACGGGGTTTGTTGACATGACTCTCTCTGTGTGTAGCTTTTTCATCCAACAACAGGCCCATCTGGTGCACTGCATGAGGGAAAAATCTGTGTAAGAAAACCTGCATGTGCCAGTGAATGAGTGTATCATATCACACATAAATGGGGGACATAAAGCTTGTGCAGGCCCATGTGATCTCACTTGGAGAGATGATTATTCGAATTTTGAGAACAGAATGAAACCCTTAATTAGCAGCAATGCTTGTGCATGTAAAATGGATAGTTCCACTTACCTAGTTGAAGACAGGCCACTTCAGCAGCCAGGTACTTAACTACTGGATCTTTAAGTATAGCAGTACCTTAATTATGATGAATAAACAAATTGTACTATGTGGAATGAAGACAGTCAGAAAAAAATGAAGTGTGTGTGCCTATACATTACACAGATGTACATACATATATTTTCTCCTTACAGACTTTATTTATTGATGTCCTTGTTGCAAACTTTTTTTTGTTTAGATAATTAAAGAGTTTGAGAGAATTGATGTGAGAGTATACTTTGCTTCATATCAAGGTAAATATCCAAATATTTCTACTTTCTCTTATGCAAAGAATAAAATGAAGGTGAGAAGGGATCTCTAGATGTGTCTGTGGTAGCATCTGCACTAATAAATATGTGAACTGTAACACTGATAAGCATTGTTGGCTCCATTGGGACGCAAAAAAATCATGGGGTGTAAAGGAAATATGGAAAGTAAAAATCAACTATAATTGATGGATTAATTTGGCTGAACATTTGATTTTTGACAGTTGCAACCATGTATTTTAACATTTATTTCTTAGATTATTTCATATTGTATAAAACTATTATGACTTTCTTTTATTCAGACAATCTTATATCTCAGCTGGAACGGGGTGCCTTTTTTGATGACACTGTCAGAAAAGACATATTTTTCTTGACTGTCCATGATGCTGTGCTCTACATAAGGAATCAAATGACATACAGTGACAACCAGGACCCTATATTTGAGAAGGTAAGCATATCCAGCTGTACCTTTCCCTTCCTCCATCATCTAGCACTCATTCTTGAAGTTTCCATGGCACATTTGAAGACTAGACCTAGAACTGCAGTACAAAAAAAGTGGGAGTGTAGTAAACTGGGAAGCTTCTGTAGTACATGAGTATTTTTCTAGATGAAAGGAAGGGTCTGTCAACTCCAGGAGCTTGCTAGTGAAAAGAACATGAGAAACAGCACATATGGAAAACACTCCATCCTAAGAGACATTTTTTAATTTCTGACTACTGGCATCTTAAGAACCTCATCAGCTGGACTTTGCACTTGGAACATTATATTTAATTGTTATAGATGCAGTTTTCTTCAATGTGTCTGTAATACTTCTTTTGGAACCTGTGACACTATCTTGTGGAGATGGGTTCTCTAATTTTAGATTATATGACAAATATTTCATGCTTGCTTTAGGCCTGCTGGACTTCTGAATTGTTAGCTGCAATGAATAATCATTCCCTGCTCCCTTTCCCAACACTCCATAGACTTCTGATCAAAGCTATAATCTCCCTCTGCTTGGCATGGATGTGTATGGAAGCTGTTCCACACTAGTGTTCATTCCTGCTGCCCTTCTCTGTGCATTTCCTCATTGTATTCTGTGTTTTTTTCAGATAACCAGAAGACTCTGTAGTATTTAAAGATTTGCTGCACTCTGCAGCATTTAAAGCATTTAAAGGGCCTTTATTAGGAAAATGGTCATATAATGTCCTCCTTTCTTTTCACCACAATTCCTTTCCTAACAATCGTTATTACAGTATAATTAATAAGTAGAATTAAAATAAATATTACTGGTAATTAGCTAGGATAGGACCCTTATTATAACTTTTTCATACTAATTTTTATAGTAGAGATTAACATTTTTATAATGCTATATAGCTTATAGCTGTATATGCTGTACAGTTTAAAGACAGATTTTGTTATTTTTACAAAGCCGTAACTAGTCATGTGAGCAGAGACAGGCCCAAAGGCTCTGCAGTTTGTAAGTTCCTCTCAGGTGAACTAAATCATCATCTTTGTCAAGGAACAGTAAACAACAGACTCTTCTAAGTTGTGGAAGTTATTTTAAGGTACTTCAGAGTAAAAAAACTCAATTTCAATGATATGGACAACCTGTAACTCATCATGTTTCTTAATTTCTTTCTACCAAGATTTCACTCATGCAGGAGTCTAAAGAACCCATAGAGTTCACAGAAGCCAGCCAGCCTGATGATGAACTTGATGTTCAGGAAGAGGTATGCAATTCAGAAATAAATGTGTCTATCCCTCTGCCTGTAGCCTTGAGTCATACTATGAGAGTATGGCCCTCGACAGGTACCTTCTCCATAAATAAATACCCTCTCTGGATACTGAATGTCAGTGCTAAGTGGAGGAAGTCACATTTTTCTTGTGATGGTAGTGGATTATATCAGCTCAAGTATCTCTTAATCTCTCCTGCTTTAGGACTATTTTTGCCTTACACAGGCTTATAAATAGATCTTAACACAAGCTGGGTGCCTAAAAGAAGACTTTGTAAGGTTTGAGGCACCAGAGTCCAAAATGATGATCAACCTTCCCCTTTCATTCCTCCTTTTAACACAGCAGACAGCTCCTTGCACAATCAGCACAGTTTACGGAAGTTGCTTCCTTTGTACTTTCACTGAGTTTTTAGTTTACACAAACATGATAATTTTCCCAAATGGTGTATACTGAGAACTAACCACAGCCTGTTTCTCTCCACCTTTCAAAACCCATTTCTCTAGGCTATGCGCCGACTTGCTTCCTGAAGGACTGCTGGCACTGTCCTGCCTGTGAGCGCACAGCAATATTCATGCACCAGTACTATCTATACCAGCATTTTCTGCTATGAAACCAATCTTTGCACTTGAAGAAAACCCTGATTGTTTGTCTGAATGATACAGATCTCTATAACTCTCCAAATTTTAGCTAACATTATCCCAGAAATATTCTGGACCTTGATTCTGCAAGCACTTTCTGCTATGATATATATTAATAAAAAAGAAAATCAGAAGACTATTGTGAAAGATGTACTCAGTTTTGGGACTAGTCAGGCAGAAGTTGCACTACACTTTTATCAGTGTGTACAGGATGAAAAGCTGCTCTGTTGTCTCCCCAGGAGAGTGGAAGAGACCAAAATCTTTGGATGGCAAGCCTTTTGTTCAGTATTTTTACAAAGCCTAGTGAAAGGGCAGGAGCTCTAGCTGGCCAAGGCTTTGAATTTTAGAACATGAGTGTGAGAAGATGTGCTGTCAAGCCTTGAAAAATGTATTATGATCATTTTTTTCAAGCAATTCCTTAAATTGCTGCAGGTAGTTGGATCACTGAAAGAGGTAACAGGTGAAACTGTCACATGAAAAGGAAACAGCACTGAACTATAGGAAGTTTCAAATAGGAAGTTCCTAAAGACCTTTGGATATGGGTTCCTTAGTTCTGTATTAATCCCACTGTAGCAAGCCTTGCACTACTATTAATGATTGTACCTTAAATGAAGGACAGACAGATTATTTTGGCTAGATTACATAATCTTCATGAAGAGACAGATCATGACATAAATTAAGGAAAACCTTAGTCCCTGGGTACTTAATGGAATCTGTAAAACAGGCTGATACTGAGTGCAAGCAAGAAAGTCAGAATGTGACCTAGTATTGAGGTTTGGGTTTTTTTTAATGGAATATAGCTGTATTTTTTGTTTAATGAATAGTTATATTTTTATAGAGATTTTTTCTTTTAATACTCTACATCAAACTGCTGCTGTTCTTTTACTTATGAAAATTCATAATGCATAAGTGCAATAATTTACAAAAGATAAAGATTTGAGCAGCAAACTTTAATCCTTAACTAATGTTCTTAATTTTCATGAAGAAGGAATGTATTTTGATGAAAAACAGACTGCTACCTTAAATTTTTTAGCATTACATTATGTTTTTAAATGGGAAAAAACCCTGCATTGTAAGGAAACAGATAAAAACTAAAGCATAAGAAATGTCCAGGTATAAAATGCCTTTGAGTTTAACAATGTGGAAAATTAGCTTCAGTGTATTTAATTCTCCATATTTGATTACATCATAGAAATTTTCCCACATCACAATGCACACAGGAGATTTCTGCTGCAGGTTAACAGTGGAAAAAAAAAAATTAAAGCACTAAATAAATTATTCTGACTTCAGGACCTGAGTGAACTCTGCCAATGTCAGTGAAAAAAAAAATTCTAGAAACTTCATCCAGTTGGACGGTATCTTGCACAGTGGGTAACAGCACCAAACTGGCATCTGTATTTTCTAGTTAAGGCACAGGCTTCAGCCCTCACAACAGTGAAGTTTCTCAGTACAGACACTTGAACTTAGGTGATGTTGGTGCTCCAGTCCAAGCCAGCAAAGTGCTGTATTCACAATGGACATGGGCCATTTGTCCATAGGATGGGCATCTCCACCCTCTGAGAATGAGGCAAGTGTTCAAGAGGCAAATCAGACTTCTGCACCTCTTCAGATGGAACCATTAATTTCTATTGACACTAATGCTTCATCTCATCCTGTGGTTTGACAACTCACACTTTTAACTCTACCTGTCCTCCTCCTGTCCCCTTGCCAGCCTCTCACCAGAGGCTGGCACTTCAGCCCACCTTACAGGCCTGAAGACCCCATCAGGCCATGGCTCCACCTCCTATTAACCTGACTACTGGAACAGTTGCCAGTGCACAAGGCCAGTGACATGTTTTTTAGAAGCTGTATTGCTTTTCTAAAACAGATGTACATTTTAAGAAAAAAGTAAAATATTCTACCTGGTAAGTGAGTTTTCAGCTAATTGTTACACAGGAGACATCCTTCTACAGAGAAGATGGTAAAAAGTGGTAGCAGTGAATTTTTTTTTTTCTCAAGAAAACATCTGCACTGTGAAGTGAGTACAGATTCTTACTTGACAGAGATGTCATTACATTATTTTTTAACTTTCTTTAGTTCTTGTCTGTACAGGTATTTAAAAAGCAATTAGTCTTCCAGTCTTCCAATTCCTTTCCAAATATGACATCTGATCTGGGATTAATTTTGATACAATATAATAAAATGCACTTATTTTTGGCCTGTGTATTTGTTCTAGGCATGGTTGTTAATTTAACAGGCACAAAATATTAAACTTTTTCTGAAAAACAGCATTTCTCTCAAAGCCTACAGTGGCATAGAAAAGTAAGAGGTAATATGCAGAATGCATTCAAATGCCTAAGTGGTTATGTGCTTAATTTTCTATGTATCCATCAAAAATAAGGATACCAAAATAATGTATTTTGCAATTAAGCTAAAATTCTCTACAGTTTTGTACTAATTAAAGTATCTTTAAGTAGTGTAACTAGATGTGCTTATCTTTCTCCAGTAGGATGAAGTGGTATTTTTGTATGCATTTTGAGTATTACTGTTCTGTCTTTGCATGTCAGATATTAAATTTGGAGATGCATTTTAAGTTTTTTTACTTTTAAAAATCTGCATTTGAAAAGTAATTGTACCCATTAACTAGAAAATAAAGTTGTGCATACTGAAAACGTGCTCCTTGCATCTTTGTATTTGGGGTTTCTTATTTAGTTTGGGGGTTTTTAAGTCTTCTCTGTGTGAATTCCTATTATGGGGACATAAAGCACATTTTGAAGGGATCAGTTTCACCATTCCTTTGGGTCTGTTTTGAGGATCAACAAAGACAAACGGGAAAACCTGTTCCCTCTGCCTTGTGTGGGTAAGACAAGAAATGTTAGACTTTAATGGCAGCTTTTAAATGTTAAGGGTATAATGAGAGACATTGTCTGTAGGGGCACAAGATTCCAATCCGGGAGGCTTTTAGTGAGACAATCACCAATCTGGAGTGCATGGAGTAGAGTTACCCGTGCTTTAGGGTTGTGGAAAGACTGCTCGAGGCCATTTTCTGCTTATAACCTATGACTTCGCTGTATTTTTCTTTCCTTTCTTCAATGCCATAGGAACACTCAGCATCGCACTGAATTACACAGGAATTACAAAATGCTAAAAGTAACATTAAATTCTCTCCCGAGCTAGTGAATTCTATTCTATTCTTCTATTGCTGTGAAGCTTCCGAGTGCTCTGGAGATCCACTGTTCCATCGCTTCAACAGCGTGTCAGCAATCTGTCATTTCCATGCTAAAACCCAAGGCTGACCGCAGCCGGGAGCGCGATGCGGCGCCACATCTCCCCAGCGTGCCCGAAGGCTGCACAGGCGGCGGCCGGACGGGGCCTCCGCGGCTCCTACACCGAGAGACCCTGCTCATGTTTTCACTCCACCTTTCCCCCCAAAACCACGGGGAGACGCCTCCAAATCCCAACTAGTCATGGCTCTGCCCCGCGCACAGCGGCCCCGGAGGACACCGCCGCATTCACCTCCAGCGGCGGTGCCAGGCGGCCCCGTTCCCCCGTTCCTCTCCCGCGGCGGTGCCAGGCGGCCCCGTTCCCCCGTTCCCCCGTTCCCCCGTTCCTCTCCCGCGGCGGTGCGAGGCGGCCCCGTTCCCCCGTTCCTCTCCCGCGGCGGTGCGAGGCGGCCCCGTTCCCCCGTTCCTCTCCCGCGGCGGTGCCAGGCGGCCCCGGGCCGGAGCGCTCGGCCTGGGCGCAGCGAGCGCGGCTCCAGACCCTGAGCCCCGCCCACTCCCCCCGCTTCCGGCCGCGCCCTTCCGCTCCCACAGCGCCCCGCGCCGCATCATGGACCACAATGGTGAGCAGGGGGAGGCCGGGGTCCCGTCCGTGCCCGGCTCGCCGGGCCCGCGCTCGCCGCCGGACGGGGAGCGGCCAAATGGGGCCAGCGGGCGCGGGGCGGTGCAGGGGCGGCGGCGGCGGGCCCGGCCCGGCCCCCGGGAGCGGCGGCGGGGCTCGGGTGCGCCGCGGGGCCTGCTCCCTGCCCGGGCAGGCGCGGCGGCCCCGGTTCTACCTTCGGCTCGGCGCCGCCCGGCGCTGCCCCCGCCCCCGGGGCGCTCGGCCGGGCTGAGGGGCCGCTGCCGGCGGGACGCCCCGTCCCGTGTCCCGGGCGGAGCGGAGCGGCGGCCGATAACTGCGCCGGCCGGGCCGGGGTGCCCGGGCCCGGCAGCACCGGACGCAGCCTGTGGCGTCCCGGAGGTGGGGGAGAGACGCTCGTTTGCCCGCGGCGTTTCCCGGCATCAGTGCCCATACTGTGTTTCCTGATTTCATGGCTGTGGCCCGAGAGGAGACTTCCTCGTGTGCTTAAATTCTTGGTTTAAATGTTCGCCGGTGAGCGCGCTGGCGTAGCTGTGTTCCTTTGCTAGTTAATGCGCTGACGTAGTGCAGTGAATAAATGAATGGACGTGGGCTTTTTGCTAGGGAGGTTTTGGAGGTGTTTTCCCTGTCCCTTAAAAAAGATTGCATTATGACTGTATGTGTTTGAAGTATTTGAACTGTGTTTGTGAATTTTAATAAAGCTTAAAATGCAAAAACAAAACTTAAGTTGATGAAGGTGACATTTCAGTAGGTTGCATCACCTCTAATTAGAGCTTCTTTAAGTAGTCTTTAAAGTTTGGTAGGTCTGTCGTAGTTTTTTCTGGCCATAATCCTGCAAGTTATTTTTTATGCAGACAGGAATTTATTATGCTTCTGTGGAGCATGAGTGACTAATACACTTGCTAGTTTGGGTTAGTTGAGCAGGTAATTCGTGTAAATGTTCCTGGATTGAAAGGGTACAAGGAGGAAAAGTGACAGAACCTATTGGCACTTCAATGCCAAGTTTTTGATTTTTAAAATTTGGTTTAGTTATCCCTGTTCACAAATGGACTGAGTTGCTGCAGAGACTGTTTGTGGTTTATGGTGCTGTGGCTTTGTTATTCTTGTAGAAAACAGAATTTGCCAACACATGGAAAACAAGCATCTTCACCTCTGATGTCTTGGTCCAGCGCTCCCTGGGGAAGCCTGGTGAGATAGTTGAGTGCAGGTTCATCTGGACAGCTGAAAGAAATAACAAACTGCCAGAAGTCAAAACAAGTTTTATTGCTTTTGCCTTTTTGCGTATTGCCTTTTAGAATGAAACTGTCAACCATAGTGCTAAGAGGAGTTTGATCTATCTGAGGAAATTGAGGGCCTTTGATTTGGCGGTACAGGACTGTTGGGGCACAGTCTCAGTTTGAAACAGACACATTTCCTAGCTTTAGTGGTAGCTGGTGAAAAACTGAGAGCAATCCCATTTTTTCTTGTTTTTCCTTCCATGTGTTGCATTGTGTGTGGTGGTTATAGGTTTTGAGAGACAGTAGTTGGTGAGGCATTGTGTAGAATTACACCAATGGACCCTCATTTCAGTGTCCATGCTCCTGCACTGCAATCCTTCTGGGCCTCGGCAGTCATTCCAGGGCTGGAGTGCCCTTCCCTGGGGAACTGCAGGGCTGGAACTGCTCCGGGCTCACCCCTTCCAGACTGAGCATGCCCTGCTTTGAAACACCTGTGGCATTTTCAGTTAAAATCCCAGTGAGGTCGGAAGATTTGTGTAGGACATAACTTCATTTTTGTATGAATGAGATGCTGTATGGTGGTTTCGGATAAACTCACTGGAGGCTGAGGGAGTTGCACCTCCTCATTAGTGTTGCTTGTTGCATGACCTGGTCTGTGTTACCTCTTGGAGCCTGTACCTGCTGATGCATGCATCAGGCTATTTCTTGCTTTGATTACTCTGGTACTTAGATTTAAATCTGGTTAAGAAGAATTTTGTATGTAGCCAGGAACAATAATTTTCAGTTTGGGAAGGATACAGCTATGTATTCCTAAATATCAATATTTTTGTGATACTTTATTATAAACTTGGAAGTGATATGTCAAGATATTGAGTTAATATATAAAGTAGTTTCCTTCCCACTTTAATAAACAATATACATAAATTGTAAAAATTATCTTTTCACGAAAGAAATTCTGTGTAGGCAAAGTTGTACAAAGAATTGACTCTACAGTGCTCTTCACACAGTGAGAAGAGCTATAAGGTTAATGTTTCTCTTGTGGAAAAATGTATGACTAGCTAGGTTATTTGAAGAGCTTTATATTTAAACTAGATTTCCTAAAACCATTGCTGTTCTCAGTACAGTTTTGTGATGTGACTTCTGGAATAAATTGTATATGAAGATACCTATTTTCTAGTGATTAAATTTTGATTTGTTGCATGAGTCTTAAGCAAACTTTAAAAATTATTTTTCTTAAAATTTTTCTGTTAATATTTAGCCTCTTTAGAGACTATTAAATAAATGAAAAGTTAGATAAGGTTTTTTTAAAATTTTCTTTCATAGACAATGATTTGCAAGGAACAAATAGTTCAGGATCATTGGGTGGTCTTGATGTCCGTAGAAGAATCCCTATAAAGCTTATTTCAAAACAGACCAATAAAACCAAACCTGCACCTCGAACTCCAAGAAATATGAACAGAATGCCTTCGAAGACACAAGCTGGTGATGAAGGTAAATTCATATAAATTCCCTGTAGTAGGGAAGTGTATTATTCTACAGCATTGTTCAAGACTTTTTACTAAGAGACTTAAGAGTCCAGGGTTCTGTCCAAATGCAAAACAGGTTTCAGATCTCCAAGTACTGCTGCAATGTAGGGCTTCAGCAGTGCCCATTTCCAAAACAGGCTGTCTTACAGTTTTGGCTCCACCTTTCTGTAGAATGGGCTCAGCAGATTGGAAGTGCTGTGGCATTATTTGATTATTTCAGTACAAATGGTCCATGCTCTTAATAGCAGCTGGTGTCAATTACAAAAGTGTTGTGGTTGGCTTGTGTCTTTCTTCTCTTTCTCCTTTCCACAGAAGAATTTGATTATAACAAAGAGGAGCGATATGAATGTAAAGGAGGTGAAATGTTTGGCAATCAAAGGCGATTTCCTGGACCCATTTTTTGGGATTATAAGGTAAAGTCATGAATCTTTGCCTGTGTTTCATACCAAGCTGTAGGTAGTCCTAGTAGATATTTCGTTAATTAAAAGCTTTTCAGTTATTTTTATCTGACTAAAACTATGTCTGCTGCTTTCTCCTGTTTGTGGTGTTCTTGCTTCCTTTTCAACTAATTCAGAAATAATGGGTATGTTGATGATAATTGAAATGAGAAGCTTTAGTGATGTTGGGGTTTGTTTTTTCACCCCTTTCTCTGTCGTACCAGATAAACTTGCTGGGGGAAAAGGATGATACACCAGTCCATTTCTGTGATAAGTGTGGATTGCCCATCAAAATGTATGGACGCATGGTGAGTGAAATTGCCAATGGAAGATGGTTTCCCTTTAGATAAAATAAGGTTTTACTGTGTCTGTATGAGGCTTCTAGAGGTTACTGATTTCAAGAGGCGTCTGAATAAACAGCAGAATAGTACCAGGATGGAACTGGAGGCCTTCGCTGCTCAAGTGTTTTTGTTCTATCTGACTGATTTTGCTCTACTTCTCAGTTCAATAAAGTAAGCCTGAAAATGTTCAACAAAAAACAGAACACCATCACGAAGGAAAAAACCTTCAAGTTCTGGCATTTTCACCTTACACCTCTTAGGTTTGAAAATAAGCTTTTTATTTCAATTGAAGACTTGCAGTGAAGTTAGAAAACCCTGTTAACTTTCATGTACCTTTAAAAATCTCTGAGATTAATTTAGATTTCTAAGTGTGATGTAACAGGCTTCAGCATCTGTCTTAATGACAGTTAATGCTTTTAAAACTTTCCTTCCTTGCCAGCAAGACAAGTATAATCAGATTGCATATGCAGCTTCTGTGAAAGTTCAGTGTTGGTAATAGTGCAAGACTCAAACTTCTGGTGGGTTTTTTTTACCAACACTTAACCCCAAACAACACTACCCCAAAAAACCCCAAACTCAGCCTAAACTGTTCTAGAAGGTTTCTGTAAAAAGATGCTGTAAATTGTTAACCACTGCTATGCTTGTTCACCTCATAGGTAACTTAGTTACTTTAATTATTTTAAACTGTACACTGGAGGGAGGAACAGTATTCTGCAGAATGACAGATATATTTATACATGATGTCGTAACAGCAATTTTTTATTTCTAGATACCTTGCAAGCATGTTTTCTGCTATGACTGTGCTATACTACATGAGAAAAAGGGAGATAAGATGTGTCCAGGGTAAGTTATCTCATGATTTGTTATTAAAGGAAATGTAAGAAAGCAACTTAAATATGTTATTTCAGATACTCTAACATGGCTTTTATATATGTACATTAAGCAGAGGCAGTAGAGTACTCTGAACTTTCTAATTCCTATTCCATATTTTGGGATTGTAAGAGATCGGTGTTTACATTGTTTTTGGGTAGATAACATGTTACTGCTCTAATTTGAGAATGAAATAATAGCGGTTTGATTTACTTAGTGAAATTGACCCGTGTTAATGCACGGAAGAAATTTGTGTGAGAGATGCTACTTAAAAAATTTTACCTCATGAAAGTTCTATGTGCTTTCATAGTTATATTTCAAGTTTTAAAAACTAGGTAAACGTCAAAGTCATTGAACAGTTTCTTTCATTGCTACAGTGGGGCAAAATTGTCAGTTCTAATTTGGCTAATGTTAACAAGGAAGAATGCATGTTGAGCTCTCTGTCATGACAATAAATCAATATTCTCTTTTTATTTAGCTGTAACGAACCTGTGCAGCGAATTGAGCAGTGTGTACGAGGGTCTCTCTTCATGTGTAGCATTGTTCAAGGATGCAAGAGAACTTACCTCTCACAGAGGGACTTACAAGCCCACATCAACCACCGTCACATGAGAGCTGGGAAGCCTGTTACTCGTCCTCCCATCGAACCCGTGCATCCTCCTATTGCCCCACCACCGGCCGAAATTCCCGAGCGTTTCATAATGCCCCCTGAGAAACATCACATGAGCCACATTCCACCAAAGCAGCACATCATGATGCCACCGCCCCCCTTGCAGCATGTGCCACATGAGCACTATAACCAGCCCCACGAAGACATCCGTGCTCCTCCTGCAGAGATGGCCATGGCTCCGCCGCCTCCCCGCCCAGTCAGTCAGGACACTTTCCGCATCTCAACGAGGAAACACAGCAACTTAATAACTGTCCCCATTCAGGATGACTCCAATTCAGGTGCTCGAGAACCGCCTCCACCAGCGCCCGCACCTGCTCACCATCATCCTGAGTACCAGGGTCAGCCAGTGGTGTCACACCCTCATCACATTATGCCTCCCCAGCAGCACTATGCACCGCCCCCGCCGCCACCTCCGCCCATCAGCCACCCGCTGCAGCACCCTCCGCAGGCGGCAGGCACCCCTCACATGGTGTACAGCCAGGCTCCGCCACCTCCAATGACCTCCGCCCCGCCACCCATAACCCCGCCTCCCGGACACATCATTGCCCAGATGCCACCCTACATGAACCATCCTCCTCCGGGACCTCCCCCTCCTCAGCACGGAGGCCCACCTGTAAATGTAAATGCACCCCCTCCCCATCACTATAATCCCAGCTCTTTGCCACAGTTCAGTGAAGATCAAGGAACTCTTAGTCCCCCTTTCACACAGCCTGGGGGAATGAGTCCAGGAATATGGCCAGCTCCCAGAGGGCCGCCTCCACCTCCAAGGATGCAAGGGCCTCCTGCTCAGGCCCCACTTCCTGGACCACATCACCCTGATCAAGCCAGATACAGACCCTATTACCAATGATACAAGCAACTATATGAATAGAGAATGCCATGAAGAAGATAAAACTAAATACAGAAGCCTTTTAATTAATTGTTTTGGGGTTATTTTGTTGTGGTTTTTTAAGAATACTGTCATTTTGACTGTAAGACATTTTGAGGTTTGAATCTTAAATAATTTTTAAGCCTTGGCTGTAGGACTCTTAACTTCAAATACTCTGTAGTGCTAAAATAAGTGGCTTAGTAGACCACAGTTGCATTTTAACAGAACTTCTGTTGCTAGTGTGGCTAAATTGTCCTAAGATGATCACTTGTAATACTATTTCCTGGAGAAGATGAACACGTGTTGTACCATTCTGAATATTGTTTTTGTTAAATCCAGTGTTTTTGTTAACCTGTGTACAATAATTAAATCGAAATATGGTTGTAAATGTGGTGAGTTTTTATATAAAGTTAACATACGCATAGTTCTGGGACACCATTTCAGCACGTACACCTTCCAAACGGCAGTCTAGTGAAATATTAAAGGGACTTTAACATTTCTCCTACTGCCATTTACCGTTACTCATAAGGATTTCAGGCTGTAATGAATTTTTGGCACTAGAAATCACACGTGCAGAATTCTGCATTTACCACGTTTCAGCTTTTCTGGTTTTTTCTTTATGCATCAAAATGAATCTGTCAAAGATACAGCTTTGGGTATGACATGAAACCATGTGTTGTGGGGGTTTTTTTGTTTGGGTTTTTGGAGTTTGTTTTAAAGCTAATTTTGATTCAGGAGGTTCTGTTTACATGTGAGTTACTCAGTGGAGTTCAATTCAAACTACTGTGTTTACCTGTGGCTGTGTTTGTGTGGAAGTGGCTGTAAACTTGCTTGCCATGTCCATGAAAAGCAGCTTCTTTTAAGTAGGGAAGACATGTTTGCCTCTCTCACTTTATATAATGTGTACAGTAGGAAAACTTCCTATTTGGATAATATGAGAAAAGTGGTCTGAAATCCCACGTGTAGATACAAAAAGGTACACATTATTTATCTGTTTTGATTTTGTGACACAGGTTTAATTGAACAGACAGTTGTTAGATGTTTTGCTTTTCTCAAAAACTAGCAATATAAACAGGCTTTTAGGTCTGTTTTTGTCCAAAATTTATGTTTTATAAGAATACTTTTAAAGAGAAATGTAATATAAAATGAAAAGATTCCTTCTTTTATGCAGCCGGTAGCAGAAAGAGATGCGAACAGGACAGTAGTGTCTGTTGGTTGGGGTGCTTATCTTTGCATTTCTGATCAGTATTTGCACTGAGCCATTGTTTTTCCAAATGCCACATTTCTGGCAGTGGTGCTTTTAGATGAAGTCCTTCGGGATATTTCTAAAGTTTGTAGTTTCCTACTGTTCTCAAATAATCTGAGCCATCTTAAAGCCTCAGTGTTACTTTCTTATTTTGTAAACATTCTCTTCCAGAACCATAAGTGTTAAATTTATGAAAAGAGCTGTGACAGTGCAACATTCCAAATTTTGTATTCTTACGTCTAAACTTCATATTTTTAATTGGTAGAGCAAGGGCTCTTTAGATTTATTTTGTTCTTGACTGCCATTGATTTCCTTGTGACCACAGCCAAATCTTTTAGACTGCCTTTCAAGTAAATACATCTTCAGAGACGGGATACAAGTAAATTCTGGGGTATGCAAATGGCCAGTAAGTGTCAACTGCTTGAAAATGTACTTAGCTGTAACATACTTCTTTCTAAGAGAGAGTTATTTGGTGTGGTTGCTCTGAAAACTAAGTAATTTTAAATAAAATACAGTGATGAAGAAAAGAAGCTAATTGTAATAGTGTGCTATGAAGCGGGCTGGTTGAAAATTTACTGTTTCTATACATGTGAAGACAAAAATGGCTCTGCCAGTATTCTTTTCTTTCAGTAACTAACAAACACATGAGGAACTTTTGAGGACCCCTTCTGTCACAGTGAAATTGACTGGGAGGAGGCGTATTTATGTTACAGCACATGATTTCGTCTGGGAGGAAATCTGCATGTCTGATTCTTGTCCTTTGACTCTGCCAAGCCAAGCTCAGGCCCGACACAGCTGTGTCACAGGGACTCGCTGAGGCCTCCAGTGCCGGCTCGCTGTGCTCGGACACGTGCGGCTTCCAAGGGCCAGGCATCCGCTTCACCAGTGCTCTGTGTTTGGGAAAATGGAACATTCTGGAATGAGCTACTACCTGTCAGTCACAGGTGATGAGGAAATGAGGCAACTCTTTCCATGGTGCTGAAGTAAGTCAGGTTGCAAACTTCTGTCACATAGGCGCCCATCTCCTGACCCAGATGTAGGGTTCAAAATATTTCTGGGTCCGAAGCTATTCTTGAAGTTACTGCTAAAGTGCTTTCCTGAAAATTCCGATAAATTGATGAAGGGAAAACAGCAGTTTTTGCTCTATCAAGAAGCACAAAAGATGAATGTATCTCTGTCATTGTCACTGTAGACAGTGTGTGAGAATTTTTTTCTCTGTAATTGAAACAAAGGTGACATACGTCATATGGACAACGATGTATTATTACCCAAAAAACCAGTGGGATCCCTTGAGCTGGTTAGTAACCATGGACCAAAAGTCTGATAGAGAACTTAACTGAAAAGTCATCCTATTTCTTCATCACTGCCTCAAGTCCAAGACAAGGCAGGTCTTGGACTTGAATCAAATTTCTATGTTATCTTGTAAGAGGAAGACTTAAATATATTTTTTTAATTACTAAATCTGGATTAGATTATATATATAAATCTATTACCTGTGTAACTAAGGGCACTGTTGATGTTTTCATATTTTCAGAGTTTAAAAATGCTTCCTCTGGTTGAAGCCCTTGTTAACTGTCTTTTTAATTTGTTTATGGGTTTGGTGTATGTTTTACCATGGCTTTTTCCTTGATTTGTTGGTTGGATTAATATTTTTTTAAAATACGTGGTCATTTACTGAGAGGTTACAAAATACATGTGTTGTATTTAATTGTGTAATTGACAGTGTTAGAAATGGTGACATGTGATTTCTTTGGATCCCTTCTTACTGTAAAGACGAACATTTGAATTTAATTAATTACATTTATTTTGAATAAATATCCTTGTCTCTGGCAGTGATCTCCTTCCTGAAGCATTGCCAAGCAGATCTCAGGTTTTAAAGAGAGCTCTGACATTTGAATTTGTCAGCCATTGCAGGTTCCTGTAACAATGTCGCATAAGCAATGAAAAGGAGTTCTATGATGGTTTGTGTTCACCATGGAAAGAATGAAAGGACACCAGCAGATGGCCTGAAAATATTTGTGTTTTAGATGCTTGTCTCCTTACACTTCATCCTTGATTCCATCTCTGACTTTGCTTAAAAAGTTGTCTGCAGCCATGCATACCTTATAACTGGGGGACCAATAGTGTGAACGATCCTTTCTGTTTGTGGTGGGTTTTTTTAATTCTGTTAACATGATGACTGGTTACCTACATGTGATAAGTTATATTTTTCATGCCTTTTAAAAAGAAAAAACTGTGAATTAATTTTTTTAAAATCTGATCCAAGAGAATTGTAAAACCTTACTGGATGAATTTTCACTTCCTGCTCTCAAAGACTGTCAAAAACTGTTTGTTAAAAACTGAAGTGGAAGTAATTCCACTACTACCTAACTACTTTTGAATTTGCACACATAGCACAGGAGAAAAACCGTCTTCCCCTTAGTGGAAGTCAGGTGTTCTCAAAAACACATTTGTGGATATGCTTTCCCTGTGGATCAAATCTGAACACACCTCTCTCTATTTAAACTTTTCTGCTCTCTAAAACTTGTGTCTGATTTCAAGTTGTTTCTTTCTGTGTGGATTGCTGGGCTGCTGACAAAAGCAGGTACTGGTTTACAGCAGAAGGTCCTGTCAAGCCTGGGAAACTGGAGGAGCACAGTGGATTGGAGCTGCAATGAAACACTGAATGTATGGGAAATAAATCTGAACTTTTCCTCTTTGTATGTATGACAGAGTCCGGCAGAGAAATGTGCAAGGTTTTGATTCACTTTCATCCTGATTACTTTTCCAAAGAAGATATCAGCATTATACAAGTTGTATTTCCCTTTGTATTTATTTTATGGTGTTAAAAACAATTCTTAACAACTCACAAATCATCTTGATACAGTAATAGTCCCTTCACAATTGTGAGCTTTTGCACTGTGTTTAGAAATATTATATTCACACTAATGATTCACACTGACCAGCTTGCAAACTTAACTGGCTGCATTTGTTTGGGCGATGTGAGTAAAAATAATGATGTTTAAATCCCATTTTAGTTTTGACTTTGCCATGAGACACCAACTTTAGAAACTTTCCCTACACTAAATGGGATTCCTCTATTCTCTTGAACATGAGACATTAACTTGTGGGTGTTTTTTTCTTATTTTTTAAAATTTATTTTCAGTGTACTCAGTTCATGAGTGCAAGCGGTTAAAATATTAAAAAATGCAGCATACATCCAGAAATGTGTGCGTGCAATAGTAGCAGGAAGCTGGTAAATTAGCTCAGTCATGAAACTTCAGTGAGTAATTTTGATAATACAACTCAAGTAATTCTTGAGTGCCAGTAGGACTCATTGTAATACAATACTGGAAGTGGGAAGAGAGATAATGTGTGCAGGCAGGCAGGAATGTTTCCATTTTTATGTTGTAATGTTTCACAAAAGGGCTTCAACATAACTGCTTAGAAAAAAAACCCAAATGAGTAACTAAATAGAAGTATGTGTCTGTCGTCAAGAGCTTTCTTCAGTTTTGTTTGTGAGGACCAATGCTTGAACACACCTCCAAGATAATTTATGGTGAATTATTTCCTCCACTAAATAAAATCACATAAGTGCTGGTGATTGTTCCTCAATTTGTTCTTTGTCATTTCTGGGTCAGGTAAACTTTCAGACCTCTTCTTAGGAAGCAGAAGGGAGCAATGCATATAGACTGAGAAAACAAATTCTCCACCCTCAACACAAGGGTGTGGAACAGAGAGCTGTTAGTAGCATTTCAGTAAGGAAGTGCTTAAGGCTACTTCTTCCTTCATAGGAACTCAGTTTGAAATTGAAAAAAAAATAAAGGTTTGCATGTTATAATCCTCTCTTCATTGGCCCTAAGACCTTGAATAAACTATTTTAATTTTTTGTTTCTGTATTTCACACTGCACTGCAAAGTGATAATTAGGCTTGGAGCAGGCTTGAATATCACTGGCTCTGTGGCTTCTCCATTTTCTTTCCCTCTTGCTGGCTGTAAAATTGTTACTTAGGTACAAAGTGTCTGCACTGTGCTGAAAAGAGATAGACTCAGGATATGTCGTGAGGAATTAACATGATACCTGTGAGCTCTCCAAAAAGCAGGAGAATTTGGAATTTGCCTTTTTGCTTAACTCCTGAGTAAAATACTAAGACACAGTCTATAGTACTGCTCTGAGTAGAAACAGTACCCAATGCAGGATGTTTAGAAACCTAAATAGCCAGGTTTCTGAAGGTCCCTGTCTCAAAAATAAAGCAGTAAATCTGCATCACCACAGTATACCACAACAAGATGTTATAATCTTCATGTGGGTAAACTGCCCAGAAAAATGCTAGTATTGGAATTACAGAGAATTGCAGAAATAACCAGTACCTGGAGGAAGTATCTCATGAAGCATCAGAAGTACAATTGCTGCTGGTGTCAACATTGAAAAATAAGGAGTAGGGTGATTTAAGAGCATGGCAAGTAGCTGGTAGGGATGTGTGATATGGGAGCAAAGCTCTCTAGCCAAGGCTGTCCAAGTACCATGTCCATTTAAGAAATGGTGAATAGTTTTGGAAGGGGGATTTACCCTCTGTGGCACTGTGCTGTGTCAGATGAGTCATTAGTATAGAAAAGAATTATTCTGAGATGTGCAATATAGAAAAGATCATTTTTTATTAACCTGAAACCTGACCAAAAATCCCATATGGTTTTGAAGTGCAGTATGTGGTATTCCACCAGATACTGAACTTCATACATTGCTTTTCATAGGGAAGTTTGCCTGGGTCTGTATAGGTGCATATGAGCACAGGACTGAAAAGATCAGCTTGAGTCTGACAGTTCAGATTACACTGGTATGATGTGGTATCATGATTTTCATAAACATGTTTAAATCTCATCATAAAAGCAGTTTAATTTTTTGTTCTAGCTGGAAAGGATCTCACCATTGTAAAAATGAGGAACCATCTTCTAATATCTTGTTTGTGTTTAAGTTTAGCCAGTTCATTTTCTTTCCCCTTACAGGACAATATTATTTTTTAATATTTCATAACTTTTCCTCTCTCCTAGGTTAAATCTCTGTATCTATTATCTATTTATCTTTTTGCCAGTCCTTAGATACAGGTTCTCCATTTTACAAATACCTTCATAATAATTTTCTTCATTAACATTTGATTTCATCTTTCTTGAACTGGAGAGCTCAGTCCTGAAGTTCAGAGTATTTAGAGTGAAATTTCCCCTGTGCATTGCACAGTATCACAGAATCGCAGAATGTGCTGAATTGGAAGAGACCCAGAAGGCTCATCAGGCCCAACTCCTGGCCCTGCACAGCACCATCCCTGCAAGTCACCCCATGTGCCCGAGAGCATCGGCCAAACACTTCTTGAATTCTTGTCAGGCTGGTGCTGTGACCACTGCCCTGGGGAGCCTGTTCCAGAGCACAGCAACCCTCTGGGGGAAAAACCTTTTCCTAATATTGAACCTGAATTTCCCCCAACACAACTTCAGGCCACTCCCTCAGATCCTGTCACTGGTCACCACAGAGGAGATCAGTGCCTGCCCCTCCTCTTCCTCATGAGGAAGTTGTAACCGCAGTGAGGTCTCCCCTCAGTGTCCTTCAGGCTGAAGAGGCCAAGTGACCTCAGCCACTCCTCATATGGCTTCTCCTCAAAGTCCTTCACCACCTTTGTTGCCCTCCTTTGGACATTCTCTAATAGTTTATTACCTTCTTATATTGTGGTGACTGAATAACTTTCTTGTTCTGGAAAGATCTGTTGTGTTATACTCTATGTTTTTTGGAAGACTGCATTAGAAGGGCAGTTTGGTAGTGTGCTAATTGTACCTGTCTTCAGGTACTGCTGTGCAGATTATCTGGCACACGAGACATACCTGACAGTGAATCTGCTGTGGCATGTTCAGAAGAGCAGTGGGTTGGTACAGCTGCAGGAAGCAGCATCTCTGTGACACCACCAAGGACCATGTCTGCCACACCAGGTTAGCTACATGATCACCCACTACAGAACCAAAGCTTGTTATTCATCTGCAAATGCATGAGTGTTTCCTGAAAGCTAAACTTGTCTACTTCTGTCTTCAAGCTCACCTAATTCTTTTTATATTCAAAATCTCCTCAATCTTAATACTGACTTCCAGCTTAGTTCATTAGCAGAACACTTTCTCCTTTCCTTCAGCCCTTCTTCAAGTCCAAATGCACATTTTTGGACACCCCAGCTTGACTGAAAGTCAAAACCAGACTTCAAAAACTAAACTCTTGCGATTTCAGAGTGCTGTTTCTTTCAGACTCCAGGAATGGTTCCATTTTCCTCTAGGCTGAAAATTTTTTTACCTCTATAACTTGTTATATAAAATTAAGAGTTCTGTCACTTTGGGCGTTCTTCTCTGTTCTTCTCTGAAAGTTGTGATGTAGTTCATCTTCAAGCCTTAGACTTCCAGCAGGGGTTAATTGATGGCAGTTGTGCAGGGTATCAGAGGAGACTCTTTAAGCTGAAGCCCTCTGTCCATAGATCCAGACAATTCAGCCTGCCTACCTGGCAGCTCCACACCCACAGCTGCTCCAGCCAGGTTCTGGGGCTGGTGTCTGTCCACAGGCTGGGTGTCACTGACCATGAGCTACCTTGGTGGTGCATGGACAGATGCAGCCATACAGTCACTGACACCATGGCAGTTCACTATATATGTATATACAATGGTTCACTATCAATGTTTCCTCCCTTGTGCAATTTACACAAGCCAAATCCAAATCATGTTTTGATCTGAAAATCCTGTGTCTTTCCTGAGCGATCTTCATAATTAGGTACATCAGTCACTATGTACACTGTGTTTATGCTTGTGGTAGTAAGGCGAGAGCAAGTCCAACTCAGTCTACTAAATATCTTACAAACCATCAAGAAAACTTTATACAAGTTATGTACATGCTTAAGATAAAATATCAGTCCTAAGTATTATCCTGTGGTGGTACCCAATACAAGATTTCAAATATTTATAGATTCTCAAGTAACTGTACAGATTGTCTACAAACTGTGGTATGAAATAAGAAAAATCTGTGTGATTTTAGCCTCCATATATATACATAAATACATTTATATATACAGAGACACATAAAGACTAACAAGCCCATTCCAAAACATGGAACATAATCATATGTAGAAAATCCTTCTCAAGGTATTTAAAAGTATCCTTCTGTCTTCATGCTCATCACAGCATCCACATTCATCTTCTGTGACATTGTGTTGCTGGAGAATATTATACTTAGTAAGTTAAGTCTAAAATTTTGTTTCTGTTGGAATCTGTAGGGAATAAAAAAATAAATTCCACATTCTGTTAGGAGTAGCCAGGGTAGGTGTCATCTGGTAAATGATGTTTTGATCCCCTAAAGCATTTGGGTGGGAAGACTGGGCTCTGACATTTCCTCCTTACAGGGTTGCCCTGTGCTGGATACCGCCCATCTCTCTAAGTCTGTGATGAAAGGCTGCATGTGTCCCTTCCTCATCTCTGTTTCCTGACTCCCCTTCTGCCTGAGACATTTAGATGAACTGGACTAATGCTGATTTCTCTGCCACAGGGTTATTCTACCAGTGACTTTACCATGGAAGAGCTGTGGTGGACAGGTGAGGAGACCAGGTGAGGCACGCTTTGCTTGCCTTTCCTCTGCTGCATGCGCACCGCAAGGCTCGTGAGCCGAGCCCCGTCTCTCTGACTCCCGTAAGGTTTTGCTGTAAGTCAATCCCATCAATAAACTGTCTGGTGGCTTTCTGCCCTGGGCTGACACAAGAGCTCAGGTGTGAAGATGCTTTTGTTATCTGACCTATCCATTTCTATGAGCAGCTTGGGCTGCATTTTCTACAGCTGGAGGCCATAGCCAGAGCCTTACTGTGCACTCCCGGCTGCGCAGTCCATTCCTGGGGATGATGACGTAGTCACTGCTTCTGCCCTTCTCCTGCAATGAGCACAAGAAGTTGTGGGTTAGGAAACAGATTGCTTTTCTTTTTCTGTTTCTCCTTTTTCACATTAAAGAAGGTTTTGATTTTTAAATCTCTGGAACCTGCCTGGGAAGTTGACATAGAAGAAAGAAGGCTCTCATTTGTCAAGCTATTATGACCCCCACCACATCTCTGGGTCAGTGCAGAAGATCTGGACCAGTCCAGATAAGTGGGATTAGACAATTTCCACAGGAGCAGCATTCTGGGTCAGGTACATTTAAACACATTTATTGTATGCAGGATCCTTTCTTGCTATTGATTTAAGAACACTCCCAGAAAGGCCATCACTGAATCTGGCAGTACGAATTTATCCACACTACTTTAGCACTCCTTTTTAAGACAGACTGGGCTGGAAAGCCTATATGCAAGCAGGATAAAGTCTGCCTTTCAAGAGCCACTGCAGCAACTTGAGCAGTCTCTCTGCCAGATGGGTGACCACAGAGGACTGCTGGTGGATGGGCACCACGTTCCTCCCATGGACGTGACTTGAAGTCCACAGCCAGGCCAGCCACCAGTGGGAATTATTCATTTCTTTCACAAATGGTTTTCCACACACCTGAACCAGGAACCACTTTTGCTCTTCAGTTTGATTGGAGCCCAGCTGAGTTTTAATGACTATCTTTTTGAAAATAAGACAGTGTAGCATCCACAGCTATAGCTGTGCAGGGCACTGCAGTACTGGAAAGGCACTCAGGTAGTGAAAGATTAAGACTGTAGTGTTACCTCAGCAAGCTTTAATTTGGGGGAGTTGGCTATGTCCTTCTTCAGCAAAATGTGTAAAACTGCGTCATGAATAGTGAGGAAAAACATGGATGGCTTAATCTCTTCATCAAAAAATGCACTTCTCTCCAGTTTGTCCAGGAGGCCCTCTGTGAGGGAACAAAATCAAAGACTGAAGTGACCTGCAGGCCTTAAAAATGAAGAAATTGTGTATCCTGAGCATGCCCACTGGGTGAATATGGGAGTTGCTGGTGTAATGCACTGTTTTATTTATTAGAGCAGATGACTTTACAGATATTAAGACAATGGAACATAAATGCCCATCAGTAACTCCCTGCTTTGTGCCAGGCAGGAAGGAATTTGAGCCCCTTTTCTTATTTAATGTCTAACCCAGGGTGCATGATAGTTGGTCTTGCAGCCCAGAGCTGTACAGTGCAGCAGTGGCCAGTGGTAAAAGGAGCCATCACACATGGTCCCAGCCTTTTGGGGACAGCATGAGAGGGACAACAGCTCCACTTGTGGGACCTGTTTTCTATCCAAGACTGGAAGGTAAAACTGGGTGATCCTCCACAGCCATACTCAGTGGTCAACAGGGGAGGCAGTGGGACAAGGCATTTGTAGAGATGCCAATGCAAAGGCAAGTACTCACCGTGTGCCCCAGCAATGTAGAGGTCAATGTCCAGCCGGGCAAATTCTTTCAAAGTCTGTTAAACCAGAAGGAGGCACCATTTAGATTCTACTGGGCTTGCTGACACTGTTATAGTGATTAGCCACAACAAATATACCAACCACTCTATGATATTTAAGATTTATGATGGTAAGTGGCTCTAGACTCAAACTCTGTTACACATAGAGGCAGGACAGTATCTTCACATGGCTGCCAACAGGGATGGCCAAGCCTTTTGAAAAGAGGCAGTACTGAAAATGTTTAGCTCACAGAGAAGCAGGTGATCTTTCATCAGTTGTATGGCTTTGTTGTGGCACATGATACATGATGAAACTAAAAAAAAATTACTTCACAATCTTCTAGGGGAGATTTTTATTACTGGGAACTTGAGCAGAACTACAGTTCACACTGTCACAGTGGGTCTTTAGTTCCTATGGAAATAGATTTACACACTCTCTGTGTCTCTAGACAGTTAACTGTAGTTGCTACTGTTGAAAATGTTGTGCCTTTTGCTTTGTTCAAGGTGATCTGGGGAAGCAAAAGCAGGAGGATAAATGGAACTCCGGTGTTCCAACTCCAGCTGGGTGTTTAAAGTAGTATTTCATATCTACATTTCTGTAAAGCTTCCAGGTAAAGAAAGGGTACCACAGTCAACACTTTAATTCCAAGACAATTTATCTTGATTATTAATTATTGACATTTAAACTATTTCCTAACATTTTCTATAAAAAACGTACATTCAAATTCACATAAACTCAAAGTTTGCTACTGGCCTTCCAGTCCATGTGGCAATGCCTTTAAGAAGCAGACTACAAACACAGAATAGAATGGTTTTGGTTGGAAGGGAACTAAAAGATCATCTTGTTCCAAACCCCTGCCCTGGACAGGGAGACAACTGAGCAGGTTGCTCAGAGCATAATCCAACTTGCCATTGAACAGTTTCAGGGATGGAGCACCCACAGTTTCTCTGAGCAACCTGTTACAGTATTTCACCACCTTCACAGCAAAAGCTTTCTTCTACTCTGGACCTGCCCTCTTTCATTTTAAAGGCATTGTCTCTTGTCCTGTCACTGCATACCCCTGTAAGAAGTCCCTCTCCATGCTTTTTTATAGGCTCCCTTTAAGCATGGAAAGGCCACAGGGAGATCTCCTCATAGTCTTCTCTTCTCTAGGCTGAACAACTCCAGCTCTCTCAACCTTTCCTCATAGGAGAGATGCTCCAGACCTCTGATCCTTTCCATGGCTCTTGTCACAAGACCTGTTCTAAGATATCCATGTCTTTCCTTTGTTGGGGACCCCACAGGTGGTCACAGTACCTTGGGTGAGGTCTCATGAGAGTGGAGTAGAATCTCTCACGAGAGTGGGGAAGAATCACCTGCTGGTCACACTTCTTTTTATGCAGCCCAGGATTTGATTTGCTTTCTGGCCTGTGAGTGCACGTTGCCAGGTCATGTCCAACTTTTCATTCACCAGTATTCCCATCTCCTCCTCTGCAGGACTGCTCTCAATCCGTTTATTCCCCAGTCTGTATTGATACTGGGGATTGCCCTGATCCAGGTACAGCACCTTGCACTTGGCCTTGTGGAACTTCATGAGGTTCAGATGGGCCCAATCCTGTGCAGGTCCCTCTGGGCACCGTCCCTTTGCTCATGTGTATCCCCCAAGGGTAACTGCATTTTTAAATTTGTCTGTCATATGATCACTGTTTGTTTTGTGAATTGTGATTACCTTTTGAAGGACTGTCATGGCAGAAAAATCAAGGAAGGACACTGATGAGAAATCCAGAATGATGCTGTGGAGGTTGACTGGGGGCACAGTGATGCCAGCGGGGAGGTCAGTGCCCCAGTTGATCCGAATGGGCAAGTCTGTCATGACGGTGGGCTGGTCCAGCTCCTCTATTTTGTCGTTGTCTAACTCTTCATCTGACTCATATGTTGGCTTAGCCATGCAAATCAAGCCTTTCTGTGTTGACACAGAAGAATTTCATAATTAGTTCTCTTCTTTAATACCCCCCCAGGGTAGTGGTACTTCTTACACAAGGGCAAGAGTAGTGGCAACACATAAGTGATCTTCCCATGAGATAGAGCAGGACCCACCGGAAAAATCTGTCTCTCCCTTGTCTGGAGAAGTATGGAAATTATTTAATCATCATCATCATAATCACGTAATGATGGCTTTTTATGGTTTCCAGAAGCCAGTTGTCAGATACATTTTAAATCAATAATTTTAGAACAAGACAACAAAAGGCAGGATTTGAGCAGGGAGAAAACCAGCTTTATCCTACCATTAATGCAGAAAGATATTGGGATTCTATATTGGGATATATGATCAGATCTGTGAGATCTGATCCTGCTATTTGTTGCCAAACAAAGCTCCAGTGGACACATACAAGCTCTGCCCATGGTAAATCTGTAGGTCTCTGTGAGATCCATTTAAAATCTTGGTTTTTAAATGTGTTTATGTCATGAAGTGGCAACGTGGGGAATAATGTATCTAATTAAGAAGAGAGGCTGTGAGGCCCTTCTCTGCCATGTAAAACCAGGAACCTTGGTTGCTCAACTCCCCCTCACTCCCCAGGAGTTGCCTTACATACTGGTGTCACTTGCAGCTCTCCTTTCTTTAGCATCTTCCTAATCTTCCTCAGAGCTTTATTGCGTTTCCTCAGGACTCTCAGTGGGTTGAAGCCAACCTGAAAAAACAGCACTTTGACTAATTAAAAAAAGAAACACCTCTGTGACACCAGGGGAAGGATGAAGCATCTCATACAGTTTTTCATTACAGTAATGATGACCGTAGTTTGAGCTTGATGTTGTCTACCACTTCTCACAAATTCAAACAAGGGCTCTTTCTAGGTTGGAAGGATGTCTACAGGAATGGCTACAAATGAGGCAGTGCTACCTGTACTGCTTTAGGACACCAGCATGGACAGCATTATAGCAGTGACAATGCTTACACAGGCACAGCTGGCACAGTGCTCATCTGCATTATGAAGCGGTCACTCTGACCAAGATCAGAGAACTCATAGTTTGTATCTGCTTTGTGCCGCATGACTGCAGCGTGGGTCATTCATCTACTCTTTTCCCTGAAGAAAAAAGCAAGATTTTATCACGTTGGCAGGTAAACTAGGCTAATAATAAAATTAGGCTAAAATACTAAATTCCTGCAAGTCTTCTGCCTCATTCCTCTAGTACATAGAGGAGAAAGGTGTTAGATGTATCTGTATTTGTAGAGAAAGAGTGGTGTGAACATCTGCACTCAGAAATTAAAACTTCAGGCTCTTCTGAGGTAAAAGCCAAGCACATGGCAACCCCTCATTCCTCTGGCAGTTTCAGTCCCTCACGTGAAGAATGAACTGCGTATTTCCAGTGCTCAGGGGAGTCCCTGCTTATCAGCTCTCCACTAAGAGCAGCAGGAAGGGGAGGTTGTGGTGCCAGTTGTGTTCAGGCTGGGGATGGCAGGCCTCATTCACACTGTGTGGGCTCAGGGCTCCTGGACCTCTGTGCTGGTTATGGAAAGACTGGCTGCATTCACCAGTTTGCTATGAAAGATGTTAAGACCTCTTTGATAGAATGATTCCATTTGGCATTCTTCTGATTGTTGTAGTTACGTTCTTGGGGCAAGATGAGGAAACTAGAATTCACTGTGTGAAAATAATACAAGAGCAAATAAAATAAAATAAAATAAAATAAGATAAAATAAAATAAAATAAAATAAAATAAAATAAAATAAAATAAAATAAAATAAAATAAAATAAAATAAAATAAAATAAAATAAAATAAAATAAAATAAAATAAAATAAAATAAAATAAAATAAAATAAAATAAAATAAAATAAATTTCCCTTTGTAATATTTTTATTTGCACTCCTTTCTTCTGAAAATATATATTGTTATGGTATAAGTATAAATATGGTATAACATTGCTATGGTGTAAGTTCAGTAAGAGTCAAAGCTTCTCCTTCTCAGAGGTGTGTGTATACATGTTATAATACAGTAGTGGCAGCAGTATAATGATAATTCACTCTTGAACTGTGGAATGACTACATATCTAGCTGTTATTGAGAAACTGTATCCACCTTAATGTGTCACTCAATTCATATGTTCAGAACAGCCCCAGACACTTACAGCAGTGATGAGTTTCTCTCTGAAGAATTCAATATTAGCAAAGAAGATTGGCGAGGAGCATCTGAAAATCTTCACTCCCTCTGGCTCATAGATCTGTAAAACGAAGCAAAAGTATCAGTAGCAATGTTTGTTATAGAAGCACAAGTGCAGCAGGTGGTAAAAGAAATGAGATACTTCTTACATCAGTGTAATCCTTCCTGTTTCTGTAGATGTTACTTCTCCCAACATTGGCCAAAACAGTGCAGCTTGGACTGTGAACAAACATACACACAATTATTGCTGTCCTACATCGAAACTTAGGGGATGGGAAGGATCAAATGAAACCATCTCAGCTGGGGTGGCACACTGAAGCAAGCCCCACATCCAAAGGCTTACACCTGTAAATTATTTTCTCATGCATGGCTGCTGGACAGACCGAGGCACAGACAGGGCTGTTGCCCTTCTCTGTTCAGAGGGAGATAACTTGTAACAGGAGGCCCTGGGATATCATTGTATGCAACAAGTACTCACATCTGGGAGCGGATCACCACTGTCAGCAGCTGGAACGCCACAGCTGTTGCTAGTCCAATGTCCAGACCTAGAAGGACAGCAGCTATGAAAGTCACCACCCATATAACCTGTAATGAGACAGAGGATGGCAACATTATAAGCATGTCAAGAACCTGGGTCATGAGCTCAGGGTGGGAGCAGGAACAGATCTCAGATCTGGTCCAGGATGTCCATCTGCTTTTAGTGAGGTTTTTTCCTTGTAAAACAGGGCCAGAATCACCAACCAGCACCAGGGAGTGTTTCTAGGGACAAAAATTTCTAGACAATAAAGGCTTAAAATGGGATAGATGGTTCACTACATGCTCTATGAAAATCCAGCAGAAAGGCAAGATGAGCAGTAAATCAGAAATCTGGTAAAGCTGAGAGTTGTAAAAGTGCAAATATAGGTGTTGTGAGTGTACACAACTGGTAAATGACTAGATAATACTGAATAACTTTTAGCCACAGAGCTCAAAGCATTTTAATGGGACAAATAATTGTTTGATGGCTGGGTAACTGAGGCCTGGAACAATTTGTGAACCTAAATTTTCTGAGGGGTAACAAGTCCTATCGTCCAGCCACAAGCTTTACCATTTGGATTAAACCCTTCAAGTCCCAGTTTTCATTTGTTTCTTGATGTGTATCTTCCATATAACACATTGTGTGATTGTGAGAAAGTGTCCCTGAATGCTTAGTCAAGGCAGTAGATATTTGGATATTTTCTGTTATTTAGACATTTTCTGTAACTGTCCTCTCTATTTGACTTTATATAATGCACTGTTTCAATAGATTTTGATGAAATGGATGAAAATTATGTTAAGAGTGAGAATCCACTCAAAATAAATGGGACAAAATGAAAACATAAGCAAGGGATATACCAGTAAAAAAGGCATGCAATCATTTCTGTTTAGTGAAGTAACACAGGGATAAAAAAAGAAAATTCATATGACAGATTACTTTTTCAAAGCACTTCTGATGCTTGTGAAACTGAACTTACACAGTCATACTTGTCCTTTCTCCAGAGGATGGCTACTTCCTTGAACTGCATGAGCATTCCTTTCAAATTGCCAAGAGCCAATGATGCAAGGACTGACTGTTGAAAAGATCAAAATACATGTTCTGTGTTTAAGCAAGCAAAGAAAATGTAGAACATTAGGAATTTAAAAGATCATACAAATAGGGCCGAAGTGCAGCTTTGGGAGCTGCTTGCAGTGTATCACTGCTGCTGGAACATCCTCAGCTATGGTGCAGTGCAGGTGTCTGACTTGAGGCTGTAAATCCCACTTATTCTTGGCATCTGAAAGTTGGTGCTGTGGTTTTTGGTGTTTGGGTGCTAGTGTTCCCTTTGGAGGACCAGATACAGTGGTCCTCTCTGGCATAATGTGGGAAGAAGAACCTAGCTTTTCAAGCCCTATCTGGCTCCCACTGAAGTCTATGAACACTCACAGTGTGCTCAGAGCAGCCCTGTCTTTGGGAAGCAGAAGGAAGCATTAGATGAAACCAGTGAATACCTTCTGTAGTGGTGCCAGGAGAAACCCAATGGCCAAGATCACAACCAAAACAATGACAGATGAGATAATGCCAGCAATCTGCATGAAAGAACAATTCCACAATGAATAAGTGCCCACAGGCATTATGGTTAGCTTGGAAAAAAAGAGCTGTCTTTCATTAAATGCCACCGTGACCTGTTGTCTTCTATACCTGTGTTTTGCCTCCTGTGCTCTCCTGTACACCTGATCTTGACAGAGCAGTGCTGGAGGCAAATCCCTTGAATGATCCACCAACTATATTACCCAGCCCAAAAGCAATTAGTTCCTGAAATAAAAATAAAAGAGATTGTTCATAAGAGCTGGTCTGTGACAATTATTCACAAGGCAAAGCTTTCCTAAAATTACTTATTTCCCATTGATAAATTCAGTATATTGATTTCTATGTTATTTGCCTACCTGGTTGCCATCTATTGGGTAGTCATGCTTGATGGAATACACTTTAGCCACGGAGAAGGCTACTGCAAACCCAACAATTGCGATGGAAATGCCATCACCAATGCATTTCTGGAGGATGCCTACATCAGGTGCAACAGGCACTTGAAATCTGAAAGACAAAAATTACTCATTAAGGAGATGCTTAACCGTCTTTTGCAGATCCTAGGGAGAATTCCTCTCTGGACTTTTTTTTTCCCCTTCTTTTTTTTTCCAGTGAACTGAAATCTAAAGAAAGGAGATTCTTGAGCAGAAATAGCTGCTCCACTGCAAACTTCACCTATGAGTACCCCTGGGGCTACAGAGACCATCCATACAGAGACTCACTCTGCTGTCCCAGTAAATGTCTTCCTCCCTTTTTTTTAACTTAACATGTGCCTCCTGATTCTTGATGCCAAAATTCTAGCATAGCCAAATGAAGTCTACATATAGCTATATATTCTATATGTGGAGAAATAATCTTTATGTGGATATAGTCCTGGATGGGCAGATGTTGAGGCCTCTGGAGGATAATGGTGCTGAGGAGATGCTGGTGGCTGGTCATGGGACATGGCAGGAGAATTGTGCAGGGTCCTGGTCGCTTCCCAGGGCTGGTGGTGGCTGCTGAACTGTGCATGCACTGTGAGGGAAATGGAGGAGTGCAGGAGTGAGTAGATAAATAAAAAGGACAAACATTAACCTCCTGCTCACCAGCTGTCTCAGAAAGTGAAGGACACAATTACTTCATGTCTCAGGGTACTCCTTAATGAGTAGGAGATGTGCTCTAGTGTGTAACTTTTGTGTACTAAAAGTGTGTCAGATCACTGAAAGAAAAATGTTTATTTACCTACTGAAAGAAGATGAAGCAGATAATTTTAATCAGAAACATAGCTGAACTCATTTAACACTCCCAAACTAAAGAGAACATTCTGCTCCACTGGTGAACTGTAAGTCACTTACCCTTCCTCTAGTTTTCCAACAACGGCTACTTCAAATTTTTCTTCAAAGTTCACAAAATAGGAAATCAGTGCTGCTAAGACTGTCTGAAAGATAATAAACCACATGTCCATTAGGGACATTAAAGCAAGAGTGTGAAGAATTTATTAAACACCATTAGCTTCCTTCCCTCACACACTGTCCAGCCTCATCATTAGTGATGACTAGAATTATGCCCCAAGTTTTCACATCCCTTTGCAGTTCAGGCGTCATTCCTGAATGACCTTACAGAGATGGGTTTACATTCATAAATCACACAGATTGTAACAAAATATCTTACTAACGACAGAGATCATCCCACCCAGTAAACCAGGTACGTTCTAACAAGGTGCTGTAATGACTCTGGGGGAAAACAAGTACTGCTTGCAGGGATACAACATCCTCCAGTATTTTAAGGGCTTGCTGCCCCTTTGGGGCTTCCTCCACCCCTCTGCTGCTCAGAGTGGGCAAAACCTTCTGCAGCAAAATAATTTTGTGTGTGGCCATAGATGTCCAGGGATTCTGTGGCTGCTTGCAGGTGTAGTGCAGAGGGGTCTCAGCTGTGGGACTGCAGCTGGCTGCTGTCAGAGCCAATTCTGTCCAAGGAAAAAAATTCATTGTTTATAACACCACAGATATGTTTCAGTTAAGAACAGTTTTGTGGAAGTAAAACATCTCACAATAGCTCCCTAATGCTGTGATTTTTTTCTTTATAGGTAAAATGATAATACATCATTTAATGGATAGCAGGAGAAGAAATAGTTAAAACTCGGCTTCCATGTCGTAACATGGAGAAATTGCAAAATCAAAGGAAGTGACTCACCATGAGGAGTTCGATCGGGATGGGTGTTGGTAACTTTTCCTTGTATCGATCGTTCATTTCTTTTACCACGAACACGATAAGCAAGACAACCAGTGAAGTGACAAGGTCAGCAACGTTTGTTTTTGTGATCTGGCTGAAAATGCTCTCCAGAGTCTGCAGAATCAGGAAGAAACATGTGGTGCTTTAGAAACAGTCGCGCCCTGGCACTATAGTAGCACTATCTCTTCCAGAAGAACCTGAGGATTGTGCTGTTTGGGATTTATTCCCTGAGCCATGATGTGGACTGCAAGCCCCCATGAATGTATGTGCATCTGCCAAATGATGGAAGTATCTGCAGAAGATCCTTCCCACTATTATTATCCAGACTTGCCCTTGAGGGAGGGTTGGAACAACAGGTATGTCCATGATAGGAAATGTGAGCAATGGCGTTGCTGGGCAGGTGCCTTTCTCCACTCCTTCCTTCCTGTCCTTCTTCTCCCTCCTTTCTCATTCAACAGTCCTCAGAGAGTAATATGAAAATTGAATATATATAATATCAGTCCAGTAAAAATGAATAATTACATCCTTAAGGCAGAGTTGAATGCTTAATTGAAATACACCAACACAAACCAGTAAATATTATCAAATTATACCTATGGGGTGTAAATTGGTGCTTGGTAATAAATTTAAAGATTGGTCAAATACTAATAACTCATTTTATAACTCACTAATATTTTTACATTTTTCTCTCATTTTCCCTCCTGCTTTGAGTTTTTATACTGAGTTGTTATTACTGCCTTGTGATACATAGTCAGAAATACATCACAGGTACATCAATAACATTAGCAAATAATGAACACCTAGCACTTACATAGATAATGCCAAATGGTTTATTAAATCCAGGGACAGGTAGCTGAAGCATGAATTTCAGTTGAGATACTAAAACGTGGATAGCTGCAGCAGTTGTGAAACCACTGATTAATGACTGTGATAGATAAATAACAATAAATCCAAACTGTAAAATTCCCAGAAGCAACTGAAACACAAAATAAGCATAGGTCAGTGGGATTCATTTATGTTTTTAAGCAATCTTTCAAAGAAAGACAGCCATATTTAACGAAAGCAACGATTTTCACCTAGTCCCATGCATCCTGAGTTTAAAGAATGTATTGTCACCAGACTTGCAACAAAACTTGACATTTAGCAACAGAGGGCATAATACTAGTAAGATTAATTGCTACAGCAGTTAAAACCCATTATTTTTATTTTATAGCTAAAATATACATCCTAATTTCCAGGGGTTTTAATTCCTATATTTTCACATGGTATAAGTGTTTCACAAAGCAACAAATACATTAGTATGTTAGCAAGGGAGGAACTGTAGGAATTCTTTTATTAGGGAGTAAGGATAAATGTTTTTTTAAAAAAAAACAGTTCCAAATATTTTACTATTGCAAGGCAAAGCGTTTACTCCCCTTGGTGCATCTGCATCATTCACATTACTTTCACAGCTATTTTCTTTTTTGCTGTAGGTGTAGGTTGCAGCTGTGTGGGCTGTGGGCTCAGGCCTGTGCAAAACCAAGGATTTCACAGCACACATGTGAGTGCCTGGTCACTGGAGGGGACAGATGTCTCCTAATTAGTGTGCCAGGGTCGGTTACATGGAAAATGGAAGAGGATTACTTTGGTGACTACAACAGCAGAAACCAGAGAGGAAGGTCAGGCCACTCTCTATCTATTCACATAGGTGCACACACACATACATTTACCAACCTGAACAATCCCAGAAAGGAAGGTTACAGATGCAGCCACCATCACCCTCTCATCGTTTATTGCTGAGGTATTTGTGGAATTGCCATTTCCAGTGCTGTCATCGGGGACCAGCCTGGTGACGACTCCTCCCACCATGAGGCTCAGGACGGGGAAGGGACCTGAGCAGCACAAGGCTTGTTAAAAGATCTGAAGAGGCAGCATGTACTTCTTCATCAGTGGGGAAGGTAAGTGGTGTGCCTGAACTTACCCACTGAGATATGTCTTGACGTGCCAAAGATAAAATAGACCAGGACAGGGAAGAATGCTGCATAGAGTCCATAACTGGGGGGGACATTCACCAGCAAAGCAAAGGCCAGACCTGTAAAGACAGAGGCCCAGGGAAGGTGACGTGTGTGTTGCAGGCAGAAGCCAGCAGTGCCTTGGCACCTGGCTTAGCAGGCTGTGTCAGGACACACATTTCCTAAAGGTACCTTGCAGCACAGCCACGAGCCCCGTGTTGATGCCAGAGACGATGTCATTCAGGATCCACTCCCTGAAGCGGTACGCTGGCAGCCAGGAAACAACTGGAAACAAACCCAAAGCAATTTTTTTGACCCTTTGTGGAGAGCAGCTGCAAAGACACAAGAGGACAAAATTTTGTCAGAGAACCACTCAGCTGAATCACAGCCTGTTTCAGAGAGGTGAGGAAAGTGGAAGGATTCAGGTTCTGGCTGACAGAAGTCAAAATCTCACCCAGACACAACCCTGATCAACCTGCACTGCCATCTGTGCTTCAAGATATATCCAGTGGCGTTCAGAGGTCCTTTACAACACAAATTCTCATAGAAAGGAAAATCTCACTGGAAAGGAAAATCTGTGGCCATCTAATCCAAACCCTGGCCCCAGTTAGCAGGAATGCCACCCACTGGGTCAGGTTTCTCAGAGCTCCGCTCCATTTGGCCTTGAACATTTCCACAGACAGGGCATCCACCACCTCTCTGGGCAACCTGTGCCATTACCTTCCCACCTTCATCATAAAAAAATTCTTCCTGATATCCAGTCCAAATTTACCCTATTTTAGTTTAAAACCATCATCCCTTGTCCTGCTGCAACAGGACACAGTAAAAAGCCTGAGTATGTCTTTCTTATAAGACCCCTTTAAGTACTGAAAGGGTGCATTAAGGTCTTCCTAGAGCCTATGCTGCCAAGGGCCCACAAAAAAAGAAGCTACCTTAGATATAGCTGTAGGAAGACTTCTAAGGGTGACAGCAGCCAAAATCCATTAGAAAAATCTGACATTTAATTTAATTAATGAATTTTCACTTTCTGTGTTGGAATGGGAGATAGACACTGTCAAGATGAAGTTCATGCTGCCCAAAAGCAGTCAGGACTGTTTCTTAGATCTATTAAAAAAAATAAATAAATCTCCTTACCTAAAATAGAGTTTCAGGTGATCCCAAAAGGTTTTATGGTATCTGTGCAATTTCTCATGCTCTTCATTGAATGCATTCTCCGAGTATACAGGTCTGGCTATAACATAATGGTTACCCACAGGTTCAACCATTTCTCCTGAAATGTCAGGATAGGATGGTTACTTGTGTGTGCTCCTCTCTGCCCTAGGCACTTAAAAACCTGAAATGAAGTATCCTAATAAAGGGTTAGCTCTTTATGTACTGTGGGGCGGATAGCCATAGCATAGCTGAGTGAGCTCCAAACTGAGCGTTACCACCTTTGAAGATCAAAAGAGGGATGGTTGAGACACCCACTTCACCTTGCCAAGGTGATCTCCCACCCCGCTCCTCCTCCCACTGCAGAGCAGTGTTTCACTGGAGCATGAACTATTTCTTTCTAAAGATGCAGCCAAAAAGTGCACAAGACGGTTTTTGACTTAATTTATCTCTGACTCAGCCATGTACAATCAAAAACTTCCTCCCTCAAAGGAGATTAATTTCCTAAAGAACAAACAATCAGATCCCAAGCAATTTCTCTTTGTGGCACTGCTGGGAGGGTTGGGAGCTCACTGTAACCCACAGATGAGGGGAAAGGCAGAGTGCAGGCAGGGCTCAGCCATCCTCTTTTGGATTCGGAAACAAGGCTAAATGTATTGTGTTGGATTTGTGTGACAAGGAGATCAGTAGGAAAAAAAGCATGATATTGCTGCTTGTTATTTGTAAGATGTATTTGCACAGATTGTCTGAACAGCTTCTCCTCTGCTTCATGTTCATGAACAGTTGTTGCAATGTCTTACCTGAATGCTATTTTCTGCTTTGTCCCAACCCACATTTGCATGTTGTGCTGAAGAGAAACTGTCCTGGGTCACCCCAGAAATGACCCCTGGAGCCCACATTACACATGAAAATGAATCTGGTCATCATTCACTTCAGTCAGTACCACTGGGTATTTTGCAGCAGTTAACTGATGCCATCACTGTGCTGCTCACTGTGCTGTTACGTTTTGCATTACACCACACATTCTTCCCACATTAAATTCAACTAAAACCTGTACTATCTAAAAATATTTGTCTCAGTTGAAGCCACCATTAAATATTAAATGCAGTACTAGTCCCAGTCAGAAGCTGTGGAACTTGCTCTTTGTAGCAACAGTTGAACTAGATGATCAATGTAAGATACTTCCAACTGGAACTAATCTGTTCAATCCTGTTCTATTTTGTTTTGACTCAGAGATGAAGATGTACTGTAGGAAGCAAGTAGTCTTTTGGACACTGATAATAGAGGTTTTTTATTTATTTTCTCTCCCTTAATGAGTATGCTCCATGGTGCCTTGGTGCTGGCTGGTGGTCTCTTGACAGGTGCCTGACCAGCACCAGTTCCTTGCCCATGTCTATCATCTGACTCTTGATGAAATACCCTAAATGCAGTTCAGATTCAGACTTGTGACTGTCGCTGCCCGAATCGGCCTCTTTTGCCTCGGCTAGCTGTGGCCGATGTCAGCGGCAGGAGTGGGGAACCAGGCAAGCACTGCGAGGCTCAACCTGGAACCTCCAGAGCTCCTCTGCGCTCTGGCGTTGAGGCTTACAGGGCGACACAGGTTGTGACAAAGGGAGAAAGAGTGCTCAAACTCCTCCGATTTCCCAGGAACAAGTTTATTCCAACAGGTGCAGAGCTGGGACCACAGGGGAGAGGTCTGAGCCGAGACCCTGGGCACCCCCATGCGCCAGGTTTTAAGGACCGTGGGCGGCTCGTATGGTGACCAATGGGACAACAGCCACGGAGGGGTTAAGGGTGGGGATTACAATATGCAGGACCAATGGTAGGGACCCGGGGGGGGGGAAAGCAACTGTACAATCAATAGGGCGTCGAGGAAGGGATGATAGGCAGGGAAAGAACTGGAACAAAAGGTGGGGGTTCACATAGATTGACAGGGCTTAGGGGCAGGATTAGGGTGATGGATGGGGAACAATCTGGAAAAATGGGAAGGGTTTACCATGATGGGCACCTGGGGACAAACCATTCTTTATGACCGGGGAGCAACTGGGGTAAACTACCTCTGAACTTAATAAAACCAAGCAATATGGGCGGCAACATGTGACTACTCAACATTTGGAGATATCACAGCACAGATTTTAATGTGGTACAAAGTTGTTTGCATAGTTATGAAAAAATGAAAAGCTTTTAATCCATGACAATTTTGGCATTAAAATGTGAATCCCATCTTGAAACTTTGCTACAGCTCAGAGCCTATTATTGACCCTATTATTGACACTATTATTAAGTGATTTCATTTTAATTTCCTTGTTGTTGATTCTGGGGAAATTCATAAACGTGTAGAAGTTCAAACAATGTCAATGAACATACCATTCTTGCACAAAGAATTCACTATTTTGGCAATGAGTTAAACATTTTTACTTTCTGTTTTAACATAAAAAATTAGATCTGTAATATTTCCCAAAAAACTGGAAGGCAATTATTCTAGCAGGCAAATGCTAAAAATCTAAGCTTATTCAAAACACAGATCCAAAGCCAGCTAAAATCATATTCTGATCTGTAATTTTACACTAATGTCCCTCCCTATGTTGGGATCAGAGCTCCAAAACTGAGGCTGATAAAATTTCAATTAAAAAATTAGTTCAGTTTATTCCCATATAAATTATGGCTACTTAGATTTGCAAGAAGTTTGTTTTATCTATTAAAGGTTTTAAAATTGCTCTGTTTCCTAGTCTGTGTGTCTGCCTTTTAGACTTCATGTCATAAAGAGGAATATTGCTGAAAGTCCTGTGAAATAGTTTTGTCCATTATATTATAGGGCACAAGATGTACTATTTGTACTCTTTGAAAAGTTCATAAGCCATAAAAATAAAACAAGTGTATGGGGAACTCTTTCAGATTTTCCTCAGTGCTGCAGCTGTTGTAGCTTTTGGGAGCATTTCAGTTGTCCCTCCTGCCCCTTGCCCAGCCATTCTTCTTTATTCAGGCCAAATGCCCCAGCCTCAGGGAGCATACAAAAGCTTCTTTGCAATTCTCTAAACATCCTTTGGTTTATTAGTGCTGGTCTTATTGGAGGTGTAAGTCCTTTGCAATGTGTTTTTTACCTCCTGAATGGACCCCCAAATTTCGGGGGCCAATGGCTTAGAGCTGCAGGGGGAGACCAGGAGCCTCGCCAAGCTGAAGTCTGCATTAAACACCACAGTGCCGTGCTTCAGTGAGGTTTAACCAAGGCAGCCCAAGCACCTGCAGTGCAGTGGAGGATGCCTTCAGCCTGTTCCCTGGCAGGTAAACAGGACCACATGGAGCAGCACCTTGCTGCAAGTAGATGACCATGCTGCTAGGCAAGCTTCTCCTGTATGGTTCCCTCTTCTAAGACTCTGTCAGCAACTTCCAGATACCACAAATGCAGCCAGCATTGCCTTCCTCTTGGCTCACTCTAATTTTCTTCCCATATATCTCTAAAAAGATGGGATGCCCTCAGTACAGGGAGTTTTTTATGAGTTGGAGACATTACCTATTTTAGATGTTTCAAAGAAAAGGAGGATATTGTGAAAAGTACCAGCATGGTGAAGGCCAGTGTCCTTCACGAATTTCCTAAAAGTCTGTACTCCAGTATCCCACACTGCCTCTCTAGAGTGCTTTGGGCTCCTTGGAGGACAAGACCAATTCTTCTGATGACTTCTATAATGTGTCCAGCACAGACCAAGCTTACACTGCACAGCTATTGAGTGGTTACAAATTTCAGTTAGTATTGACCAAGACTAGATCTGAAATTAATCTGCATTTCATTGAATTTCACTGAAAACAAGCATTTCAATGAAACCAGACAAGATTCTGGTTCAGTTTCAATCCATACAGCCTCTGATCCTGTTCTTATGGACAGCAATTAACAGCATTGCCATTTCTCGTACAAAAAAAATCTCCAACTACACTGCTAATGCCTCAGCTCTGTGAAATCTTGGAAATGCATGTTTTCATGTGTGTCATTTGGTTGAGAGGATTAACATAGGGATATTTTTTTCCCTTTACTGATTTATTCTAAATATCCTAAATATCCTAAATATAAGAAGTACACAAATTTATGTGATTTTCATTGAATAATTAAATATTAACATGGTCCATCCCACTTTTGTATACCCACTCACAAATTGAATTTCTCTGCAATATAAACAATTGAAAAATACAAAGAAATTCCGCAAGGAAACTTTTACATTTTACAAAAAATAAAACACATGACTAGAAGCATTTAATTTATAAGCATTACTCCACTTATCCCATACCTAAAATGACAATTCAAAGTTGTACCTGGTATATCTTCCAGGAAGCTCTTCAGAAGAAACTACACCAAGATTTTTTGGATAAAGATATCCCTGAAATTTTCACAGGCAGTGCAGGTTATCTTGTGCTCTTCTTCACTTCAGAACCTCCCTAAATACTGCCAGCACTTTAATAACTAACTTCAGTTAACTTTTACAAGAAAAGGAAGATTTAACTGTGGCCTTGACCATTGAGCTTATCCTCAGGAGGGGTGATAAGGAGTAATTTCTTAAAGTTCTCTGTGATATTGCTTAACTTTGTTTGGTGAACTGTTTCTGATTGGTCTGCAGAGATCATATGGGAAAATAGAGATGAATAAGAAGGACTGTCTGTTGCAATCCTGTGTTGCTGAGTTGGAGTGGGAAGTGGTGGACAGAACTCAGCTATGGTACCCTCCATTTCTGAGGAAGCCTAAGTCATTGATGAGAGAGATGAGCAGCTGGGCATGCCAGCTCTGAGCAAAGCTTGCCTCCCTGGACCTTTCTCCAAAGCATCTTTAATAGTCACTAAATTGTCTTTCCGGAAGCAAGTTCTGGATTCTCAGATTATTGCCAAAAATAATCTCTGCAGGAATTTCTGAAGGGCAGCTGTGACTTGGTGGAGCTGAGAGCTGTGGCACCCCATGACAGAGAGTGGAAAGGCACAGACCATGCGTCTGGCCATGTGCTGTGGCATGGGTGGGTTGGACTGAACTGCAGGTTCCAGCTGCCATCCACTGCCCAAGAGCAGCCAGAGGGGATCATCCTCCCTAGGCCAATGTACATTCCCTGAGATATCTAAAACCACCTAAGGAGATACATGAAATAGCATTTTTGAGGCCTCAACCTGAAGCTGCATGACCTATGTTCATGACAGCAGTGAACCTTCAGAGCTGAGGTGCTGAGAATGCTCCAGCATTGAAGTGCCCTGATGAAAACCCTCCTTACAACCCTTTGCTTAGGTCACACTGACATGAAGCAATGCTTCAGCTATTGATACCCATGTTATTACATATTACACATATTTTACATATACATATTACATACATTTTATATATACATATACAATATCAAGAGATGTTATTAGGAAGACCATGGTACTCCTCTGCTCTGAAAGTCAAAGCTTGACTTGGCCTCTGGGGATTTGATGTTGCAGACTCTACCCCTGAAGAAAGTTTTCTTCATCTGGTGAAAGGTCACAACATGAGGAGGGAACCCTTCATGCTCTGCAGGATCAGTCACACATGTGGGTCTAGAAGAAGAGAAAAGAGGAGCCTGGGATTCTGTCCTCGGGTGGTTTGCCCACATTCCAGTCAATTATTAGACCAAGAAATGATGAAGCGACCAGGACCCCAATAGCCAATCTCACAAAGTGAGACCTCTATTAGACCATTCAGCAGAATTTCTTTCTTGTGCTGTAGCCCCCTGAGAGTTGTTAGAGACCTCAGGTTCTTCTGAAAGATACAGAAGCTACACTTCTAACCAAGACCATAATCTTGTCAAGTCAGTAGAGATCCCAGGTCAGTTCCCAAACTGTTTTACCTTCTCTGCATCAGTGAGATCCTGTTTTGTTACCTGCTGTTGGTTGAAGGGATTAACTTTAGTTTGTGAAACTGACACCATTTTGTTTTTTATTTGTTACCATTGAAATAACAAACATTTTAAAAGCTATAGAACCATAAACAATAAAAAACCCCATAAAAACCATAAAACAGTTTAATAGCTTTTGGTTTCCCTCCTTACATGGTGTGATCATAGAAGTGCTTTAAAATTTTAAATTCTTTGTGTTCAGGATCCATCACAAGAATCTGCAACATAAACCAGAGAGCAGCTTTTTAAAGAGTAGATTTAGATGCAGGAGGGACGCTTGGCTCTAAAGAAGTCAGGAGGGTCTTGTCCTTGGCTTTATCACATCCACCTGTAAGTGCTTTACTCTTGGATTATTTCCACTAATTCATGGAAGCAATAAAGTGGTATGTGGACTGACAAAGAGAATAAACACTTTCACTTTTCTATTTTCAGCAGTACTATTAAAAACATGATTTTCCCCGATGGTGCAGGAGAGGTTTCATGTATAAGGGCCACACAGGAGGCTGCTCACCTGTGTCCCACACTGCAGAAATTCAGCTGTGCAAACACCCCAGATACTCAAAAAACAGCTAAACCCACTAACTGGGAAAGTGTGGCCTTTCCTACCTAGGCAGAGCAGAAGAGGAAATGAAAATTCCTGATTGTTCTGTCTCTCAGGCAGCCCCATAAACCGAGAGAGTTCAGAGATGTAAATCAGTCACAGCCTGATCCTTTGCCAAGCCTCAAGCACTCTCAACTTCCCTTTGTTTTCATGGGAGCTGAAAACCACCCACAGCTCTTTAAACCCCCTTGATGAGCTGGGCTCTGAAGGGCTTTATATGTGCTGCCTCCCGCCCTGGCCAGGAGGGTCAAGAAGGAGAGGGAAGAAAACTGACTGGAAAGATATAAAGCAGCAACAAATTCAGTGACTTACTGCATAAAGAAGCTATTTTTCACAAAGAAGAAAACAGTTCTGCTGGAGATGCAGAATTTGTCTTGTGAAGAGCTCCACGCCTTTCTTCAGTGTTAAATAAACACCAGTGTTGATACTGGGAGATTAGCTGAGAACGTGGATAACAGCATCAGTCTGTACAGAGTTCTAGTGTTTCCCAATGTTTTCCTTCACCATGTGCTGTATAAAACTTATGTTCTTGTTGTAGCTTTCTGGCTATATCCTGTCTTCTGGCCACGTTCTGCCCAAAACCTTGAAGCAAAGTTTGCTCACAATACTATCTGCTGTGATGCTAGAGGTGCAAAACCCCCCAAACTCAAATTCTTCCATCTGTTTAAAAAATGGCACTGTGTTCTACTTGGACAGTTTAGTGTGTAGATGTATTCTGCTCAGTGGTAAGTGCAGCAGGCAGTTTGGGCATGCACCTCTTGTCAATGCCAGTTCCTCTCTCCTCTTTTGGAGGAAAGACAGGGACACAGCCTCTGAATGGTATCCTTAGGAAGATTTGAAGCCCCCAGTGGCGACATCCAAGAAAGAAATGGAAAAATGCTTGGCCCAGAGAGGCTGTCATGGAAAGCAGAGGTGTCCCTTATACTCACAGACTCAGGACACAGATGCCAGAAGGAAGCATAATGTCATTTCTCTTTCCAGTTCTTATAGTCTCTACTACCTTAGGTTTTTTACAGAAAGTTTCTTTTATTAGCACCCTGAAGCACAACTCAAATCAGCCATGTTACCTTGTCAAGTTCAGTAGTGATGCCTTAAACTAGGATGAGAATGAGTAAATTTAGTCAAGATGCAAATATCAGGCAAACAACATAAGAAAGGGCAGTGAGGTTGGGTGGGAAGAGATCAGTTCCATTAACAATGATATTTCTTGATTGCTCAGGTTTATTGAGACCTGTAGAGGGTTAGAATTTTGCATAGTGCCTCAAGAAGAGCTGACACCCTGCTAGGATGTGAGCCATCGAAAGTTATCACTCCTTTGTACAGAGCACAGTATAAGCAGTAGCACCCAGTGCTGTTACTGCAGCGTATGGTGAAGTAGAACTGGAAATTTCCAGTGAAAAACTGGTGCCATATTCACATACCTCTCATTTTTTATTCACACTTCCTTTATTACACTTCTGTAATTTTATTCTCTTTTTTATGGACTTTACAGTTATTGTGCCCTGAAAGCCAGTAAACGTGGCCTTGGTACTGGGTGTTTATAAGGACCATTACACCATAATGAAGAGCACATACGCAAAATCCTGCACATTGCTTTTCAGAACCAGGAAAGTTTTGACATCCTTCTCAGCCAACATAAAAAATAGTGCTTGATTCTTCAACACAAAAATATAATATTTTAATCCAATGTTATTTTCCCTCTTATGAGCTTTCTGCATTTTGCTTAAGATGTAAGCAATTTGTTTTCATTTAAAACTGTCTCTTTTGACTTCATGAAGAAAATTAATTAAGCATTCTCTCACATCAGAGACAACCAACCAATTAGACTTGTCAATTCAGCATTTGACTCTACTCTCACAGTTGCTGAATCTAGCAATACATTGAGACTCAACCAGGCTGGGAATCACAGGGATGTGAGGAAGCACAATCAGAGAGCTGGTGATGGGTGAGTAAGGGAATCTGCAGTGTCACAGCCAGATACTGCTACAGATACTGTCACAGGGACTGCTACACGAGCATGGAGTCATGTTTCATACAGACTGTAATGAGTGTCCAGATATCTGAAATAAAGCAGAGATGTAGATTGCCTTGTTTGTGCTGTGCTGTAATGGGAGACTCAGCCTTGCCACTCCACCCTGATGTCCTGTCTGCTGCCTACAGTGGCACCTGCCCTAGAGATTCTTGTGGGACCCGCATTTGCAAGGGGTTTTCAGCCATGTGAGATCCTATGTTCCACCAGGGCAAAGGAGAAGCATTGCAGGGTGTCCTGTCCACCTCACACTTGCATACAGTGTCTATGTATATTGCTCCTCTAGGCATATCCCACCTCTGGGAAGCCTGGGTCAAGATAATGATGCTTGAAGATCACAACAGTGGTTACCTAAATTTCAATTAATCCCAAGATATTTCTGTTAAATAGGAACAAAGTTAAACTGTCATGAAAGAAAAAGCAAAACCAAAATAATTATAAATGGCAGAATATGACAAGAAACTCCCATGTATGGGTGTCAGCACTGTATTTTGCAGGTGAGCCCTGGCCACCTGTTTCCAGTTTCTTTCCTAAAGTCCAGCTGAGCACACTTTTACTTGCTTATCCATTTTGAAATAACCTTAAAATAGACTGTTAAAAATAACCTAAACAAATAATATATTTCTAGGTAGCTGGTGGAACATTAGAATATATTCAAACACTGTGAGAGACATCTCGTAGTAATCATTTATGTTTGCGCTCTAGGTCTCCCTGTGTGATGCACCTTTGCAGATACCACTGCAATAAAGTACTCCACTATCTCCAGATACTTTAGACTGTGCCATTCCTTAAACTGTGTGAGTTATGCCTGGAGTTTCCCTCAGGTAACAGCAACACGGAAAAATGTCTTTCCCAATATTTCACCAGGTCTCTTATCAGTTCCTGCGTTCCTATCAGCGTCAGCTTGTTTTGCAAGAATGTGCGAAATGAAATGATCTGGGGTTTTGCTCATGGAGCAACACTGCTGTGTTCATCTAGCAGAGGGATTCACCTACCTCCAAGGCTTCACAGGTCTGGGGTCTACAGTGCCCCACTTCATTGCCAAGTGTTGGTTCCAGAGCTATCCAGGTGTGAACAGCCCCTTAGAAATCACATCTGGATTTGGGAATTTTTGCTGAACTCACTTTTATTAATAACCTGCTCTTCCCCTGAAATTGTACGGAACAAGTTGCCACAGGATATGGAATATTTTGTCTTTTGATCTTACACCAGGATAGTATCAGATTATTTAAGGAGCCTCACTTTTCTGAATATTTTGGTAATTGTTGAGGGAATCCAAATTCCTACATTGCAATGATTTGCCACTGACATTCTTTGAAATTCTTGTTATTTTTCAATTTACTGTTAACATACTTAATTTCTTCCATTTGTGGGCTCATAAACATTTCCATATAGATCTTTCAAGCATACATTGAAGTCTATAATGGAGAAGTCTGTTCTTCTTACTCATGTTACAAAGATACTTAAAAGTAGAATACTAGGTTCAAAGACCACATGCTGAAGATCAGTAGTTTAGATTAATTTCCAGATTAGTACTAGCAAACTTTCACTTCTTTGAAGTTTGCTTCCATATGCCATACAGGTACCACATTCTTTAAAACCATATTAAAATACATTAAGCAGTAAGTAAAATCTAAAATATATTTTATAAATACTATCATAATAAATACAAGAAGGACAAATTAAGGGTAAAATTCAAAAGCTGAGTTCAGTTATAAGAAGTTAAACATATTTCTGTTTGTCCCTCTTATTTTCAATCTACAAATGAGACCTCATGCTATTGAAAAACCACACACTACCCTCTCTTGCATTGCAGATCTTATTTTCAATCTACAAATGAGACCTCATGCTATTGAAAAGCCACACACTACGCTCTCTTGCATTGCAGATTGACACAGGAAGATGATAAAACAGATCTTTCTGCAGATCAGCAGGTGGCCTGACCTGGCACAGTGTCTGTTCAGGAGAAGGCAGAAGTAGGAAAATGGTTAAATATGATATAATCCCAGCTGTAGCACTCCTTATTAACAGTGGTGGTTTGAGGAGGTTTACAAATATGACAACTGAGAGATGCAGGGGGAAAAAACCAACACAATGAAACAAACCACAAATGCAGCATTTGAATGAATTGAAGCAATGTCTGTATTCTGTACAAGTCTGTATTTCTGTGCTTGCAGTCCTAAAGCCACCAGCCCTGGGCTCCTGGGCTCATCCACAACATCTCTCATTCAGCCCAGCCCTGACCCCCAGCTTTTTTCTTGCTCCACACAATGCTTGTAGCTCATACTTTGGCCTCTGCTTGTATGAGGAGAAGCCTCGGTGCTCATGGGGCTTGCTGTGACTTGCATACAGCCAATGGTTGCAGCCTATTTCTTTTTTTTTTTTTTAGGTGTTTTTCTTCAGTAAATAAAGAGGTTTATTTTCTCTATTTGTGCCAAATCTGAAGGAAATGTGACCTAGAACTGTAATCAGGCCCACAGTTGTCTCTGGTCCCCAGAGAGACCGCTACTGTAGTTTTTACCTACAACATTATTAATAAAATGAGCTGTACTTCCTCCAGCTGGGATAAAAATATGCAAAGCCACAAATCCTAAAGCCAGGTGTGCAAAGTTGTTTTGCAAACAGCAGGCAGTAACAGCAATGGGAAAACCCTCCAGTGCTTGGATGGTGGCACCTTCTTTTGCAGCAGCCTCTGGGGAACAGATCCTGGCCACAGCACCTGCTGCCAGGGCTAGTGCTCCCCTCAGCTCCTCAAAAGGCTGCTTCAGGCTGCAATCATGCCAGATGAAGCAAGCCAAAAATACTATGACTAATCAGTTTAGCATAAAGGCCGTCTCGGAAAAGATAGTTGCTCCAGGAAATGAATTTCTTTCCCAACAGCTGGAATCATTCCCAGTGAACAACCAACAGGGCTCTGAGCCCTAGGCGACAGAGTGAAAAAAAGAGTCCTTTGGGCAAAACTAAAGAGGGAATCTCACCCATGCTAAGCTTCATGCAAAAACACTTAAAAATAAGGCAATAAGAAACTGGTCAGTCTGAAGGACACCACTGGGATTGGGAAAACAACCATAATCCTGAACACAAATCCCTTGAAAACAAGCATTTGGGTGATTGGAGGAGGGGAAAGGAGAGCTGCCCATTTTTACCAGCAAGTTATCAAAGACTATGAGGAAGGTAATTTAGAGCAAACAAAAGGAGGATAAAATAAGAGCTGGAGTTTCAGCAGGGCTCTTTCCTGAAGGGCAAGGAGGTTCCTTGAGATGGGAACCAGCAGCACCTGGCAGTCTCTGCAAGCACAACCCTGTAGTTATCCTGGCCAGGGCAAACAGAATCTGCTAGGTGGAAACCTGTAGCTCTGGGGAGGTGTTTTTGCAGAGAAATGACAGACAAGTAAACAGTCCTTATCAAACTCTCCTTCACATCTTGAAAATGTCTTGCCTGTCTCATTTCTCAATATCTTTGTATGAAAAAAAGTCACTCAGTCCATGTGTTTGGAGTGAGTGTATTTGGATGGTCCAGTCTAGTTGTCAATGGAAGTTTAATACTTGCTCATTGTAATGCCATAAACTTTTGTGGTTCTGGGGCTTAGAGCTCAGTCCTGAAACAATATTACAAACTACCACCAATTCTAAGGATATTCCTGTCATATCCCTTACAGAGGTATTGTAAGTTTATAATAATTACAACTAACTATTAAAGCTTTATAATTATAAATACTGTAGTTTGCTTCCATATCATAGTGGCTTTCATGAAAAATGCTTTCAAATGTAGTATTCTTTTTATTATCTGCCTTTATGATCAAAAGTTAATTATCTTTTACCTATTGGCTGCACTTGAATGTTGTAATATTTTCCAAGGTCTTCTGGAAAGGCTTTTTAATTTATAACTTGGGATGGGCCTAAAATAAAACCCATGTATCTAAGTACATCTGATAAAGATGAGTTAGTTACAGTCTAAGTCATAATCAGGACAACCCCAATTAAACATCGTCTGTCCTAGAAAAACAGTCACACAAATGTGTGTACTCCCTCCTTTTGTTGAATCATTCTGTTTCATTAGCCAATCTAGCCCTTTATTTACTCAACTGCGTTCTCAGAGCCTGATTGAAACAGCACTGGGGAGTCAGATTACAGCTTGTTTTGGACCGGCAGGATTTACCGTCAGGACAAGGCGGGCAGGGACTATTGCCTGAGTTATGGATGCAAGGTATGGTGCAGCATTGCTGGTCCCATTGGTACCAGCCTCTAATTAACAAGCACAATAAATAAATGACATACACGAAATTTTGCAGATACTCATGATATTCTGAAGTGCTGTGTTGCTGTAGTTTGGGTTGCAGAGGCTGCACCACCCAGACCACCCTGGGTCCCAATGTGCTCTGAGCAGCCCATGATCGGAAGAAACCTCCTGCTGTTAGTGCTGGCAAGCCTGAAAAGCATCCTGCCCTGTGTCTTGGGTGTGAAGTGAGGCTTTGCCAAAAGTATTCCCACCTCCACAAGAACCACTCTGCCTTCCTCATGTGCTTTAAGATATTCTTTAAGTTTCTAGAACAATTTTCTTCCACGTGAAGGCAAGTATTATTTAATTCTAAGCGACTGGGTTTTGTTCCAATTACTAAAGTCCAACTCTCTACAGTGAGACATACCAGCAATTGGTGGAAATTATCAGGGTGAAGCAAAGGAGACAGTTCAGGGCACGTTTAAGAGAGTGCAGGTGGAAATGCGCAACTGCAGATGGCTGAGATGGCTGAAGTAACCAGGAGAGCCAGCTCATTGGGGAGACTGATAGGAGGCCAGAAAACACAAATTAACCTATGGAGGTCTTACCCTGGCACAGAGGGTTGCCTGTGTGCTCTTGTGGAAGGGTGACCATTCTGCAAGCCTCCTTTGGAGGGTTCAGCAATCAGCCTTGCTGAGGAAGAAGAGCAGGGAGATGTTCCTACCACCCTGCTCCCAGTCTTTCCCCGTCTCCTCTCAACTCACAGGAGAGCAGGAACAGCTGAGCACTTGTTCTGGGCTGGAAAGAGATGATTCTGGCCTTCATTTAGCCATATTAGCTTAAACAAAAATTCTTCAGGACAGCAGATGTCTTCTCTTGCTAACTGCTTACACACAGGAAATGAAATTTTGTTGTGTATACAGGAGGCCATTAAAAGGCAAGATTTTTCCAAACTGGTGTAACCCAATTGCAGAACATTGTGCTCAGCCTTGACTGCCTGGTGCACCAGAGAGCATTTTGTTAATATTTAAACTTAGTCTTTTGAGTCTTACCCCAGAAGCCGTGGTAAGGGTTTAGGATTTAGGCAGGCTGTGTAAGCAAGACCCTGGTGGGTTTGAGCTGCTGAATGGCAGCACTCACACATACTCCTGCCAGCCACGAGCTCAGAATGTCCATGGAGTGAAGTCACAGCAGGTGAAGGGGGCATGTCCCAGGGAGCTGCAGTTAGCACAGCAGAATGGTGAAGCTGTCACACAAGAAATGACCTTCACAGCCTCCCCAGGAGAGCGAGGAGAGCCTTGCCAGGAAGGAGCTCTGTGGTGCAAACAGGAGACCAGCACATGCTGTACCATGGCTGCAACCTGCTAGTCTTTATCCCCATAATGAGGGAGCAGTGGGAGTAGCCCAGTGGACCAGAGACTCAGCTGGGGGTGCAGAGGGGAGCAGCTTTGATGGAGTGCTAAGGGTGGAGTGCTAAGGTCACACATGGTTGTGGAAGATGATGTGTGACGTCCTATGCCCTCATGTACCTTGAACTCAAAAAACCCCAAACAACTTGTATAGTTTTAGTATTCTGAAGGCAGGTTGGAGAGGATGAGAGCATGAGGCAGAGGAATGAGGTGCCATCAAAATGTGTAGAAAGATAAATGACGTGCAGAGTAGGAACTGTGTCCTCAAGGCACCAATAAATTCATGTCTAAATTTTCAGCATGAGAGATTGAGGATGAGTACTCAGGCACCCTACTCTGATTGATGCAGCTACAAAACCCTGTTTTTCTTAAGAATGAATATATAAAGCTCTCCCCTCAGTTCCTGGACACACCTGTACCTATGTCTGCCTATGCCAGAGTATTTATGTGTATGGGTATTCAAATGAATACTAAAATTAATTCCAATTCAACCATTAAACGAAATTAACAACAATGTAAACACAATGATTAGACTGGCATGCTCATACAAAAAAAATTAGTTTGGGCTCTTGTGACCACTATAAACCATTCCTTTTATATAAATTGACATTTTATGATAGTGCTATATGTAGATAGTATTTCCCCTTGACAGTCTAAGAATTCAGCATATGAAATGCCATTTTAAAACTGATCCAAAATACAATTTTTACTCAAGCATTTTATGTTAATGTATATGCTGATAACCCTTAGACTATCTGAAGACAAAGTGTTTGTAAATATGCCCTTTATTTAATCACTCCGATTTTTGAAGATAATACTTCAATTAGAGGAACAGTAACTTGACTTGAAGAATAATTAATGCTTGCTTAAGTGCCATTTTTATTACTAAACCCTCATTCTACAGTTAAACATTACCTGAGGTATCTCACTATTAATGTATTAATGATGTAAGAACATTGACTCTTTATAGAACCTTCCACTCAAGATTCTTGAATTGCTTTATGACTGTTAGTGACCCTTTCCTTAGTAGACAAACATCTGATATTTGCTTTACTTAAAACAAACTGACATGTAAAATCTACTCAGTGCCATATCAAAGGATGTTATTGATAGATATTTTTGAAACTTCCTTTGCAAGGATATCTTGTCCTTTGACAGCCCAATGTAGCTCTTGTTAAAGGCAGATGCCAACTCATGGCAATTGACATTCTTCACTGTTCTGGAATTAAAATGACCTGGACTGGGAGAAGCCTTCTGAAAGCCCAACCAAACTTTGAATTATTTCAAGGGGAAAAACAGTGTTCTTATATTTTCTCTTACTTCTGCTTTGAGTCTGTGGCAGATCATTGAGACTATTCTAGGTCTTAAAATCTGTGGGTTGAAAAGCCTTGCCCTAGAAATCTGCTCCTGCCTTCAGGCAGGGAAGCAAGCTGTAAAAGGAAGAGTAGGGATGTTGCTGGCTCTTGCTGGCCTAAGAGCTATTGCTCTGGTGCCACAGTCATAGTGGGGCTGAATTACTGACATGATTTTCTGTCTTCCTTGCTACCAACCAGCTCAAAATCACCACTGGGTCCCTCAGGAGTCTGCACTGATTTGCTCAGTGACCAATTAGTTGGCACAGGGCAGGCAGCCGTGTCCTTGTGTGGGTTGTGCCTCACCTGGTGACCTGGGAGTTCAGGTCCTATTGTTTGTGTGCTGCTGTTCATAAGTATGTCTTGTCACATGTCTTCCTTAATTGTATCCCAACAATGTCTCTTTAATCCATTCTAGTTATTGACTAGGCCACCAGCAAGAATACCAGAACTTCAAGAACTGTGGTTGACACTGGGAGGCCTGTGAGGGGCATTGCAGGTATTGGTTATTAGCTTGTTAGACATTAATATGACTGTGCTCCACAAATATGTTAAGAATGTAGCCAAACAAAAGGCTCATGTATCTCTGTGCAAAGGACACTTTGAAGAGCAGTTCCTATTCTCCCGGGCTCTCAATATTAGAAACAAAAAAAAAAATGTGAATTTAAATACTAGAGAGAATAAAATTCAAAATCAAAAAGGGAGTCCTTATTCTCTGAGTGCCCAACACATGATGATGTTCCTGCCCTACAATGTCATTGAGGCCAGTAGTCCAACAGGAATTTAGCAAGCAAATATTGACTGCCGCTCTTCACAGCTGCACTGCTCCATGCTGTACTGCAGGTTGTAACAAAATCCAATGCATAAAATCTGCTTCAGGATGAACTCTGGGATGGTTTCAAACTAAATGCTTTGGGAATTTCTAAGAGTATGACGAAGGAAAAGTGCCTTCCTTTTTGGCCAATTTTTATGCGCAAAATGTCCACAATTCAACTTACCCCACTTGCTCCATGCTCTGAGTGTCTGGTCTGCAGACCTGCTGAGGAGAATCCAAAAAGAATCAGGTATTTGATCTCCTGATTTCCTATCATCACTTTGTGAAAACACCCAGAAACAAACAGTTTGCTAGTTAAAGCATCCCAGATTAGGACATGACAGAATTTGGATGTTTGATGTACATATGTATTGGATATAGACAGTAACTGCAGGATCTCATGTCTGTGCTCCATGGGAGCCTTGCCTCCTCCAGATCAAAAGAAGAGAGATGGATTGGGTGGCTCATGGAAGAAAGCTGATATGGATGCCCATAGCTAAACTGGTTACAGTCAGCTGTCTTTACAAAAGAGATTTCTTTATGAAAAAGTTCCAGGCTGTGAAGAGCCCATCTTCCCATAGTGCTGTCTACTGGAGGTCCCTTGTGAGTATCTGTTGCTCCAATGGTCTGCAAAGCCATTCCACTAAAGCCTGACAGATGGAGGTGTTGCCTTTGCAGACATTCAAAGTCCAGTGATTTGACTCCTATGCTTGGTGTGTAATGGTAGGTGCCACTACCATTACATGCTGGAAGTTTGAAAAATTTAGAGGGCTTCAGGACCAGAAGAAGAATTTCCAACATGTGTTTACTTTGGGTTGTGACAGAGCAGTGTAAATTCTGACATAGTTTTTGCTGAGCTGAAAGGCTCCTAGATCAGCTCAGTCAGGGAAGTGGGGTGGTCTAAGGGGCTGTGGGTGCCCACAGGGAGGTCCTGCTCCCCCCTCCAGTACCCTGACATCTCTGCTGTGCATTTCATGTCTGTTTTGTGCCTTGCAGCAGAGGTGCTAATGTGTAGCTTGGCTGAGGAACAACAGGAAAAGGAATTGTAAGAAGAGAGGAAATAGTGGAAATTTGGTAATTACCAGTGAAAACAGACACTGTGAGTCTGCTCTGCAATTTTTCAAGTAAACCTACTAGCTCTCCCCTAAGCGGAGCCAGGTGACAGTTTTACAGCACAAATCAGGTTGGAGGAGCAATAGCAAAGCAGAAGTTTGAAATGGATCTCTGCTACAAGGCTTTACCCGAAAGCGCTTTATATGGCATTTGTGGTGGCAACACAGTGCACAGCCCATAACCCCAAACCTTCCCCTGCCTTGGTGCCTTTCAGGGTTTTCAAGTTCTCTTAGCTTCTACTGGAGAGAAAGATGCAATTTTAGCAGAGTAACGATGTTTCAACAATGGGCATTGGCAATCTGGCACTGAGCTACAGCGTAGTTATGCTAAATTTAGTTCTAAATTCAAAAAGAGGCAAGTCACCTTAGAGTCTGCTGCAGCAAGAGAAATGGTTGTTGTCAGTGAGCCATGAAAACATCCCTCTAGAACAAATGGGGAGAGAAGGTGGACTGATTTTAACCCACGTTTTAACTTTTAACATACAGAATTAATGTCTGAATGTTGTCATGTTTATAAGGGCATTAGAGGGAGAAAAATCTCAGAAACAGATTCCTTAAGCCTGCAGAAGCAGTAGATCTCAAGCTCTCACATGGTCTTACAGTGTACTTCAGGCTACTGCTTGGTGACACTGGGATATAGAAGCATCTAGTATCCCAGCAGGGCAGAGAGGACAAACCTGCCCAGCAGCTGGCACAGGAGCATTACCTTCCTGGACGTTGCTTCTTGGACTCTACCGGAAATCAGCCTCAAAGAACCTTGTATACCCACAAACATTCTCTTCCTAAAGAAGCTGAGCCTTGCTGAGCTTATCCAGGCATTTCTATCACCTTGAAGCTATGTTTAGGAGTATGGTAGCACTCACTCTCACTTAGGTAGGCATACCTGAACTGGATAAAGAAAACATTCTTGTGTTATCAGCACTGTTTTGAACACAAATTCAAAACATAGCCCCAGTATAAGCTACTATGAAGAAACTCTTTCCATCCAAAACCACTACAATGTACTACTACTATCTCGTTCACTTTGTGAAGCAAGTCATGCTGGTTTGATTTGGTTTAACCTTTTTCCTGTATCTTTCTTTTTCTATCCTTCCTTTTCTTATATTTATGCACAAGTAGTTTCAGGAAACATTTGGCTTGATATTGTTTTACTACCTGAAATTTACATTTCTGTATTGCTGAAACACCAACCCTTATGGTAGAGAATGGTCATAAATCATGCTAGCTTGTCTGAATATTATTTAACCTCTTCTTTTTCTATCCTATATATCTTTACAAAAATGTGTATATAAAGTTTCTGCTTATAATGTGCAGGTTAAGCCTGATAGGTTGGCCGGACTTGATGAAATACATCCTGGACTCAGAGCAGCATTCTCCAGCTCTGTTCAGAGACCTGGACTCAGCCTTGCTGAGTGTGAAAGGATTTACTTTCTTTTTAACTGAAAGAGAAAGAGAACCAAGGGAATATGAGACTAATTTAACACTTCTATGTAAATTTTAGCACCTTTAAGACAATAAAGAGATAAGCAAGGTTGAACAGACATTTTTAAAAAACAAATTGTACCCAACTGATAAAATGTTCTCTTTGACAGAGTAAACAGCCCAGGGTAGATCCAAAGTAGATGTGAAATCTTCAAATGATGATGATACTAGAGTGGAGGAATAGTGAAATTTTAACACCTTTAAGACAATAAAGAGATAAGCAAGGTTGAACATTTTATAGGAATAAATTGTACCCAACTGATAAAATGTTCTCTTTGACAGAGTAAGCAGCCCAAAGTAGTAAGTAGATCCAAAGTAGATGTAAAATTTTCTAATGAAGATGAAACTAGAATTGAGGAATAGGTAGCCAACAGCATTCTAAAATCTCGTTGGGACTCCTAAAGAGCAGGTTATATAGTCTTGTGGATGGCTGGGCCAATGCCCAGAAAAAGAGCACAGCATCTGTGCTCCAACTTGTGCCTGCTCTCTTTATCCCTGTATTTTCTTGCTTTGGGAAGCCAATAGTGGATGCAAACTTTTAGACACAGACCTACAAGCAGTGAACAGAGGGAAGTCATCCCCTTTTGTCCTGCTGGCTCATACAACTGCTGGCCTTCACTGCTGCCAGGGCACACTGCTGGCTGATGGTCAGCTTGGTGACCACCAACCCCATTTCTCCAGAGCAAGATCACTTTCTCCCAGCTGGAACTCAGCCCACACTGTGGCATGGGCTTGGTGCCTCCCAGCAGCACAGCCTTGTTCTAACGTTCTGTATTAACAGATTGGCACACAGGATCACAAGAAAATCTTTATCAATTACAGTTCTTAAAGGGCAAACTGCAGATCAGCATGGGGTGTGCACTTTGGTTTTCACAGTGTCAGTTGATTTCCTGTGCTGGATCAGGACATTCTCCCACACAGGTGCTGTACAGTGCCTACAACCTCAACACTGCAGTGAACTAGGGTGCAGGAATTACACTGTGTTTATTGTGCTGTTATCACTGAGAAACTTCCAAACTTCACAATGTCATTATGCTTCAGGCAGGACTTTGACTTTCATAAAGCCAAGATGACATAACAATGAGAATGCATTACTTCAGAGATTTTCTGTAGGAGGAAAGAAAATGTCACTGGTTTCTGGTGCCAAATTTCCTTTTGGCCACAATTCCCCCTACTTGCTCAGGGGGTCTAAAGGACAGGTTCTGAATTAGGAGAACAGAGCATGAGAAAACCTATCTCCAGAGGAGAAGTTTACAATTTCTTTGATGCAATGCATATCTCTTGAGGGGTGTCTGTGAGTGAATTGTGTGTCTGACAGAGCTTTTGGAATTGAAGAAAATGAATACTGCACAGTTGCTGCATTTTTAATGGCCTTGTTTGAGGAGAAGTTGAGATTTTAGTTAACATGAAAACTTGTGTGGAAACTTTCCACCTCAGTTTACATTTTTATGTTTTCCAATGATAGAACAAATTGATTGTACAGATGTCTAAGAAATAGAGAATATTCATAGCTTTTGATTTTTATTGCAAAGCTGAAACTGTAACTGGGAGCTTAAAACAAATGAAAGTGGGGTGGTTTTACTTTACATGTGAAAATTAACTGGCACTTTATGATCAGCTCTGGTATGAATGCTTATAAAGAACTTTAAATTGGCATGATATATTGAGCACATAAAAAGGAAAACAACAATCATATGCCTTTCTAGTTTTCATTGCAAAGTCCTTGAATTATAGGCAATTTTATCCTGCAGTGAATCATTTTTTTTGCGTAACCTTCTAGAAAGAACACTGACTTTTTCCCATGAACAAACAAGGTTTTCATATACTGCATTGGCCTCATCCATAATCTCCTTTCTAATTAAGTCACAGATTTTCACAAGTGTAATGTGCAGGGAACAGAATTTTACTGGGTACAACAAGTTACTGATATGAAAAGCCACTCACTGTTATCGCAAAATAATTGCAACCCAGAAGAAAGTGACATGGAAGGAAATTGGAGGGAAGGACATCAGACACAGACCTCCCACTGTCTTTCTGCAATACAAACTTCATATATCAAGTTAAGCAAACTGATGACTAAAGGGAGATTCATCTCTGCCTCTTTTGGGGGAAGCAACACAGTTGTGTCCCAGGGATACCAAGGGAAGGACCCAATCGAACAGCCTGAGATGCCCAAGTTCTCCAGGCCTCTGGAGGCTCTCCTTCATTAATGGGGTGAGCTATTTCTCATCAGCTTTGGCTGTATGAAAATTAGATGTTTAGTGTAGGTGACCTATGTCTGCTCAGCATATGGCAGCACTAGAGCTAGCCATTGGAGGGCAGTCCTTGACACCCACCTTGGGATAGGATGAGTGACCCCCTCAATTTGCCAATCTTTCTGCATGTCACATAGGAGCCCAGAAGACAAGTTTTCTATTAGACCTGCTAAACCAGATGTCAAACCCTGATAGCTGCAGTAAGTCCTGCAATGATTACTTGCTTTCTCTGTGTAGTAAAAGCAGAGGCAGGAATCCTTGAAGGCCCCAAGGAAGATTGCCTTGGCCTTGGTGAACGCATGTAAGACAGGCAGATAGAATCTCCTGGGTGCTTATTTTCAAAGACACCTGCCGACCATGCAGGGAATTTGGATACTTGCTTCAGGAGGATGGCTCCTCTGGGTGCCTAACATTTAAATGCAAAGCAGTTTCACTCCCTCAGGTGAGGTAACTGGATTCCACCTCACACACAAGCCACTGCCAAGAGCGGGGTGCTGGGTGTTTAACCACAGTATGTGGCAAGGTTTTCAGTACATAATGGTTCAGCTCAGACCAATGCCCTTTTCTGGGCTGACCAGGTGGTGTGAGAAACCTAAATGTGTCCTGTCACTAGCAACAGCTGTGGTGCCCTTTGTAGGGTCAGCAACCCTGATCTTCTCTTGAAAAGGCTTCAAGCTCCCCAACCCCTTCCTGCCTACGTGTGCTCCTTCAGAGCTCCAACTGGCAGAGGAATGTCCTGACTGCTTAACTCTCCTGCTAGCATCTGAGAGCCAAAGATCTTTGTAAAATACCTGCCCAACAGAGCACATACCAGGTCTCCTGATATGCTTTGTCCTGCCTTTTCAATGAATCCAAGGTATGCTGCTGTTTTGCAGCTGGTCTAGTTTCACTCACCTTCTTTCCTATTTATCCTACATATTTATGCAGAACCTCAAGCAGAGATCACTGACTTGCTGTAGCTTTCTCTGCACTTCTCATCTTGCTTTACTGCTTGAGTGATAGGAAGCTCTTCTATGCAGAGCAGTAAGCTGTGAAATCTGGAAAGGAGTAGTGAACAAGGATGCAAAAAAATGCCACCCCTGTCTTACTGGATACACTTTGCCCTGCCTCTCACAAAGAGAGGAGTTTACCAAAAGGCTTTACCAAAGAGAGGAGGAATAATCTGAAAATGTGTTCTCCTAATTACAGCTTTGTAAGGTACAAGTCACCGATGGCCACCATCCAATCCTTGAATGGAATGTGGTAGGTATTTTAGCTCTGTTTTTTCAAGTCAGATCCAGTGTTATACTCTGTCTAGATTGATAATCTTGATGTGTACAAATAAACACGGGTGCATTGGTACATATGTAAAACTTCAACGTTTAATGCAAGGAAATATTCAGTATTTCAAAGAAATAGAATGCTCTACTTCTCTCTAACACATCCTTGCAGCTCTGTTAGTCTATGCAGCCATATTGCCCTCTGCTGACTTCACCCTGTACCGGCAGCTTTCCTCTGGCTTCAAGTCAGAGCTCTTATTTTCAGAGCAAATAACCATGATGCAGATTTTTTCCTGACACAGAATTGCAGAATGGCTGAGGTTGGGACCTTTGTAAGTATCTGATCCAACCCTCAAGCAGGGCTGTGTAGAGCTGGTGTCCCAGCACCATGTCTGGATGACTTGTGAGAAGCTCCAAGGAGGGAGACTCCACAACCTCTCTGGGCAGCTTGTACCACTGCTCAGTCACCCTCACAGGAAAGCAAGTGTTTGGAAGGAACCTCTTGTGCTTCACTTTGTGCTCATTATCTCTGGTTCTGTCACTGGGCACCACTGAGAAGAGCCCAGCTCCATCCTCTGTGCACCTTCCCATCATACCTTGATGAGATCCCCCTGAGCCATCTCTTCTCCAGGCTGAGCAGTCCCAGCTCGCTCAGCCTTTCCTTACAGGAGAGGTGCTCCAGCCCCTCTTCCATCTCCATGGCTCTTTGCTAGACTATCTCCAGTATTCCTGTGTCTTCCCTGTAATGGAAGCTGGACATAGAACTCCTGCTTCCCTAGTGCTGAGCAGAAGGCAAGGATCACCTGCCTCCTCTTGCTGGCAAGATTCCTCCTCATGGAGCTGGAATCCTGGGAGCCTGCTTTGCTGTGAGGGGACATTTCATGAGTATTTATGGGTGCAATAAAAAGTGGGAACGTAAACAGGTACTAAAACATCAGTGTTCATGAAAGGAGTGCCACAACCAAAGCAAGGTGAGGTAGAGTCATGACAGGAGGAAGTGAACAAAAAGTACTCAGGTGTCCATGGTTTACAAGTACTGCCACTTATTTCTTTAGAAAAAGCTGAGATTTTTATTTTTCTGCATTTTTTACACATATTTTAAGTTTCTCATATTTGAAATCTTAATATTCTTTCTATCATAAGAATATGTATTTTGAGATAAAAATCCAGATTGTCAAATTCTAGAAATTAATCTAGCCATGCTGATTTAGGAAGCCTTAAACAAAACCCAAATCCAAAAATGAGACAATCCCTACAGCCTCACTTAACACTAAGAGAAGGTAAAATTACAAAATAACTGTCTTGGGATGACTTTGTGATGCTTGTATCCCCAGTCACCCGGTTTATGTTACATATTAAGTTCTGCACCTGTAAGTCTGGCTCTGAGAGCGAAGAGGGGGAAAAAGAAGCCGCAGTTTCTGTTGAAAGAGCACTCACTGCCCCG